>NW_013952491.1:850614-858640 GCF_001266775.1 Austrofundulus limnaeus
ACTCAAATCACCGTTCTTCCCCATACTGATGCTCGGTTTGAACTGCAGGAGATTGTCTTGACCATGTCTACATGCCTAAATGCACTGAGTTACCGCCATGTGATTGGCTGATTAGAAATTAAGTGTTAACGAGCAGTTGGACAGGTGTACCTAATAAAATGGCCGGTGAGTGTACATCATCTGCAAAAAACTAGAGACGAGACCCATCCTGTTCATAATGCAGGCTGAGATTCTGTGGCCCCAAAGTCAATAAATGAGATCAAATTTGAGCCAAAAAATGTGGTTTGGTTCTAGTGAGATCAGACAGTTCTTGTAAGCTGCCTGGCACCCTATTAACCCCACCCCCACAGCACCTGCCACAGAATGACTCAGGTAACACAGCTGAAGGCTTTCTCCAGGTCCACAAAAGGACCAGAGGTCGCTGACCCTGTTCCTCATGACCCACTGTCCAGCATGACTTAACTGTGTCCCTGCTTCAGAACACCTGATTCAAATAATTTAATTACCTGCTCAGAATGTCATCAAGTCTACAGACGATCCCTCAGTTATTTCAGTCGGTTTTGTTGAAGCAGAGAAACTTATCACGTGTCAAACTCAAGGCCCATAGGTCAAATGTGGCCCGCCACAGCATTTTATGTGGCCCACGAGAGCTTTAAAGATGTATCAATGTCTTAAAATAATCTGCTTTAAAGCCATGGCCATAAACAACATCTCCCATAATGCAATTTGACTATTTGATCTTTTTGTAAATTACTATTGTTTGAATTTATTATTGGGGAAAAAGGGAGAGATATAAGATAGTTTCCTTTTTTCTGCTGCCTTTCATTTAATTTGTGTTTTTTTTTCTTCTAATGTATATATAATAATTTTGTTTTAAATTCAATTAATAAATCTTTAAAAAATGGCATCCCACCACTAGGTGGAGCTCCACAGGGTTCAACCGGGGACAGGGTTAGCTGATGAAATTTGAGTGTAAAATCTTCTTTTCACTGGCTACACTTGCTGCAGCTCATTTATAATGGGAAGTGGGAATTTCCCACTTACATGTCGTAAATTGAAAGTGGAATGCTCCTCCAGTGGGAATTCCCCGTTGGAAAATGGGAGAGTTCAGAAGTCAAGACGGCGGCCACTCACCACAACTCAGTGAGTAAAACTCTCCTACTTTTACTTTTAATAGTATTTCTGTTTAATTTATTTCACATTTAGTCAGTCATATACACGTAGTACATTTCAGCGTTTATAAAAGGACGTGTTAAAACACTGTTTCTATGCAGGAAATACCACGTAGAGCTCAGTTAGTGTTCATTAGCAGTGCTCAGGAGCATGTTTCTTGTTTCGTTGAAGTTTATTACAACCATAATGCTCATGTGGCCATCTGTGAAAATTAATTTTGACACCCCTGATCTAAAGCACGCAGGACAGAGGGTCAGGAGGAACAGGGTTGAAGACCTCTGGACTAGACTGTCAAATTCCAACGATCCACCTCAGGAACTCTGTAGAAATGAAGATAAACAAAACCCGAGAGACTCCCAACAGCCTGATCTGAAAATTAAAAACGTCTATCTCTCTGCCCACCCCAAACGAATCTACGTGGACTTAAATAAAAACGGTGTTTGTCTTACACGACTGTGGTACACTGGAGGGGGTCTGTAATTTGCTGGGACTCAGACCGCCCGCTGGAGGACCCATCGTCAGACTAGCGGCGAAGCGAGTCTCGAGCTGGCTGCTCGTCGAGGACGTCTCAGGGACGGACGTGTCATCGTGACGCTCGGACAAACACGTCTGTTCATCCCAGCTGAGATAAAATAAAGAGACAGCTGAGAGCCTAAACTGTAAAGCTTCTGTGGATTTCAGACTGATTAGATACCCGTCTGAAGAAGTGCTGCAAAAGAATTTCTGGATCCCGTTCACAAGCTCGCCTTTTTCCAACTCATCAACTGAAGGTGTGGACGAACCGACAAACCTGAGAGTAAAGATTTTAAAAAAATAGTTAAGACGTCCGAACAGCAGCTGGTATGAAGGAGTTATATGGGATAAATCTTGTTCCAGCAGGAACTGAATTTGAATTGCTCAGATTGAATCTGAATGTGCATCATTTGAAATTGAATGCATTGGTTTGAAAATGAATTTTACTCAATTTAAACTGAATTTAAAGTTTTGTATTTGAATTAATCTGCTTTGAAACCATATTTTGGTTTATTAAAAATTACGTTTTGCTACTTTTACTTTCAGTTCCATAATTCAGATTTTTGTGTCACATCCTGGTCCTTGAGAAAGCCAGGCAGAGTAATTAAACACAGATCCACAGATTTATGTTTCACTTTGGTGAAGTTTCCCTTCTGTATGTAACAGAGTTGATGCAATCCACTGTAAAAGTGACAAAAACAGACAAAGTTATTTTATTGCAGTGATTAATTTGACCTATATGTAGAAAATGTTACATTTACATCACATCATGGATCGGTCAGCAGCAGCATCTGATCAATATGTGATCCATGATGTGATGTAAATGTAACATTTTCTACATATAGGTCAAATTAATCACTGCAATAAAATAACTTTGTCTGTTTTTGTCACTTTTATGGTGGATTGCATCAACTCTGTTACATACAGAAGGGAAGTGATAAATCTGTGGATCTGTGTTTGATTACTCTGCCTGGCTTTCTCAAGGACCAGGATGTGTGACACAAAAATTTGAAATTCGGAACTGAAAGTGAAAGTAGTCAAACTGAATTTTTAATAAAGCAAAATACAGTTTCAAAGCAAATTAAGTCAAATAATTAAATCTAGTTTCAATTTAGTGAAATTTATTTTCAAACCAATGCATTCAGTTTCAAATTATGCACATTCAGATTCAATCTGAGCAATTCAAATTCAGTTCCTGCTGGAACAAGATTTATCCCATACAGTTAAATCATGTCCAACCTGTAGAGGGCGCTCTTGCTGTCCTGGAATACATCCCGGTTTTTGTTTTTGCCGAACACTTTTGTTCCCACGGCCTCGAACACCTTACACTGCAGCAACGCCTGGCACACACACACCACTTTGTCCCGTGACACACTCGCACCTTCAAACAGGAATAAACATCACAAAACATTAGAAATAATGTAATAACTCAAATACTCGCTATGAATGACTCGGCTACTTCCACATCAATATTTAGCTCATCTGCTAATGTTTAGCCGTGGCAGCCATCTTTAATTTGACTGCCTCCAAAAGCCAATCAGTTTATGTTTGAGCCGATGAATACAGCGGTTCGTGAGATATTTTGCTAACAGAGAGACACACGGACACGAGCAAAGACATCATCCGCCTTTTGGCAGCAGATAATCCGGAGTGTCACCCATGACGGTACTCACCCTCAAGGCCCCTGGCGTTGGCGAGGTGTTCTGCCACAACGTCCGCGGCCTCCGAGCCGAGGAAACACTCGTTGTGGGACTTGAGGTGGACAAGTCTGCGTTTCACCGTCACAGTGGACCTGAGGTGGGACACGATGCCGCTCCATATGGACGAGGACTGCACAGGCTTGGTGGTCCCTCCTGGACCTACAGGGCGGCAAGAAGCACAATGCTGGATTAAAGCTAAAAGAAGCCAAATTTAGCTTAAAAAAAGTAAAATAATTAGCTAATATTAGCTTGACTGAATGTTAACACAACAAGACTGATGTTAAAAGGTAATTCCAACATTTTAAGCTAAAATATTGTTGAGTTCATCCAGGGGTGATGCCAACCTTAATTTTATCTCATTATCTTTAAAATTGACTGGATTAAAACTATTTTGGTGTAGGCTAAATCGCATTAGCTTTGGTGGCCATCTTGAAAGTCTTAATCAGTAGATGTTCATCCTTGGGTGACTTTCTGAAAGTTTTGTGAAATATTTTGCTAACAGACAGAGCTGGCTCCAGATGAGGGCACCATTTTAAAAACAGACCACATCAAGTTTTAGACAAATAAAACTACACAGTTATGTAAATGTTGCCAGTGTTGTATAAAATACCACAAAGTGATACTTGAGTACAAGTATCTTACCTAAAAATTACTTTTGTGAAAGTTGAAGTCATCTTTAGGAATATTACTTGAGTAAAAAATCTTAAAGTATCTGATATTTTTTGTACTTAAGTATTAAAAGTAAAAAGTATTTATTTAAAATGAGCAGTTAGATTTTCTGTAATGACGTTTATTAGGAGGTGACCTCCCCAAAAATGCAGAAATGACTGTTTTATATTAAAATAATTAATTGATATTAAATTTAGGATGCACTAGTCCAGCTGTTTCAGTTTATATACACATATCAAGGCTGCACAAAACTTTCCCCCAAAATGAAAATCTATCTGAGGGCTGCGGCCAAATGTAATAATTTAATTCATGAAATACAAATACTAAGTACAGTCCTTTTATTTTAATCCTGCTGGAGTGTGACATGATTTGTTTGTGTACAAACTAATACGCTATCAGAGTTTTATATATTTATACTTCTCATTAAACCACAGTTAAATTCACTCTAAGAGGCACAGTTTATATGGATAGTTTTTATTTTTTACAATAAGTTGCAATGAAAACAAGCAAAATGAACAACTTTCTACTTCTTGCCTTTTTTTAAATGTAAGGAGTAGAAGTAAAAAGTAGGCTGAAAAATAATTACTCAAGTAAAGTACAGATACCCAAAAATTATACTTAAGCACAGTAGCAAAGTATTTGTACTTAGTTACTTTACAACTCTGAATGTTGCCCACATGATGTGATATGAAACAATATATTCCCCTTATTGATTAAACTAAGGCAGGACCGTCATATTTACCCTCCAGGTGTTTCTACTTTAAAAGAAAAACACATTTTAGAAAGACAGAATTAGGACAAACCACAGGACAGCTCCTCTGACATCAGAAACAGGAATATAATTATATTTAACGAGTTAAACTTTTTTTGTTTTTCCAAGGAAGAACCCAGAAACCTCGCCACCTGCGTGCTCTTTGACTCTTTAAACACTAATTGGCTCACCTTGAGGACGCACGCACAGTTTCTCTGCCAGGTTCAGGGCTGCAGCTCTCTCTTTGATTGAAGACATTGTTTTCTGTTTTAAATAATGGACGTGAAAAACCGAGGAAGCAGACTGAGACAAACAAACACGCCGCGGGTTCGGGTGCAGTTTTAGGTGACAGCCTCTAGGTGGCAGCACTGACCAGATGAGGCTTCTTCAAATTAGGGTTTGCTTCACAATAAATCTTTATTTATTACAGGTTTAATAAAACTTTTGTGAACAGTAATGACAGTAAATAAGAAAAATGCAAACAGAGCAGTAAACATAAAAAAACAAGTGGTTGTTGAAATAGAAAATAAGATTAAATCACATCACAAAAATCTCAAACATTATAGAATGGAAACAAAAATGCAAATGAAGATAAAATTCTGTAACAATTTGAATAAATTAGAGTTATTTTATATTAATTACGTATCAGTTTATTTCCAAATACTCATCATTGAGAGGTTTTACACCATGCTGCATTCACGTGCTCCAGGAAATATCAGCTTCATGTGAGCCACAAGGATGGGAAGACACAGAAATCATGTGTAATTTTTTTCCTTTTATTTATTACCATTACTTTTAGACTCTATTTGCTTGTTGAGTCTAAAATCTCTCATTCTGACCTTAACTATTACTCTTTATAGAAATAAATAACTGCAAAAAAACTTTGTACATGAGAGCAGGAGGAAAATAAGGCTTGATGAGCAAACCTTTTGTCACATTACAGTTACTGCATATGCACAAATTTCTTTAAATAAAAAAACAAATATGTCACACTGTAATAAAAAAAAAGATATCAGCTTTTATTAGACCAGCACAGGTGGGACAAACTGACAACAGTTTAGTTGTATTATTATCATTTGATTTGGGAACAAGCAGCTGGGAGAAGATGGGGCAACTATAAATCAATTAATGAAATAAATGTAAATATGAAACAAGAAAATATTCAGTTTTTAATACGACATTTGTAAAGGCATTCAGTAGGCCTACACATTTAGACATGATAATATAAACAAAATTTTTTATTTAACCATGTGATTTTTTTTATTTTAGACACATTTGTGGATTTATTTCATTGGAAAGGCCTAAATGTTTCATAAAATTAAAAAGGCATACTTTTTTTTAATAAAGGTACCTACCCATAGATGTAATGTGACTGCGCAGTGCGCATGCGCACACAGATTCTCTAACAAAGCGCGTGTCCGAATCCAGGTGCTAATTGTGCGACTCTTTTCTTCTCAGCGTAAGTTTCTACAGTTTTTATATTACTGCAGCTGTTCATTTCAGTACAATTTTATACATATTTTAGCGTTTATATTCATGATATATAAATACTGTGTATACATTTGTACACAGAAAGACGCTAACGTCGCCATTTTTAGCCGGGCAGCTAAAGTCGGAAGGAAAATGCTAATTTGGCTAATCATGCTAATGTTAGAGCTCAACACTGCTGTTATGATTTTACTATTATCACTGTAATTATACTTTGTTTATAATAACTTTAGAGAGGTAGTAGCTATGATACATATACTTTTTATTTACTATTAACCTGTGTATTAGTTTGTCATTTACTAGCCAATTTATTATGTAATTATTTACTAGCTAATCTAGCTAGTAATTAGCATGCTCATTTAGCTAGTTTAGCCCCATCACTTTGATGTTTGTTTTAACACATAAGACACTTAAATATTTAGAACAATGAGTTCTTAATTTGTTTTTTAATCTAACTTTTACATATCTAATAAAAAATTACAGATGGGGGAAAAAACAACATACAAAGCTTTAATTTTAACATTTGATGTTTTGCTGGGCGTGAAAAGAAAAAGTTGCAAAATATATATCTTTTCATTTACATGTTTATGTTAAGCTTTAATAGTTTTTTTTTGCAACAATCCATGACATGTTATATTTTATTTTATTTTTCTTTCCCATGAGAAAGCTTTCTTTAGTACACAAAAACTTAAGTTACACTCTGATAAAATGTATTACTACAAGATCAAATGTTCTGTTCTGTGTGTAACAGAACTCAGTTGAAAGTATCAAACTGCCTTTATAGAATTGTTCCAGTTTAATGGCTGACACTTTGATTTGTCTTTGTGGTATAAAGATATTGGTTAATACCTGCTCAGCTGAATCAAAAAAAAAAAAGGCAAATAAAAACATTGTGTCTTACTCCGTTAGTCACCTTCACATTCACACTGCATCATCTCTTTGAAACTCTTAACACATATTTGCACTTCCTCCTTAGCCTGGGGTCACAGTTTCTTTTTATGTTTGTTGCCCCATTGTATCAGGGATCATTTAATTCCCCAACATGATTGATACTGGTGCAGTTTAAATGTGAGTAAAGAAAAAAAAAACAGATTGGTTCTATTAAGAGATCAGTGGCTAGTGGAGACCTCCTACCTAAATAGTCCCACTAGGTGTGTGTTTGCAATGAGCAGTGTCACTTTCTTGCTTATGTTTGAGGTGAAAGAGGCAGTTGCAGAGAATCATCCACAGGTCAAATTAAATAACCAAGATAATTTAAAAAGCATTGACAGTGCAATTTGTCCTCTCGGTGTTATTACTCTGACCCCTATTAGCGTCAATGGGCAGGTTCATTTTACCCTCCACGGCTTGTCGTGATGTTATCTTCTCTCTGCAATGGAAGTAGTGTAAAACAAAGAAAGAAAACCTCTAATGGTCAATTTAGAGACATTAGGTTAGATTACAGTGATTGAGAAGCGTTATGGGGCTTTATTTTTCCAGGCTATTATTCCCACTAAAATTGCAGATGAGGTTAATTATAGAGCAGCAAGTGGAAAAAAAATACAGTGTTACTGCTTAACCCTCCTGTTGTCTTCGGGTCAAAATGACCCGCCACTGTGTTAAACCCCCCCAAAAAATCCCCTAAATGTTATTTTTTTAACTTGAGATTTTAAGACTTTGCCTAGATTGGCCAAAACAATAGAAAAAGTTAAATGTTGCTTTTATTCACATTTCCATGTAAGCTGTACAAAAA
>NW_013952491.1:860690-863691 GCF_001266775.1 Austrofundulus limnaeus
GTTGAATGGGTTATGTTATTTTTCATATTTTTGTATTGTACATTCTCTTAAATTGTTCACTGGAGAAAAGTAAAAGAAAATTGATTCATTGAGATGAATAAAAATGCATTCGAAACTCCTTTTTGCACATTTTTTTCCTTTCTTTAGTTATAGAAATTYAAGTGGAGAGGGAAAACTCAAGTATTCACACATTTTGTGGTGAATGACAATATACAAGATGAAATTTGGTGTTTAAAATTCAATTAAGCTGCTTATATTGGGGATTTAGTGGAGACGGGTCATTTTGACCCGGAGGACAAAGGGTGTATACAGAAAATGAGGACAACAGGAGGGTTAATAAAAAGCCTATTCTATTAACCTTTTTCCAAAAAAAATGTTCTTTAATCTCAGTTAACAGGCAGAGGAGGCCCGGCGGGACCTTTGTTTGCTCAATGGATCTTAATACAGACTCTGAGATGCTGTCCTCCCACGCTGCTGTAAGCCACAACTTTTCACAGTACAACACAAAGTCTATAATATTCATCAAATGCTTTGTATACTTTATTTTCCCTGATTTAAATTGTGTCTGCACATTTTTTAGCTATGCTTTCAGCTGTTTCTGCCAGTCAAGTATCCAAATAAAAATAAGTTTTAATTTAGTGGTTTAGTCCTTATATAAGACATTGATTTAATTTGCCTCCTGCATTGCAGGACCTGCAGTGTGACTGTGTACATGTTTATTGTGATGATGATGATGCTCGAACGACATATCGTGCTGCTCCAACCTCAACTGGTTCGTCTCGAAGAGGAGGAGCAGCAGCTTTGCGCTGTCTCCTCAAATTTGTTTTGACTGCTTGTTTCTGAGATCTCATTCTAGTGGTGGAGTTTCACCTTGCAGCTCCGTCTTTACCAAACCAGACTGGCACACGGTACACAACACTGCAGAAAGCTGCACCGATCTATCTGTTGATCTTATCCCTTCAGCTGCAGTCTGCATGACCCATCTATACTTCAGTTTTAAAACTGAGGCTTCAGTTTTGTTTTTAATCTGTGGTAAAACTCAACTCTTACTGTGATTCAGTTTGAAGAGCCGGCGTTGGAGCAGGAGTCGTCCGGTTCTCACAGTCCAACAGGAAGTGGAGGAACCATCATGCTACAGCTGCTAGAATTTAAAACTCATCTACACGAGGTCATCGAGGAGCTGCAAATTCGAAGGGTAGCCTAACTATCACCGTTTACATTTTTTATATTGATCCAGCTGTCTCTGTAAACCCAGTCAGGCTCTGGAAAACAAGGATCCTAAGACAAAAAGTGTGTTGGTTGATTTTAAATTTGCACTATAAATAAATTGTTCAACCACATTTTTTATATTTATGACAACATAACAAGTAAACGTATTACAACAACTCAAATCTGACAAACAGCAGAAATTTATTATACATTTAATATAATAATAATTATTTTATCTTATCTTATTTTGCTGCCATGTTGCTTTAACATCCCTGAAACCACTTGTGAGCTTTATATGATAAAAATAATTTAACCTTGAAAGTCCTGGTAAGTTTTTAATAAAACATATAAATGTGAGAGTAATGATGCACTATTTGAATAAAAACACTGAAGAAATTGGTATTTAACATCCTTAGTGCTCTTTCTTTCTGTTTGGGCAAGAGTCGGCTGGGTTTCAGTCATTTTACACCAAGATGGGGTTTATTAGCGTTTATCCTTTGACCACTAAGTATAGAGTAAATGTGTTGGTAACAGAAATAAAGCTTTTTCCTCCCCGTCGGCAAGCAATTTGAACAGGAGAGAGTACTTAAAGCTTAGAGGGGCAATAATGTAATGTTGGTCGTTTGTTGATTTTATTGTTATTGTCGTGTTAGCCGGGACACAAACATCAGGCGGTGGAAGTGATTCTCCTCAGGCGAAGCAGCAGTTTGTAGTTGAGCCGTTGATGGGGCGAAGGGGGTTTTAGGAAGCGAGAAGATGTCCTGATGCTGCCGGACATTCCTGAGCAGGTCAAATTCCAATGAGTTTTTTTATTTTATTTACATTTTGACTTGCTGCTTTAGATGAGAACGAGGTTAACTTAACTCTAAATATGAAAAAGGTCAGTTTATTGTGACCAGGAAAGCCTTTTAGGTTATTCTTACAGAAGAGACAATGTGATATCCATTTGTTGGAATAAGGCGTTTATTAACTTTTTGGCCCACGTGCAGTCAGAAGCTTCCTAAAAGCAGCTTCGGATCATCGTCCTGCTGCAGAACCAAAGTGAGCTTCAGGAACTGATGACCGAACAGGCAGGTTTTCTGATAGAGAGCAGAACTCATGATTCCATCAATTACAACAAGTCCCAGACCATCACACCACCACCACCGTGTTTGACTGTTAGTAGCAGGTTCTTTTTAGGTGGAGCAGGGCACACACCTTCCACAAAGTTCTGCTTTTGTCCTCAGAATATTTCCCCAGAAGTCTCACGGTTATTTTGGCGATGCTTTTGTGTTATTTTTGCTGTTTGTCCTTTGCTTGTTTTGGATTAATTAACTCTGACTTTAACTGAGGCGGCTGAGGTCTGGAGGGTTTTAGATGCGGTTCTGTTCTGGGTTCTTTTGGGAACTCCTGGATGAGTCGTGATGTGCTCTTTGAATCGTTTAAGTCGATTAGGCTCTTCTGGGAAGGTTCACAACTGTTATGCGTTGTTAGTTGTGGATCACAGCTCTGTTTAGGTGATTTCTTAATTCTTGATTCTGCTTTCCCAAAAAGAATCACATTTAATTCATGATTTAACAAGAGGGACAATTATCTTTCAACTTAAGGTCAGGTTAGACAGCATTTTTTTATCCCTAAATAGAATTAGAATAGGATAGAATGCCTTTATTGTCATTACACGCGTGCATAACAAGATTAGAGCCACTCCCACAGCAGTGCAAATACACAGTAAAAGAAATAAAAATAATAAAATGTGCTAAAATATGCCCATATACATCTGCGTGTATACGTACATGTGTGTGTGTATGTATGT
>NW_013952491.1:863784-871464 GCF_001266775.1 Austrofundulus limnaeus
ATATATATAAATGCATGCATATACCCGCACATATACAACAATAAAAAAAAAAGCTCAATAAGAGTCAAATGTAAATGTAAAACTAAAGTAGAAGAAAGTAAAAGGTCATTATTGCACATTGTTTAAATATTGCACATTATGGATATTGAGGTAAATGGATTATGCTGGTATTGCAGGAGATCATTAACACAATAAAGTGACGTGTCCCCCGGTATGTACGTATTTCACAGTAAGTAAGTAAATAAAAATAATATATAAAATATTAATTTGAAAAGCAAATTTTAGATTTACTCCGGTTATCTTTGTTTAATATTAAAATTAGTTTAATGATCTGAAACACAAATGTGATCAAAAAAAGCAAAACTTTACCTAATTTTTTCTACAATTGTCTCCTTTTATCTTGATTTTATCACCATTAAATTTTGATAGTGTGCTGAAATGTCTAATAACTGAAAGAAAACTAAGGTTTTTCCTATAAACAAAGGAAAAACACATTAGTTTTAAACCTATCCATTGTAGTAGAGGGTCATAGTTTGAGACAACTAATCATAAAGTTCTTATATGATTGTCTGTTTCTTATTTACATGGATCACTAAGCTTCATAAAGCTTTGCGGTGTGTTTTTACTGTCTTGTTTTTAAATACACTCAGATAGTAATTATTCCCTGGCCCCCCAAAAATAACAGCTTTATATCCTGCGCTCTCCTGTTTTTAATGCAGTGGCATACTTTAATAGGAACTTATAAAATAAGCTCACTGAGTCGGCCGGCTCCCACGTGCACATAAAAAAAGTACAGAGTATACGCAGAGCAATTGACTTTTACCTGCCTTCTCCAGGAGAAGAGGGAGGATAGGGATGGCTTTCCACAAATATCACCTCCCTTCTAATGTTCCCCCGTCTCTGGCTGCGTCTACAGAAGATACGCTGGACTGAACCAGAGAAACTTGAAGCAGTTTGCTGTTATGGCTCAACTTCAGAGTTTAAATTTTTATTATTCCCCCCCAGCTCTGAAAAGCTGTGCGACTTTGTGTCTTTTACCAAAATGAACCAGTGGATGAATTTTAATGAAACTTGTAGAAAGTTTATAGATGTGCATATAAAAGTGATTCATTTACTAAGCTAAAATTTAGTTTGGTGGCAACTTCTATTTTGTCCATGACATCATGTGATATTGAAATGCTCTTATTTGTTGATTTAGTGTCAGTTTTAATGTAAAAGGTGTTTTTTTCCTGTTTATTAGGATGGTGAGAAGCGTTTCGAGGACCAGATCAGTGAGCTGGTGTTGGAGAAACAGGAGCTTGAGTGGGAGAAGGTACAGCTTTTCAGAATATCACAAGGAAAAATATAAATTCACCATTCTTTACATCTTTTTTTTTCATTAGGAATCCTTACAACATCAAATTGAAACCATGACAAATCAGCACTCCGAGTCCCTCACCGCTGTTAAAAAACAGGTATGTCTTCACAGTTGCCTTTCTTTTTATTTTATTTTTTTAAACATTTTATTGTATAATTTATTCTCTTCTTTGCAGTTTCAGGTCAAATTACAGCACACAGAGGAGGAGAAGGTATGAAGAGTTTATTTCCAAAAACATTTGGCGCTCGGTGGATTTTATTCTGTTAATGTTAAAGTGGAGCAGTAAATTTACTCCCGTCAGCCACACAGTCTTGGCCCTCGGAGTGGATTCTTTTGTGCTGTGCTTTGGTATTTATTGCTTTTTTTTTGACACTCACAATAATAATATCCTATTTCAGGGGAAATACCAGGTCTGCGCCGAGTTAAAAGACAAGGAGATTAACAACTTAAAGGAAGAGCTGAAATCACTGCAGGTACTGTGATGGACAACGATCACATCTCCCATCCCTTTGTTTTTCTTGTAAAATCCTAATCAGCAGCTTTAATTTCTTCCTTTTGATTAAATATTTTATTATCAAACAACCCAACAAGACAAACAGATAAAGAAAAATCATCTTTAATTCTGCCACCAGACACCACAGAGGTGATTTACAGCCGTCCCCACGCTCGACTGGTCTTTAGCAACCCAGCTATGTTACAGAGACAATACAGACTGCTTCTGATGTTCTGTCTGGGAGACGGTTTCTGAGGCGTTTGGCTGAAATTGAGCCCAATCAGCCTCACGTCTCGGTCTGGTACATTAATTTAACACATCTTCACGTTTAACAGTCAAGTTGGAAGCATTTATTTATCATTAAATACGTGAGAATGGTTCAATTAAATCTAATCTATACAACATTGTGGTTGATTTTTATTAGAAATCAAAATTTGTATTAAAACTGCAAGCAGGTAAAGGGCCTTCGCACCCTGAGGCGATCTGGATTATGCTAAAGCTAAAGCAGTCGCCGCCCTGTCAAGTTTCGTTAATTACAGCCAGATAGAGCTTAACGAAAAGGCCAGTTATGCACCAACCGGGACACGTCCAACTTCGTTAAGCTGCCCCACCCCTCCCCTTTGTCAGCTGCAAATCACGATTATCTTCTTGGTTTATCAAGGGTCTAAACTTTACAAAACAGTTTTGAAACTGCTAGGATAAAATATATTTTTCAAATGCTAACAGGTAATTTACTCTGCGACACAGTGGTAAATTTATGTCATGTTCAGGAATGGATGCCCTTGTATCTCGTGCATTTTTGCAAAGTTCAAACAATTTACAGTGATGTTACCCTCGAAATTACCCACACCAATCAGATTAACCAACAACCATTGAAAAATATTCTGCATCATCATGTCAAGAAGCTTTGGTCCAAATTTGAGGACAAAATAACGTGAGAATCGCCAAAATATGACATTCCCTTCAAAAACTTCCTTTAGGTTTTACATCTTGATGCAAGGGGACTTTTTTGTTTGTAGTGGACTGAAGTACTTATGGTAAATGGTACTGAACTTATAGAGCGCTTTTCAAATCCCTCCGGACCCCCAAAGCGCTTTACACTAACAGACATTCACCCATTCACACTCACATTCACACACTGATGATGGCAAACTACACTGTAGCCACAGCTGCCCTGGGGCACACTGACAGAGGTGGGGCTGCCATGCATCGGCGCCACCGGACCCTCTGACCACCATCAGTAGGCAAGGTGGGTGAAGTGTCTTGCCCAAGGACACAACGACTGAGACGGCTGGACGGGGGATCGGGGGATCGAACCAGTGACCTTCTGGTTCCAGGACGACTCCCCTARCCACTCCGCCACAGCCGCCCCACTTATGTACCAAGTTTCACACGTGTGTTAAAGTCATAAGAGAGGCTGATGGTTAGGCTGATGATCTGCCACGCCCACATCTGCACCTTCTCATTTTTACAATAGTTCTAAATAACAGCACAATAACTGACACCTCTGATATAACTTATGCTATTACCAACTCTAAGCTACAACCACACCAAAATCCAGCTCATTATTTGCACAACTGGCTGAATTATATATTTTTATTGTGTTTTTTTAAGTAAACTGACTTCACAGTTTTGCAAACAAGTGATGTAGTAAATATGTGTTCTCTTCACATGTCAAAAACTGTTTCAAAAGAGTGACTTTTCCTGTTCTTGCTCTGTTACACAGTTGCTGAAGTTCAACTTGGAGAACAAATCAAGTGAGCTGGTAAGGAGGGGTTTTCCATTTATACGCACAAACTGTTGACAGAGGATTGGTGGGAGTGAGACAAATTAAACGAGGAGGACGAGGGACTGGTGCTGAGGAGGAAGAGCTCATCAGGAGTAACACGCTGGGAGTGTGTGACACTTTGAACTGCCAGCGCAGCAAAGAAAATACCTCTGTTAAAATATTTTATAACCAAGTGCTCGCTCAGTTTAACCTTCCTCGCAGCAGATTGAGAGGGAGTTGGATGATTGGAGACTCGGATAAAGGGATGAAAGTGAAGGGAGGGATAAAAAAGCCTGGCTTTGATACAGACAATCAAACTATAACAGCAGTTTGAAGAGTGATAAAGTGCTCTGAAGCTTGGTAATTGTTTTATTCTTTTGAAACCTAGCTGAGTTAAAGCAGCTTCTTTTAGTTTTATTCTCAACTTGAGAAAAGGCTCCACAGTGTTTTAATATTTTGTTTATTTTATTTTAATTTCGGTTACGTTGTGAATGTGAGAGAAGCAGTGGTTTCAGACAAGACAAATGCACGAAACCAGTGTGATTGCTAATTGCTGAAAGCTGCTGAAGAAGCTGAAAATTTTTAATAAGAAAACTATTAATGTGAGTTCAATTTGAACAATTGGTGTTGGCTGAAAGGAAAAATAAGTGAAAAATCAGGAAAAAAATTGTCTAA
Organism: Austrofundulus limnaeus; assembly: GCF_001266775.1. Classification (NCBI taxonomy): domain Eukaryota; kingdom Metazoa; phylum Chordata; class Actinopteri; order Cyprinodontiformes; family Rivulidae; genus Austrofundulus; species Austrofundulus limnaeus. The sequence continues at coordinate 868,078 of NW_013952491.1, forward strand.
AATGTTGAACAGAGCAGAAATGTAGCTGAAGAGGCAAAAAAAATGCCTTAAATTAGCATGAAAAGAAATAAGCACAAAACAATTACAATTAGGAAGAAAAATAGCAGAAAGGAGATTAAAAATGGCTGAAATAGCAAAAAAAAAAATTCCTAATTCCTATTTGGCGCAAAAAAAGAGAAATCAAAGGCTGAAATTAGCACAAAGAACCAGAGTAAAAGCTAAAATGTGTTGAAAAAGCTGAAAAGAGCAGAAATATAGTTTAGCAGACAGATGGTAAAAGAACAGTAAAAGCTCACAATTAGCAAAAAAAAAAAAGAAAAGTTGTACAAATAAGTCGCAATTTGTGAAAAAATAGCTAAAAAATTTAAATGAGCTGAGAATTGCTGGAAAAGCTGAAATCAGCACAAAATAGCAGAAAGAGCATTTGTTTTCTGAAATAAAACAAAAGGTGAAGTTTACGAAGCCCGCGAGGGGACATGGGAGAAAATGAAAAAACGGATCCTGACTTAGTCAGGATCCTGAGAACGAAAGTCGGGATCCTGAGAAAGAAAGTCGGGATCCTGTGAAATAAAGTCGGGATCCTGAGAAACAAAGTTGGGATCCTGAGAAACTTTCTCCTGACTTTCTTTCTAAGGATCTCGACTTTCGTTCTCAGGATCTCAACTTTCGTTCTCAGGATCTCGACTTCGTTCTCAGGATCTCGACTTTCGTTCTCAGGATCTCAACTTTCGTTCTCANCTTTCGTTCTCAGGATCTCAACTTTCGTTCTCAGGATCTCGACTTCGTTCTCAGGATCTCGACTTTCGTTCTCAGGATCTCAACTTTCGTTCTCACGATCCCGACTTTCTTTCTCAGGATCCCGACTTTCTTTCTCAGTATCTCAACTTTCGTTCTCAGGATCTCAACTTCGTTCTCAGGATCTCGACTTTCGTTCTCAGGATCTCAACTTTCGTTCTCAGGATCTCAACTTTCGTTCTCAGGATCTCGACTTCGTTCTCAGGATCTCGACTTTCTTTCTCAGGATCTCGACTTTCGTTCTCAAGATCCCGACTTTCTTTCTCAGGATCTCGACTTTCATTCTCGGGATCCTGAGAAAGTAAGTCAGGATGCGTTTTTATTTATTTTTTTCTCCTATGTCCCCTCGCGGGCTCCGTAGAAGTTAGTAGGAAAAAAGGCTTAAATTAGCTGGAGTTGACTAAAACGTAGTTTAAGATGTAAAAAACGATTTAAATCTGCATAAAAGAGAAATAAGCACAGAACAATTGAAAGTAGCTGAAGAAAAGCATAAAGGAGCTGAAAAATAGCTGAATATCAAAACAAAAAACTAAAATTAGCACAAAAGAGAAACCAAAGAAGGCTGCAATTAGCACAAAGAACCAGAGAAAAAGGTAAGAGGTGCAGTAAAGATTCAACATTTTGAAGACATCTTTAGTTATCAGCCAAAAAAGCTAAATAGCTGAAAAAGTAGTTATTGAAATACCAAAAGTCAAAGCACCCGTGGCTTTATGAATTAAATATTTTGATATATTAATTGTTAAAATAGTAAAACAAGTTTTGTGCCAAAAAATGCATCATCTCAAGCCTTCACATTATAACTTTAAAGGTTAATAATAAAACCAGAACATAATTTTCTTCCACAGGCTTTTTAAAAAAAAATCACAAAATTAGTGCATCATATTCGGACTCCCTCATATCCACCGTTATTTCTAAAAAAAATTGGCCAGAAGGGAGCCAGTCAACAACGCTTTCAGTTATTCAAAACTTACTCACTACTGGCTGTAGCTGATTGTTTTATGAGTGAAACAAACTGAAGTGCCAAGACAGGTTTTGCATATCCTTTTTTTCTTTTTTTTTTGTCTCAGAAGGATGCCGTTTTGTTTGTCTGTTTTAACTGCGGCCCCTCCACAGGAGCGAAAGCTGGCCCTGCAGAATCGGACAAAGGACACCTACCTGAGCCAGCTGGGGGAGGTGGAGAAAAGATACGCTGCCCTTTCCAGGCAATACGCCGTGGTTCGGGAGGCTCATGGGAATCGAGAGCAAAATGGTAACAAACGATTGGATAAAAACAAAAACGACCATCCCTGCCTAACAGATGTTTTTAATCTATGTAACTGACTCAGCAGCTTCATTTACATTTTACCAGTCATGGCTCTGGATTGCTCCTCATACAACCTGAATATTTTTTATTTAAATGCTGGAAACATTTCACAAAAATCTGGATATGTCACGACACGGGCCTCAAATACTTATACTCATAAAAACAGACTGATGCTTTTGCTTGGTGAAATAATTTAAGATATAAATAAGTAAGATATTAGATTTGTGATGTGAAGGAAACAGACCTTTGTGTTCTTAATAAAAAAGAAAGGTTTCTTCTAACTCATTAACATTTATATCAATACTTATATTGGCAAGTACCCTAATTGAAGTACTTGTACTTATACTTGGCCTGAAAAAACACTATTACTGGGACACCCCTAGTTTCAACAACGTGCTAATATCTGTTAAAAACAAAATCTTGCATCTCTTCAAGCACTTAATCCAAGTCATCATTTTACAGTTTGAGCACATTTCGCTGACCGCTCCTGGAGGAAAACTCAGATAAAACAAGTGTGGCTGTGAGAAACATCTCCCAGTTCAGCATGTAACACATAACACAAACTCATGTAACGCACCTTCTGCTTGTCAGCTGGTGTTCCTGTCGATGGAACCCAGATGAGGTCAGGTTTAACAGCCATGAGGACTAAAATGGACTTGTTGAGAATTACCTAAACTTCTGTATTGATGTAAAGATGTTTTATGGTGACCTAATCTGTTTTTTTTTTAGTTGAAGAGGCCATGAAAAGAAATGCCAAGCTGAGCTCTGCCAATAAAAGACAAGAAGAAATGATTGTGGCGCTGAAAAATGTATGCATTGTGTTTATCAGAATTTCCACAGAAAATCTGTTTGAGCTTTAGATGTGTGATGGCTTTGAAGTTTTTCTGTGTGTATTTAGAGTTACTTTCAGTTTGGTATTAGATTTTATTATGTCTTAAATTAGTTTGTGTTATTCAGTCATGTTTTATTATTTTAGCCACTGACTCACCTGTTTCCCATCCATAATCAATACACCTGTTGTAACTCGTTAATCAGGCTTTTTGTCCTCTGTGACCCTCCACATTTAAAGTCTCCAGTTCAGAATCCCGTTCTTTTTTGTTGAGGTACCTTAAATGTTTTCTTAGCCCCCCGATCCACACGCCATTCCAGTCAGTGGCGCTAATGCTCCAAAACATTGCTCGCCAACCGCCATTATTAAAAAAGATGAAGAAGAACCCTAACACTTCTTGTTGTGTTGCCCAGTTTGCTTTAGTTACATTGTAAAAAGAATGGTTTGTTTTAGGATTTAC
>NW_013952491.1:871564-890374 GCF_001266775.1 Austrofundulus limnaeus
ATATATTTGAGTCCCCATAAAGAAATGTGGCAAACTTTTTGAACCAATCAACCATCATGTTTTTTTTTTTGTTGTTGTTTTTTTGTTTGTGTGTGTGTGTTATGTTCTCAGGAGTTAGATGAAGTCAGTAACAAACTCATAAAAGAAAAGATGAAAGTGGTGATAAATGAGAAGACCCACAGTTCTTCAGGGAGAGAGCAGCATTTGCAGGTGCTGCAGCAGAAACTTAAAATGGTAAATGATCAAGACAAAAAGTATTACAATCCGCACACATTAATCTGCCTCTTGCCATGTTCAAATTCAAATCTAACAAAGACAAAATGTAACCGTTAATTTATTATCATTTATGTTTAGGAAAGTGACGTGAACAAAAAGCTCCAGGAGGAGAACGATGCCGAACGTTTTGAAAAGAAGGAGTTGATGAGGTCTCTGCAGCAGAACCAGCAGCTGTTGTTGAATCAGACTCAGACCGTGAGGCGACTAGAACAGGAGCTGCAGAGCCAGCGACAAATGTTTCAGGTCTGACTCGTTCTCTTCTGCTTCACCTGTTTTTACTGAACACAACATTTAATTCACCTGTTGTGTTAAGAGGCATCAACTTGAACAGTTCCCTTCAAGTCAAACTGGAATTTATTTCTTTATTTATTTAAAAAGTGAAGTCAGGACCGTTTAGGAATCTCCGAAATGTCACCACTTTTTCATGTCGCTCACTATTTAAACATTATCTAATTTCCCCTTGGGATCAATAAAGTATTTTTGAATTGAATTTTGCAGCCAAAATTAAAATCTGGACTTTAACATCTAAAATGAAAACCAATCCAGAAAATAAGTTATGAAACAAGAAAAAGATCGTTTTAATCTCATGAGGTTAAAACAGACAACACTTAACGGCTAAAAGAACTTCTTTAATTTTCTATTTACTAGGAAAATTACAACAAAAAATGTTTACTTCTTAGCTACAGTCTCGCATTATTAAATATTTAAAATGGGGCATCATCACCTCAACAGAAAGCAACCCCTTTATTGCTTCTAATCTTTATTTTTATCATATTTATTGTCGTTTGTTTAAATTCTGACAGAAAACTAGTTACTGCGTCACATTTTGGTCTCACCTGCTCCAAATAATCCAGAATCTGTGTAAATAATTATAGAAAAATGTTCAAAGACAGACATAAACACCTGACCATTGTTCCGTCTCATAAATTTTCTGAATATGGCGTTGTATATCACAGCGTGTATATGTGTGAATACAGTCCCCTCCACAGCTGAATGATAGTGTGTTTTTCTCCATTTATGGCCTCCAGGTTTATTGTTCTCTTTTCTTCACTCTACGCGCCCCCTTTTATTTTAATTCTCCCATTCATTAATTTATTAAAATCATTATTAAAATGACACAAGCAAACTGATTTGTATTAGCAGGAAGTCTCCTCTGTCCCTGCTGCGTTCAAGACCTTCTGTTCACGTTAAATAAACTCGTAAAAATTTAGTATTGCATTAAAAACGCACGGGCAATTAATTTTATTGCAGGCCCTTAAGGAAGAGCAGGAAGTGATGCGGGAGAAAAGCAAAACGACGGAGGACGAGGTGGTCCAACTGACGGAGAGCTACGCCGCTTCCAGGACCAGCTGGGACAAAGAGGTGACGCACAAACCCGAGCTCAAAGCAGATGTAAAAACCATGTGGGCGTTGGTTTAAACACGTGTTCCGTGTGAATCGAACAGAAGGCGAAGTTGCTGGATCAGCTGAAGAGCGAGGAGGAGCAGCTGCGAGCGGCGACAGACGCTTGCAGAGACCTTCAAGAGAAACTTGTGGAGCTGTCAGTGAGAGCCGGGTCAGAGCTACGACTCGCTGACAAACAGAGGGTAGAGATATTTATACAAAACAACAACCAAATCACCTGATGATACCACACAGATTGTAAATATGGACCCCACCTTTTCTTATTCCAACTTTTTTATTGAATTTTACACTACTTGACATACAATATTTGTCATTAGGAAAATGAAAAGAATTAATAACAAAGATGAAGAGAAAAAATATTCCTTGTAGTAATGAAATAGAATTAAACACAAATAATAACAAAAAAAGAAAGATGTAAGCTGTTTTTTTTGCCCCACCTTTCTTAACGGGAACCCCGACTAGTTGTAACATTAGACATTATTTGATAAACTTTAACTTAAAAACAAAGATTCTTAAATTACTGTAGACTGTTTAGTTTTTATAAATTAAAAAATGTGTTGTCACACAGAGGTGCTTCATGGATGGAGAACCTTTGCTTTAGCCTTTTAGCTTTCGTGTTAACACCCAAGCTAAAATATCTATCTATATATGGCGATTTAGCGCTGGAGCTCATATAGATATATTTATAAATAATATTGCGGTATAGTGTTAGCTATATGTGAACTAATGCCACATATTTATTAGTTTTCAAGCTGTAATATTATCTCCAGCGCTAACGCTATATCGTCATATATATGTTATTACGTTACAGTTCATTAGCTCAAGTGCTATAGTTTAAATAAATGTTTATCAAACAATGTCTAATGTTAAAACTAGTCAAGATTCCCTTTAAAAAAGTCATTTTAATTATAGTCTAATATTCCTTAAAGGAATATATCAACCAAGTTTCTTCTTAGTTTGTAATATAATGTCAATCTGTTCAGATCTTAACTAAATTAAAATGTTGACCTTTTAGTCACCAAACCTTCATGTTCGAAGCTTAAAGCCTGTGTAAAATCCTAAAAGTTTCTTAATAAGGTTTCATGGAGAAACACTGTTTTTAATTTTTCTTTTGCAGATTAAAGACACTCAGAGTGTTTCTAATGTCCGGTCCTCATTGATGGTAGAAGACATTAGATGTAAAGAAACACTAAACACTCACATCTCCAGCTCTGAGCCTCCTGACCTCGACAGTCTGCAGGACTCAGACTCCCCTCAGACCAAAAGCTCAGAACCACTGGAGGACACTGGTGAAGGTCAGCCATACAGCTGATAAACATATTTACTGCTTCTAATAAAAAAAAGAAAATTTACTCAAAATATCTACAGAGACGAGCTCAGAATCTTTGTTTATTGTTGTCTTGAACGTTTTTTAGTATCTAGTTATCTCAGAATTCTTTCAGCTTTTTGAACCATTCAGGTTTCAAAACGTTCAGCCTGTTCAGGAGATATGTGCTGTAACTTTTAGTATTTGTGTCTTTTATTAACAGTAGTTAAAAGCTGAAACCAGCAAAGATTAGATTATTTAAAATTTGTTATTTTTCATTTGATAGATTAAAAAAAACTTTAAAGTGCCTGTGACATGCTTATCCTTCAGATAAAAAAGTCAAAGAAAACTTTGTTCTGTTTAAGAAGCTCGGCATACCACACATTATTTTACCCATTTGGACATATAACTGGCCTATTTTCTTTTTAACTTTGCTCGGCAAAAGAGAAACAGGAAGTGACATAAAAGGGGAACTAAGAAAAAAACTCACTGGTCTTTGTTTATTGACACATTATGATTTGAACTCTCACTTTTTTTTGTTTGTTTTCTGGTTGATAGCGACTCAAAATAATCTAAAACATCCGACTCCTCTCCACAGTCAGGGCTGTTGAGCATTTTAGCTTAGCTCTGTTTCCATGCAGACAGTCCCCTTTGACATCACTTCCTGTTACTTCACGTGCAAATATCTCAACAATTGGTCACCTCAGCAGCATGAAAATGATCTTGTAATATGTTATCAGTGTTATCTTTCCAAAAAAGCTTTTGTATTATTAGAAAAATTTTGATGACACAGGCACTTTAATAATTTAGTGAAGTTAGCTTTTAGCTCCTGTTGATTTTGGCCAAGCTTTTGGAACATTTAGCATTTAGGCATGTTTTGCTGGTTTCAGCTTTTATCTACTGTTAATTTGAGCTTTTACCTAGTGTTAAGCTAATTTTTGCTGACTTTAGCATTTAAATTTCGTTGTGCAAGTTTTATATACAGTTTTGCTAATTTTATGTTTTAGCTACTGTTTTAATTGACGTTTTGACCACATTGATCTAATTTTAGCTTTTAACTGCCTTTTAACGTTGATTTTGGAAAAGTTTAGCACCTAGGTATTGTTTTGCAGGCTTTAGCTTTTATCAACTGTTTTGCTAATTTAGCTTTAGGCCAAGGATTAGCTAATTTTAGCTTTTACCTAGTGTTATGCTAATTTTTGTTGACTTTAACATTTAAATTTACTTGTGCAAGTTTTAGTTGCAGTTTTGTTCATTTTATGTTTTAGCTACTGTTTGGCTAATTTTATGTTTTACGTACAGTGATCTAATTTTAGCTTTTAGCTACTGTTTTGCTGGTTTTAGCTACAGTTGTGCTAATTTTAGTTTTTTGTTTATGGTTTTGCTTTAATAAACTTTTGCTTATGTTTTCCTCAGTTTAGCTTCTGTTATGATCATTTGAACTTAAACATTGCAACCTTATAAACAAAATTAAGCAAAGTCACTGAAAATCCTTTCTTTAAATAATCAGAACATTTTTACCAGCAATTTACTTGCATGTATTTTCTTTCAGGTCAATACTTGTCAAATCATCAACAACAACCACAAGCAAACAAACACACCCGAAATGATCCAAATACATCAACATGTGGAAACAACAATCTGTCCAGCTTCCCTGATAACACTCAAGCAGAACCAGAGATGAAAATACTGGAGACAAACTCAGAAATGAGTGAATTAATTGTGTCAGATGGGGGTCACAAGGCTGCATCAAATCCCGAGTGTGCGTCTCCGGCTGGATGTGCAGATTTACCGACCAGAAACACAGATGAGGAGTGGAACAGAGGGAGGGACGAGCAGAGAACAGGTGATAAAAGGCAACAGGAAAACATCAGAGAGCTGCAGGAAACTGACGCAGAGCAAGAAGAAAAACAAGACGCGAAGGATGGAAGACACCCGCAGGAAAAATGCACCCTGACGGCACAAACATCAGATGGAGTTGACGTGCTTCAGGATACGGAGGGGTCAGCAAAGGCAGCAGGGGAGACCGGCAACACTGAAACAGAAATAAGAGATAAAGGAGAGGGAGAAGTAACAGATGGAGTGAAAGAGAAAGAACAGACAGCAGAGAGCACAACAGAAACTCCAGAAACACAGATACCGGCTCTCACGACTGCTGATACGGCTGAGAAGAGCCTCACACTGCAGGTCAATGACTTCACGGACACTGGGCCGCCTCTGAATGCAGAAAATCTCTGTCAGAAAATCACAGAGAACCATTCTAACAAATACAAGATTGATAGGAAAGATATATGTAAATCTGGAGATGTGCAGTCGAATTTCACTGATGAAGTTCTAACTCTGTGTCAGGATTCTGAGCCGCCAAACGACCAGTCAGAACCAACTACTCAGAACCAAAAACACGAAAACCAATCCAGTGAAACTGCAGGTGTTTTTCCTTCTGGGTGTTTCGAAAACCTGTTACAAGCTGCTCCTCAAGAAAACAAGATTCAAGAGAGTGAAACTAATGAAACACATATCGATGATCCTCTCCATATTGATCCTAATATGAAGGAAACAGATGAAAACGATACCTTTGAGAGTTTAAAAGGTGTGGCAGACGAGGCAAATACAGCAACAGGAAGTACACAAGAGCATATGAAATCTGACGGAGACGTCGCTGAAAAGAAAGCTGATTTGAAGCAACTTGCGAGTCATAAAATAGTTGAATCATCAGAGGCGGGCAGCTTAAAATGCCTCCAGCAGCCTCTAATACAGATGAAATCTGGTTCTTCTGTGTCGACTCTGAGCAGCAAAAAGACCTCCACATCAGTGTTTGAGTGGGGCACCGCTCAGAGGAAACCATTCAGCTCTAGAGCAAACTCAGATTTCTCCATCCTGCACAAGTTAATCCAGGTACAGCACGTTCAACCACCTCTGTTCATACGAGGTGTGTCGAAACAGAGCAACAACTAGATACTTTGATTTTCAGGGAACCCCTGTCTCAGAGTCAGGACCAAGTACACTAGGTCAACCCCTCAGCCTAACATCCCCTCCTGTCAAAATCAAACACAACAAAGGTAGTAATTATCAACATCTTACCACACTGCTGCTGCTCAGAGTTTAATGTGATTTTATTTTTGTTTTGCCTGATTACTTTCAGTTCCCGTGGGGATTACCAGTGTCTCTGGAGCTGCAGCTTACCTGAGGAACCAACAACAGGAAGAGAAATTAAAGGAGGCCTGCAGAGAGACAGCAGCGAACACGGTCAGATGTAATGACGTAAAAAGCTGCTCAGAGGCCAAAATCTGTGAGCTGCACAGTTCACACATTACTGAGTGTAGATTACAGATTGTCACAGTGCAATAAAAGAAAACTGGGTCAAAATGCAAAGATTAGCTGAAAAAAATTAATCTAGCTTTAAATTTTCTACAAAATTTAAGAGCTTTTCTGCTAGGTGCTGCTAATCAAATGTATATCTAAAAATAGCAAATGGCTAGCTAAAATTTAAGTGTATCTAAGCACCAGCTAAAAACAGCAAAATGCTAAGTAGGAATTAAAAGTATTACAAGGCTAGCACTAAGCTAAATGCAATGAAGCGCTAATTAAAAGGCCTGCTGAAAGTCAAAGTAGCACATGGCTCAAAGTAGCAAAAGGCCAGCTGAAAGTGGTGTGTGTGTATATATATATATATATATCCCTATATAATAGTCAAAGTTAAATGCAGCAAAGAGCTAACTCAAAAATCACAAAAACTAGCTAAAACAAGAGTTGCAAAAACAGTTTGACAGTTGCACAAGGCCTGCTAAAAGCAAAAGTAGCACATAGCTAGCTCAAACCAGCATGTGGCTAACTTGAAGTAGCACATAGCTAGCTGAAAGTTAAGTGCATCTTAACACCAGCTAAAATCAGCAAAATGCTAACCAGAAACGAAAGGTATTATAAGGCTAGCAGTAAACTAAATGCAGCAAAGAGCTAACTAAGAATCACAAAAAAACTAACTAAAACATGAGATGCAAAACACTAGCTAAAGGTTGTACAAGGCCTGATGAAAGCAAAAGTAGCACATGGCTAGCTCAAAGTAGAACCAGTTGAGCTAAAGTAGCTAAAAACTAATAGAAAAAGACTGGCTAAAAGTAGCAAAAATAAATAGCTAATCCACTGAAGCAGATTTCACATCTCAATGCATTCGTATGGAAAATATTTGTAAATAAAAGGAATATTTCTGAAAAATATAAAAGCTTCTAAAATCAAAAGTCAGAGCATCCATCTCCTGGAGGCATTTTCTGTATAAACAAATGGCCCCAAAGACATTTTTAGACTTTAATTTCAAGTTTAACTTTTTAATCTAATGTCCCTAATAAGACCCTGATGGTATTTTGTGTGTTTACTCATGAAACCGTAACATTAAAATAAGAGAGTGATTTTTAAGCATCTTTCTGTTTGCGTCCTGTCGAGTGGGGTGTTGAGTGAGTGGATGTAGCTGATACATGTTGAGCTCATGGAGGTTCTGTAACAGCCAGACAGGCAGAGAACGAATGACCTGTGGAAGAAAATCCACCTAATGATGCTCGGGTACCTCTCCTCTCCCACTCACTCCATCTTTATCTGTCCCACTTTCCCTCTTCCGCTCTCACTTCATCATTTGTCTCTCACTTTCTCCACCGTTTGCTTGTTTCCTCTTTTTTTCACTCTCATTTTCGTTTGTCGCTGCTCTGTCATTCTGTGTTTTATATTATCCAGGTGCTGGCAGTTGAAGGAGAAAAAGCACTACAGGCATTGCGCAATGCCCCCCACCCATACACACACACACACACACACACACACACACACACACACACCAAAGAAAGAACTTTCCCAATAGTTTAACAAATGGTAGTGACGGTCAAAGCCTTCATTTTTGTCTCTGTAGTGAAAACTCTGGGAGCGTCACCCAGAGTTCAGCCTGAGTCCGGCTGTTCTCTCTGGTCTGGATTCTGTTACACATCATTTGCTGCTGCTTAAAGTCTGACTTTTATTTCTTTATCAGTCACTGCAGCATAACCTCAGGAGGCAAAGAGGACTGAGAAAAAAATCTAACCTTAAACTAAGTCAAACATTTACACTTATCTGCATCAGCAATTTAATGCTGACTCAGCATCATCACTCTTGCTTTTTTTGTTTTTTACTTTTTCCTACATTTTTTTGCAATCTGATTTTAGCCATTTCAACTCATTAAGGAGATGTGTGCTACTAATTTTGTGTTTCGTTGCTTTCATAGTGTTTAAACTATTCGACTAATTGAAATGTTTCCCATTAAATACACTGACATCTCTTAATTTCTTTCAAAAACATCATTCTCTTAAAATGCTGCCTTAAGGAATCTGCTTCATCACACTTGCCTATATTTGTCTTTTTGTTACACGTAAGCTACATTCAGCTTTGAACTAACATTTTGTTACATTTAATAGTTAGCTTTTTGCTGTATTTGGGTATAAGCCAGGCTTTTGCTACTTTTAGTTAGCCTTTTGTTGCCTTAAAACTAGTGGGGGGTTGTTGTTTTTTTTTTTGCTTCAGGCTACATTTTGCTGCTTTGAACTAGCATTTTGTTACTTTTAGCATCTAGTTAGCTGTTTGGTGTAAATACAGCAAAATACAGATATAAGCTAGACTTTTTCTATTTGTAGCTAGCGTTTTGTTGCTTTGGGCTAATTATTTTTTTGCTTTGAGCTAGCCTTAATTTGCTTTGAGTAAGCCTTTTGATTTTTATAGTTAGCAATTTTGCTACTCTTGGCTTGCATTTTTCTGCTTTGAACTAGAAATTTGTTGCTTCAAGCTAACCATTCAATTTTTTCAGCTGACATATTGCTACTTACAGCTAGTGTTTTGATGTTTCAGGCTAATGTTTTGATGCTTTTAACTACCATTTTGTTGCTTCAGCCTTGCCTTTTGATTTTTTTAGCTAGCATATTGCTACTTATAGCTATTGTTTTGTTACTTCAGGCTAATGCTTTGCTGCTTTGAGCTAGAATTTTGATGCTTCAACCTCACCTTTTGATTCTTTCAGCTAGCATATTGCCCCTTTTAGCTAGAGTTTTGTTACTTCAGACTGTTTTGTTGCTTTGAGCTAGCATTTGGTTGCTTTGAGTTAGCCTTTCGATTGTTTTAGCTAATAGTTTTCATGTTCTTGTCTAGCATGTTTCTGCTTTGAACTAGCACTTTGTTGCTTCAAACCAGCTTTTCAAATTTTTTTTTTGCTAGCATAAAAATTTGCTTTGCTTTTTATAGCTAGCTTTTTGTTGCTTTGGGCTAATGTTTTGCTGCTTTGAGCTAGCTTTTTGTCGCTTTGAGCTAGCCTGTTGCTTCTGTTTGCTAGAATTTTGTTTCTTTTGCTTATTATTTTTCTGTTTTGCGCTAGTCTTTTCGATTCTCTAAGCTAGCATTTTTCTGCTTTTGGCTAGCATTTTTCTGCTTTGAACTAGCCTTTTGTTCCATTTAGCTTCAACAACTCAGTTTCAGCTTCTTCATCAAATTTCTACGAAGTCATTGAACACTTTTGTGTTTCATTATTTGTTTTTGTTGTCGCCTTTAGGACAGGAGACGTCCTTTGTTCATCAGTTCTTTTCCGGTTTCCTGCACAGGCAGCCAAGTGTCACATCAGACCAGCTCAGAGTGAGTACAATTACAGAAAAGATCAATTTTAAAGGATGAAAAAAAATCTGATCATTTGATGGCTAATTTAAAATATTTAGAATCTAAATGTACAAGCAGTTAATTTTACAACAACCACAAAAAGGAGTTCCTAAACTTTAATTTTAAAATAGCATTTTAAAACGCTCACGTCGAGTATGGCTGCGTTTTCAAAAATGAACACTGGTTTCTTTTTAAATCGGTTTGCAGAGCTCCAAGCCCGGCTGCAGGTTCTGGTTCAGAGTCAGACCTGGGACCTTCTTTTTCTCAGGAGAGTGAAGATAAGGAGTCATTGTTCAGAGCCCGGATCTCCAAAATTGAACAGTTCCTCAAAGCTGAGAGGCTCCGACTGCTCAAAAGGCCTTGGACTGACAACTGAGCCATCAGATACTGAAGGTATATCAAGGTCACCAACATAAAATAAGCCCCAAAAGTTTTCAAGTTAATATTTATTATTATTAAATTTTAGTTTGTGATTCTTGGGTTAAAACAGTGTCTGTTTTACAAACATGTTTTTTTTCTCTCTGCTGGTTATTTGTTGTAATATGAAGTTGTGAGTTCAATAAGTTGTTAAAAATGTTTGAAAAGTTTTTACATCACAGTGCTCTTATTTAACAGAGTATATTGTGTATGAGCCATGTCTGCTTATTGTTAACCTATATGAATATTACACAGTTTAACTGAAACAGCTGGTTCTCATCTGTTCTTGTTGATAACAAAAGAAAAGAACAATTAACACATTAATTAACACGGTAATTAACATTGCCTTCACCGTCAGGGTTGTGTATCTCAGAGGAGCGTTAAATGTGACGCCACCTTTGGTCTACATCGCCACTGTTGTTGTTGTCAGGAGCAATTACAAGATCAAACACAAGCGCTAACACAGATTACTGCTAATTAAAAGAGATAACAATAACAATTATCACGAACTACCACAACCCTAATTAACAGAAATCAATTAGCAACCAGCAGACCAATTAGCAGATTCTAACAAGCATCTCGTTAACTTTATGTTCCCACTGTGTGTGAAATATAAAGAGCAGGCCACAGACGCTGAGTCTCCTTTTCCTGAAATTATTTTAGGATGCTAAATATTTCCTAATCCTCCTTTTCTAAATGTTTTTTTTTTATTCCTCAAAAAAAAAGTATTAATTTGAAACAGAAGTGTTCAGATGATGTAATGTTTTAGGATCTAAGCAGATCCGCAGCTGTCCCTGTTGGCCCTATGAAGAAAAGACACCTCCGCTTCCTGAATCTTATCGCGCTTTTAATTTGAAAAGCTAACACTTTAATGGTGCCACGAGCTTGCTCCATCTTCCAACACTTGCAGATAATGAATATGCCTGAATGTTAATGCCCTCATAAAGAAATCTGGAGCGTTTGACAGCCGAGCCCAACCTCTGCTGACCCTTATCCTTTCTGAGAGGAAGGGAGTGCAGGGGGAGAAACGGGGGAGGCACGGAATATAAAAGACTCGATTTTAATACACTGGCGGACATATTTCCCTCAGTTTTGGTTTCTTGACTCGTTTTATTGCGCGCACGCCCTCCTCGGTTATAAAGGTGCTTCGAAATGGTCAATTACCCTCTGGCTCGGGAGGATACCTGCTGTTAATTACTGTTCATGGTTTTATACGCAGAGTAAATAAAGAGGCCGCTGACATTCACATTCCATCAATGCATCCCACAGCACAGACTGTTTTGTATGTGTGTTTTTATTTGAAGTAAAAAAAAAAAAAACCTCCAGAGGTGGTAAAACATTTTGGATAGGACTTGTATCCAACAAGTTATTTTAAAATGTGAATTTTACAACCAAGACACAAATTTTTTTTTAAAAAAGTTCCTCAAGTTGAAGAAAATATTTAAAATTCAGACATCTCATCTCGATATTTGGTACCATATTTATCACATTAACACAGTTAAATCAGTTATGTTATTGCGAAAGGATCTAACCCTTTGTCCCGCTAAAGCTTACTAAGCAACTAAGCATGCAGAAACATTTTAAAGCTTCTACTCTTAAATGTACAACACTGAAGAAAAACACCAGTTTGAATTTAACCCTGATTTACCGCTCCGTTTTATTGAAATTCTGTACATGAGAAGGGAGGAAAAGCAATATATTTGCCAATCCTCCGGCTAAATGGGTCTCAGCACCTCTAAACATTGTTGAATATCCCGAGGTTATGGGGCCATTTTGTGTCAAATTATACCTCTTTGCCTCAACAGGCTTCACAGTAAATCCAGCCGGGAAGTTGTATTAAATGGTGCAGAAGATGTTTGCAGAGACGGAGGCTGAGTGCAGTCCTGGCACTTTGAGTGGACTCTGCAGTCTTAAAGTGAAGGACTGCAGCTGCTCCTTGTCTCTGTAGAAATGCTGAAATAACCAAATGATTAGATAGTAAATGGATTTCTGCTCCTCTTGAGCGATGCTGCTTCGTAAAGTAGTAATTTCCGGTTGTAGCTACTCATCGAAATATACAGTTCTGACATTATAGTAAGATAAACTTTAAGCGTAAATCCTCTACTGTGTCTGTTAATGACTTTAGTTTCTGTATAGACGTACAGACTTGTGCAAACAAAACATTTTAAGGATTGTTGTTTTCAGCATTAACACAATTTGTGTGTCTCACCATCTAAAAACAACAATAAAATCTTCGGAGTCCAAAATCTCTCCAAACACATCGAACGACAGTGAAAGCTGACATTCAGATTATTATTTAAATCATCCACAAAGGAAACCAGTAGGGATTTATTAAGTCGATCTCAGTCCAGTCAACGTCACTCTAGGGCCACTATCCCGCACGTTTTAGTTGTTTCTCTTCTCTTCAGAAGCCTGTTAAAGGGGACATATCATTCAAAATAAACTTTATTTAGCCCTTAAATACATTTTGTTGTGAACTTGGAGTCTGTAGGAGTGAAGAAAAGTTGAATTTAGTCTATTCAGATGCTGTGTAGATATATTTAAATTCTTATTGGGTCATATAGTAACTAGTTACATTTACTCATTTATATTTACTTTTGGAAAAAAAATACTTTTAGGAGTTGTTTTACCACACTGTCCTTTTTAATTGCGTAATAATCTAGGGATGCATGATATATTGGCATTAACATTGGTATCAGATGATACTGGTAATTTTTTTGAATATCGATATCAGTCCAATAAGTAGAACTGAGCCGATATTATTGTCAGATACTGATTTCCCACTTTTTAGCTTTGTGTTTCTGTTTTGGGAGGGGAGATGATTGGTCGGGCAGTATTTGATCATGGTGATATTGAAGCTGCACAGCCAGGAATAATTGAAGTAGAATCTGATTATTTATTTACGGTATTGAAAAAAGACACAAATGTATTTGTGCGTTTATGTAAATAACTTGTGCATTTGTGTAATATCAGTAAATATCGGTTATCGGCCATAACAGGATTAATAGTATTGGATGTTTATATCGGCGTAAACTTTCATATTGTAGCACCCCTAGTACTCTGCCCACTGCAAGTAACTTTACTAAATGAAAAACAAACTTGTTTTAACTAGAAATGAACTTACAGTTTATGTTGAAGTGAGACCTCTTGTTTGTACACAAGCTTTGTTGTTCTGATGCTATTTTATATCCTCAGTAGATATCGTCAATGGAAGCACTTTTTTGTTATTATGTTATTTATTGTATTTAATTTTTTTTATTTTAGTCTTTAAAAACACCAGAATTTACACTTAAACTTCCTATTTTTTTCAGTCTGATGACATTGTTTTAAAATATTAACTCAGATATTACAGTCAGTACTCAAAGCCTTTTTCAGAAATACTTTTTTACTTTACGTCACTTTGTAAATAAAAGGTTTCTGTGCCTCTGTAGTTCAGGATTATTCAACTAAATCGCTCCGGGGGCCACAGTTATAGCAGGCCAACAGCTGAGGGGCCGAACATCCAGCATTTAAAGTCATTATCTAAATCAGTGGTTCCCAAACTTTTTGTCTTCTGACCCACAAAATATGGCAAAAACTTGTGACCCCAAATATTACTGGTCTGAGTACAAAAGCTTTGTTAATAACCCTAAAAACACAGGCTTTTTGACAATCTAAACAGCTTATACACAAATATAAATACTTATTTATACTTATTTTGTGTTTTTTTAGTAATTACAGAGAAAATATTACATCAGCAACTTTTTATTACCCTTTAAATTGATKTCTGGAGATTATCCAAGGTGCTTCATGACCCATAATTGGGTCCCAAGCCCAACTTTGGGAACCAAAGTTCACTGGTTCCCAAACTTTTCAGCTTTTGACTCACAAAAAAACAGTAGCAGAGACCTGTGCCCACAACTATTTTTGGATGATAAACATTTGTATCAGGTCAACTAAACATGGGCATAGTAACAATATTTTTTATACTACATGTATCCATTTTAAATAAACTGTACTAACCTCACTCCTTTGTAACAACTAAGGCAAAAATGTAATTAATTCAGAAAATCTTTTTAAGGGACCTCACTTTGATCTTTCGGGACCCCACTTTGGGTCCCGACCCCAGCTTTGGGAAACACTGATCTAAATCAACCAAGGATTACAAAGATCTGTTACCTTTGAATTAGTTTATTTTACTGCATTAATCATGAATACAACATACAGAACCCCATGAAATAAGTGTAGTGATAATAAAACAAAAACAAATAATATTTTCACGTCTCTGACTTGCCAAATTTTTGAACCAATTTTATTTTCACTTTCATAGTTTTATCTTCAGCTGCTTGTACTTTCAACTGTCTTGAGTGTTCATAGAAATGTTTTTTACCAGCTTCTAGCCAAGATTCTGTTGACACCAAACATGTCTGTGTTTAACTAAAAGAACTTAGAGTAATAAAAGTAGAAAAGCGGGGGTTTGGGCTTAAGAGATGAATGAACCAGTTGACGGGCCAAACTTTGGCCACTCGCGGGCCGCAAGTTGAATAGCCCTGCTCTAATTAATCGGATCTCTGCTACCAAACTACAAAAATGGCAGAACGGAGTCATTTGAATTTAAAGAGACAGCACCAAAACAAGTTGCTCTCAGATGCACTTTAGGACCAGGAATTCAAACTAAAGCATTGCACTTTGTATAGACCACAACTGAATGATTTAAATGTGAAAGGGAAAGATTTAAAAACATGAAATGTACACTTTAATCACTCATTTATTCAAATAAGATGTGTTGAAGCGGAAAACCATCTAAAACATGCAGGATTGTGGCCTTCAAGGCCCAAGACTGAGGACCACTTGTCAGCGTGGCTGCTCTAAAATACTGATTTAATGTTTCCTTCCTGTCTAGTAGGGAAGTATTTTAAAATACAAAATGAGACCAGTTCTGTAGCTACTTGAAACTTGTGCGTTTTGGGTATTTATCACCTGTGCAAATATGGAACAAACTTTCTTTCTTTCTTTTATTTGGATCCTCATTAGTTGCAGTTCCTGCAACTACTCTTCCTGGGGTCGACACATTAAACATAAACAACACAAAATACATAGCATACATAGTTCACATAAATTCAAAACAACAATAACTTCACAATAAATAAAAATAAATACAAATACAAAAATAGAAACAGAGGCCACAGATTAATAGCAAAATAAAGACAAGATACAAAACAACTAGTCAGTCACTGATTTTCATTTACTATAATGAACAGAATAATGAATATAATAATGAATTGTTCAATATAATTATTTTCCTTGCAAATATCTTCTTAAAGTTGTTTGAAATTAATTTTCCTGATATATTTCCAATATGTTTTTAGGTAAAGTATTCCATAAAAACATAAATCTATATAAAGCTGACATCTTCATGGAATTTGTGTGAACTTTTGGAAGTATAAATCTACTTTAAATTGCATGTCTAGTTTGATAATCATGTACATTGGCACTAAAAAACAAGTGGAAGACAACAAAGACTCGATACTGGCAAATGCCTCGTCTTAAATGACTCATTCGTATTGTGGACAAGAAATCCTGACCTGGTTATCCCTATAAATTACTAAAACTTTGGAGGTCCATGAATTAAAATTATTCCTCCTAATTTCACAAAGGTATCTTGTCAGATAAAACGATGAATCTGTGAACTATCCCTTCAATAATAAAAGCAGATAAAATAATCTCTCTTTAATTTCAGAATGTATTTTTTTAAAGCTTTGATATATAGTTGGCTTTGTATCTCCTGAAGATTTTTACTGCAGTGAAACCTCACAACCCTGATAAATAACAGGCTTCACCTTTCCTTTTGCGGGGCTTAGCATGACTGACTGCGCTCCTAGTCTCTCTGAGAGTGTGTCCTCAGCTGTGAATCACTTGTGTTAAACACACGCACACACTTTCACCCCCTCTCGGCTTTCACTCGCGAGGAGAGCAGAGGAGATAATCTCTGAAACGCTGGCCTGCTGTTAAAGGTTAGCAGAGTTGAAAGGTCGTCCCGCGCATCATTTATAGTCTCTTAAATAAGCCTCGACTTTACGTCGCAGCCAACTCTCTGTTTCCAGCAGTTATCAGACGCAACAAATTATGAGTTATCTTTCACATGCGTGAGTCTGTGTGTGCAGAGACGGGACCAACAGGGAAGGAGAACCAAACTACTGTTGGAAAAACAGGAGATGAACAGTATTGTGTGTCGAGCCATTTCTCTATATGTTTTGCTTCCAAGGAGCCAAACTTTATTATCATCTTTTAAAGAGATCTTGAGCAAAAGTCCTTCAGAGTTTTTTGAAGTCTTCTTTTGACTTCAGCTGCCTTTTCAGTCATTTTCAGCTCAGAGGAATGTGTTTTAAGGGCACTTAACTGTGACTTATGGATCATTAAGACATAACTCAAAGGATGAACCAGTGTTGTGCCGATGCATACCAGGAAACTTAGCAAAGAATCAAATTTAAATTGAATTATTAGGCTCTTAGTTACCAACAGCCTGTCACAGATACAATTTCTTCCCATTTCTTTAGTTGAATCTTTGAAAAATACCAAAGAGAGCACAGTTTAGAAACAGGAAATATAATTTTATCACCAACGAGTTGATTCCCAGACTGATGACAACAATAATGGATATACTTGTCCAAATCCAGATGGAATCACAAGAAAGGGGGGGGGGGGGCTGCCAAGTTGGTTATGATATTGGTAGAGATGAACGATAAAAGAACGCGTGCAATATGCAGTGTTTTATAAGGTAACACAAAGTGATACTTGAGTAGAAATACAAGAATCTTACCTAAAAATGACTTTGGTAAAAGTTAAAGTCTCCTTTAGGAATATTACTTGAGTAACATTCAAAGTTTCTGATATTTTTTGTACTTAAGTATTAAAAGTAATAGTATTGATTTAAAATGAGCTGTTAGATTTTCTGTAAGGACTTTTATTAGGAGGTGACCTTCCCAAAACCTGCAGAAATGACTGTATTGTATTAAAATAATTAATTGATATTAAATTTAGGATGCACTAGTCCAGCTGTTTCAGTTTATATACATATATCAAGGCTGCACAAAACTTTTCCCCAAAATGAAAATCTATCTGAGGGCTGCGGCCAAATGCAATAATATGATTCATGAAATAAAAATACTTCTTAAGTACAGTCCTTTTATTTTAATGATTATGTCCTGCTGGAGTGTGACATGATTTGTTTGTGTACAAACTAATACGCTATCAGAGTTTTATATATTTATACTTCTCATTCAACCACAGTTAAATTCACTCTATCTAGGAGCCACAGTTTATAGTATTTATTTTTTACAATAACAAGCTGGAATGAAAACAAGCAAAAAGGAAATAAAAGTAACGACTTTCTACTTATTGCCTTTTTTAAAAATGTGAGGAGAATCAGTAGAAAGTAGGCCGAAAAATAATTACTCAAAGTACAGATACCCAAAAAAATCTACTTAAGTACAGTAATAAAGTATTTGTACTTGGCAGCATTGAATACAGTTTTGAAATCCATCCAAACAAAAACAGGCTGTGATTTTTTCAAAAACTGGCTCCTCAAAACACAGTTCATTTACACTGTGTTAAAAAAACAGATTATTATTTTGGATTTATCCCGCAGTTTTGAGTCACCAACTTAATGCAGCCCAGTCAAAAACTGCCTTTAGTGTTGTTTCTGGTTGTTTTGTTTCTAAGTGATGATTTGCTTTAATGATGTCATTGTTTCAGGTTTTTTTTGGTAAAATGGAATTTTGACAAAATGCAAAACTCTTAGACTGTGTCCAAGTTCTGGGGCTGGGTCTTTCGAAGAACCCGGCCCACCTAAACCGGGTAGACCGTGAAGACCGGAAAAAAAGAGGCTGTGAATTTGGACGGTCTAGCCTTCTGCTTTATTCCCGCCCTTACCCCGGCATAAGTCCTGAAATTTTTAATTTTTATACCGCCAGACTTGTATTTAAAACTGTACTTCTTTCTCTCGCTTCGTCCACCATTACGAGCGAAAAAAAAAAAAACAATCTCTGGTTGGCCTGCAATGCATTATGGGATATGGTGGGCCGAGAAGGCTCCATCGGACTGATCCCTTAAATCTGGGAAAAAGGAGGGCGTATTTGTTGGCCGTATCAGAGGATTCTTGGAATTTGGACAGCCTCCGGTGCGGCGCTGTGACATAAGCAGCCGACAAATTCGACCTTCGGAGGACGCAACCCCTGGATTTGGACACAGACATTATCTATTGGTGATCCTTTCATCTTCAAACTAGCTAGCTCAGCTGACATTTTGGAAGTCTGGATCGCTGACAGTGTTGTCCCGTCGGCTGGTAATCCCTCATTTATCCGCTCACCTAATTACTTTCACTGACTTTCGTCTTGGAGACCATAATTTGAGAAAGGTTTCCTCGTCTTCTGCCATTTGTTGGAGCACCAGAACCACTCGGGGAGAGCCAACAAAAGAGATTTTTTTTAACAAAGTTTAGAAGAAACTCTGGGAAAGCAACGATGAAGCCAACTGAGGATGAATTTATAGTTTTTAGAAGCTGCTCAGGTCTGTGATACTCAGCGGACTCTACCTCTAACTGAATTATCCTCTTGGAAGGACCACCGTGGTGGCAAACATACGTTTCTGATTTCCTGGTAAGACTTTAACGTCTTCTGGGTACATGGTCCTCCCACAGACCAACACTGTCACTGATGCCTATATATCTACAGGAGTGTGTGTGTGTGTGTGTGTGTGTGTGTGTGTGTGTGTGTGTG
>NW_013952491.1:890475-893763 GCF_001266775.1 Austrofundulus limnaeus
GTGTGTGTGTGTGTGTGTGTGTGTGTGTGTGTGTGTGTGTCGTTACATGAACTCCAGGGGCGTGAATCCTGTTTAACCCAGCACAAATGCACACACATGTATTAAGTGTTTGTCCTTTTCTCAGCGGGTTTCTTGTAGTTCCAACAATGGGGAACATTTACTTCAATCCAGGACGTCCCATAAACCTGCCACAGCCGCGATCTGTGTCTCCTGGTCTCTCCAGCTGTTCCCATGTCCCGTTTTCTGCTTTTCCAATTCCCGTCCACAAGTAAATGTTACTTTTCAGATGATTTAGCGAGGCTAAAGCCCGCATCTATCAGACAACCTTCTGAGTTTCTTCTAAATCACAGAGCAGAGGGGCCTTTGGAGCTGCGCTCTGCTACAAATGTAGTTTGGTTTCCAGGCCACTCGGCGTGTTACAGCCTTGATGTTGTGCTCTGGTTTTATTATTGTGTCGTAACTTCAGCTCGTTATATTTTTATTTTGAACAATTCTTTTCATGGAACAAACAGAAGTTAAGGCTTGAAACTAATAAAAAAAAGCAACAAATGTAAATACAAACATCTCTTTTAGACAACACAGTCTCTAGTCTCCATCATTCCCCTCAGAAGTGGAGATCGACCAATGCCGATTATTTTGATATCAGTCTAACCAATACCCGATATTTTTTTATTTATTTATGTTTCAATTTTTGGGGGGATGATATTGCTTTATAAAAACAAATGTTACACAAGTCTCACTTTAAACAAAAACATCAACAAAACATATTAGCAATGAATAGCAAACAATATAGAACATTTAAATATATAACAATTAGGATTGTTTTTAATGTATCAGCAAACGCATGCACGTATCGGCTGCTGATACAAAAAATGGTAAATGGACTGTACTTATATAGCACCTTTCTATCCATCCAGGACACTCAAAGGGCTTTACACTACAGACATTCACCAATGCACACACATTCACACACTGATGATGGCAAACTACACTGTAGCCACAGCTGCCCTGGGGTGCACTGACAGAGGCAAGGCTGACATACACAGGCGCCACCAGACCCTCTGACCACCATAAGTAGGCAAGGCGGGTAAGGTGTCTTGCCCAAGGACACAACGACTGAGTCAACTGGACGGGAATCGAACCGACGACCTTCCAGTTCCAGGTCGACTCCCCTAACCACTCTACCACAGCCACCCCAACACAAATATCGTTCAGTTGATGTGTCGGTCAACCTCGAATCAGAAGCAAAATTAATTTAAATACAAGCCTGCTGCATTTCATGACAGAATTTTAGACAAAAAACAACTTATGACGAGGCCGGAGTTGTAGCTGTTTAGGTGGAACTCTGTAATTGACTCGTACATGCACAACATTGTGTTAATGTGACATGCACTAAGAAAAAATGTTGGGGGTGACTATTTCTTTTGTTGTTGTTGTTTTTATTTATTTTTTGGCTGTTTTCTTCAGTTTGCCACAGCGAGCAAACTCGCATACATGCTAGTTGGTCTTAAATTTCATTTCAAGCGGCATTAAAGAGGTCTAAAAAAGCTAATAATAATAATAATAATAATAACAGTAATAATATAAGCTGTAGGAACCCTGTACAAGATTTGGCAAAGGTTTTACGCAAAATGCCATTCCTGATGCAAACAGAGGTGTCAAGTAATGAAGTAAACATACTTTGTTAGCTTACTTAAGTACAAGTTTTGGTTATCCGCACATTTTTTTGCCAACTTTTTATTTTTACTCCTTACATTTTCACGCAATTATCCGTACTTTCTGTATTTACTTTTTTTTTCAGCTTGTTTTTATTCGGGCTTGTTTATGGTCATTACTGCCTTTTGAAAAATGATGGGGGTTTTTTGGGAGGGGGGAGGAGGAGTTGGGTTTGTACAATGAATGTTGTCCTTTTAAAGCTTTTCTTTACATTACTTTTACTTTTATACTTTTAAGTAGGGGTGTAACAATACATGGAGACAAAATGAAAAATTCAATCCATGTCGTCATCATATAGTCAGTTAAAATCATTATGTTAGATAGGTACTGTATATGATGTTGCATCTTGTGACAGACCTTGTGATATCAAGAAATATCGTATTGCGATAAATCTGGTGATTTACACCCATACTTTTAGTTTTAAAACTAATACTTTTGCACTTTTACTTGAGTAAAAGGCTTGAGGATACTTCAACTTATTTAGAAGTATTTTTTAACCCTAGTATCTATACTTCTACCTGAGTAATGAATGTGAATACCTGGGCAAGCACATTTCTGTCTGCTGTTGCCTTTTTGTGGTGGGCAATAATGAGCAATGACTTTTGCACAGTAATGCACATTTTTCTTCGGGACTTGATAAACGAGGTCATGGACTTGATTTTTAGTGCAGTGGTTCTGAAATCTCTGAAAAAGCTCTTCCGCGGGTCCAGTTTCAGTGATGCGTCTGTGCTCAGGAGTGTTGTGTTCATTAAAAAAAAAACGTACCAGCAATCCCTGCGACCGGCCCATTAACCACCGTGATACATCTCGGTTCTGTTTGTTTGGACAGTACTGCCGCGACGCTGATGAATGTCTGCACTATTATGATTCCATTAGCAGAGGCAGTGTCGTTTTCCCCACTCCCAGCGGTGCGTGGCCTGCGTTGGTTTCCGGGTGCCAGTGGGCCCAGAGATTGACCTTGTTAACTGGGCACGTCTGGATGACCCTCTGGTATGCCCGAGGGGCAGAAAAAGAGCGGATAAACAGACAAACAGAACTTTAAAGAATATTCTCTCACTCGCCACAGTTTCAGTTTGGTCAAGGTCAGAGATATAAAAGCCAACAAAGAAGAAAGAGACATTGTTTAAATTTTTCTGCAGGAGACAATCTGACGATGGCGACCTTGAACTTTCTGTCCGGTGGGAATTACTTTAGTTTTTCATGCATCAGTTTATTGGCTCTATGGTGGGGTTAAAACATGTAAAAAGTAACTTATTACATATTAACAAACATCCTAACCCAGGGGTCTGCAACCTTTACTGCCAAAAGAGCCATTTCTGCTCCTTGGCTCACTGATAAAATGTGTCCCGAGACAAAAAAAAAACATACTACCACTGTGATTATCAACTGGTGGCCCGTGGGCCAGTTGGAGTTTGTTGAAGGGAGGCTTTTCTGGCCAGTGACTAAAAATACATAGCGAATTGCAATTTTTTGTAATTATTATTTTTACAGTTCAGAACAAAAGAAAAAACTTTCATGTAAACCAGAAAAATGCTGTGCATAAACCAAATTTAATAAAAACTACAACTGAAA
>NW_013952491.1:893848-896791 GCF_001266775.1 Austrofundulus limnaeus
AGGTAATACTGATGGATTTGAGAGAAAAAATCAAACTTTAAGGCTGGAAGTTGGATTATTGAAGTGGCTAACATGCTGCTAGCATTATCCAATCAACATGTTTCACTCTTTTTTTTTAATTGATCACATATTTGTAAACATATTGACAGAAAAACTGCTAAAGCTAACCAAAAATAATAATAATCTCATGTTAGCTTTGGTCAAAGCTTCAAAGAGCCGCTGCAGAGGGACCAAAGAGCCACATGTGGCCCCAGAGCCGCAGGTTGCAGACCCCTGTCCTGAACGATCCAATCACAAGAATTAGGTTTCCACAACTGTTGCACTTTTCTCAAATTCTCCACCGTTAAACCACAAATCGAGGCGCTATTTTAAAAATAAATTGTATTTAAAAACAAAATAGTCAGCTTCAAGACTTAAAGAAACAAAGAGAGACGCTTTTCACATCTCTTCACTGGAGGCACAAACTCATTTTTCATCTTATTGTTGCCAAATACTTAACACAGACTCACACTGTGTGTTGGTATGGTGACTACAAAACTGCACATTTAGCAAGCCGTGCCTAAAATTAAAAGAGAAAAACGCTCACTGAGCCCCGCAATATTTATTTACAAGTTCTAGATTAAATAAACCATTTGGAGTTTTCTGTAAGTTTTTTTTTAACGTCCCTATGGGTTTGTCTTTTGTGATTTAAAGCTTAAAATTTGTTTTTATTTTAGAAGATTAACATTCTGCCAAGCTTTAATTTTAGAATCGGCTCCAGCTTCTGATGTACTGATAAACGAAGGTCAGTATTTGGATTTACTCACTTCCTGTTGTGCTTTTTTATTTATACTTTTACATATTTATTTCCCTAAACAGTCTCTAACAGATAAGTGTCCCGTTATCACATTTAAATGTTCTTTTTGTTTTGTTTTAAGAAGGTTTCTTTGTTAACTTTTAATGACTAATTGATAAAAAATGATGGATAAACTGTTTTAAGCTTCATATAACTATGTGCAGGGAGTAAACGATGTGATTCGATGACAATCTGTTAGCTGCTGATTGATTGTGCTCAGTCCGGACTGTAATGACCTGTCAGGTGGTGGGAAAAAATGGGGTCAGAGGTCATTAGATTCTGATCGACGGAGCTCCTCCGGTCATCTCTGATAAAAACGGGGCCGTGTTTGTTTTCTCGTGGGGTTCCTGTTGTCGGAAGTCGAGTCGGGCCGACCTCCAAGAGCAACAGCCGCAAATAAAAGATTTGAGACTTTCAGGGGAGTTCTGACGGAAGGAAAACAGGAGACGCTGAAGAAAACGAGCATCTCCTCCTGAGCGACCGCCACTCGCTTTCGCGTCGAATCACTCCGCCGCGGCGCGAGACGCTCTCAGACGACTCTGAAAATAATCCGTCATTAAAGCTGATGACTGAACCCATGCTGCACCATCATCATTCCCTGTCAGCCCATTTGTTATTAAAGTGCTGGAATGTGTCTGGTACTTCATCATGGCCAGCAGCGCTGAGTGGTCAGTCTGCGGCGGGAGGCCTCGCGGCTGAGCTGGATCCACGGTCGCCCTCGACTCGAGCAACAGAAGTACAGAGACTTTACTTACTGTAACGAGGCAGAATTAAGCAGTTTGTGTATTGATAAAAAAAATTTAAGATAGTTTATTCAAAAGGGAAAAGAAGGGGCTCTGCAACCTTTACAATCAAACAATTTCTGCTCACTGATAAAATGTGTCCAGAGCTGCAAAACAAGCTACAGCTGTGATTATCAACTGCTGGCCCGTGGGCCACTTTGAGCTCGTTGAAGGGAGGCATTTACGGCCTGTGGGGGTAACATTATAAAGCTAAAAATATATTCAGTACATTAACGTTTATTATTATTTTTACACTTTAGGACAAAAGAAAAGACCTTATTCATGTAAACAAGAAAAATATTGTTCGTCGTTTATACCAAATCTAATAAAAACTACAACTGAACTATGCAGATACATTTTTGTTTCTAATTTTAACATTTAGTTTTAAAGGGGACATATCCTGCAAAATCCACTTTTTTAGCTGTTAAATACATTTTGGTGTGGACTTGGAGTCTCTAGGAGGCAGAAAAGTTGAATTTAGTCTCTCCTGTTGCTGAAGAGATCTTTATTTTCTGTCTGGGCCAGATTTTTCAACCCGTTCGGTTTTTTTCTATTTTCTATGTTTTCCGAACCATTACATCAAATTACATAATAAATATTACCATACAAGGTCTGGACTAACCGACTACAATTTCCTCGTCTTAATTTTGCTCTGGTTCTGGGTCAGACTCTGGCTCCAACAAGTAAGGCTGGATGAACAAGTCTCCTGTTGTTAATCTTTTAATTAATTTGTAAAGAAAACATCTTTGCAAGCTAGAAAACGCTACCCTCTCTCAAACTGGAGTGGACCGGTCTGGAAGCCGGAGGGAGGCGGAGCTTGAAGCATCTTAAAGGAACAGTAACAAAACGAGCTGTGTTGAGACACAGCAGAAAAGTGGTGAAAGAGGAGCTGGTGAAGTTAAAATAAGAAGGAATTCAGACCAAATCATTGTAATTCCAGTTTATAAAGACCCAACTGAAGGATTTAAAGGGGCAATATCATGTAAAATAAACTTTTTTGAGTTTTATATCATGCCATAATGTTATACTCTCATAAAAA
Organism: Austrofundulus limnaeus; assembly: GCF_001266775.1. Classification (NCBI taxonomy): domain Eukaryota; kingdom Metazoa; phylum Chordata; class Actinopteri; order Cyprinodontiformes; family Rivulidae; genus Austrofundulus; species Austrofundulus limnaeus. The sequence goes on from NW_013952491.1 coordinate 896,505, forward strand.
AACATGTCCAAAGCCTTGCTCTGACTCATTCATGCATGTTTGAGAAATCCTGCAGCGTTATTTAGGAAGCCATGCTGAGGAGCAAAACAACAGGTGGGGACCAGAAACGCCTTTTGGTACCAGAAATACCTCTGGGACGTGTCTTTAAGCCGAACTTCCTCATGGCAGAGCGCCCCCTCCCCACACACCCCGCCCATGACTCCTGCAGGCTCTCGGGTGAAACAGAGCAAAGTGAAAGTGAAATTGAAACTGTCTGCTACTCAACACTACTGCTCACTCAATTTAGC
>NW_013952491.1:898775-909329 GCF_001266775.1 Austrofundulus limnaeus
CCTGCCTCCATGTGACTGATACTCACATCACATGTGATGCCACGTGAGCCATGTGATGTGAGTATCAGTCACATGGAGGCAGGGCTTAAAAGCCTGAATTTTGCCTGAAACTCTCAGACTGAAGTCTCTTGGAGGAGAGACGAAACGTTTCATTAGAGAAGAACCCGTCCAGAAGACCTATACTATTTTTTTTCTTTTTGCAAACAGAGGTTTTCACTGTCATCACTTTCATCCTATTTATAGTTTCTGTTTTATCCTGAGATTATATTTATCAGACTGCAGTTAATTCTGGCTTTGTGTGTTTAAAAGAACATTTTTTTTAAATCCATCCCAGCATTTGAACTTCCTCTGACCCATTCAAACTCCAGATGCCTAAATCCCCCCGCTTTAATTATGTTCATTGTATAGATGGCACAAAAACACCAGGTCGTGTAGTAAACGTAATAATTTACGCCTCACTGATTAATTACACGTTCTTTCCAGGCCGTTCCAGCGTGAGTTTTTTCGAGTGTTTGGCGAGTTAAATCAAAGGCGTCTCGGGGAGGTCAGACGTTTGGATCTATTTTCAGATGTGTATTAACTCACGTCTGCAGCGTCAGATTTTTGTCGGCGTGGACTTGGCTGGGCATTAAGAGCGGAGCGGGTGATTTGTGGCCGAAAAATACATGTACAGACTTGATTTGGAAGTTCCTCTCGCCGTCCGCTCGCAGATAGCATCTTTGAAGAATTGTCTGCAACAGCCCGAACATAACTTACTTCACACGGTGTGTTAGAGCCGATAGCAACATCTGTGTTTGTGTGTCTGAAAAGTTTTTTTTACCTTTGTCCTTGTTTTCACATCTGCTTGAATGAAAACATCAATGCAGTTTGTTCTTGGAATCAGCATTTCCTCAAGAAAACAGGAAACTTTGCTCATATTTGATAAATGTACGGAGCTCCAGGAGTGCTGTTTGTTAAAATCGTCTGAGTGGCGTGTACTCAGATTAGAGTGGAATCATATTCGGGAATAAGAAATGTTTTGGTCAAACCTTAGTAACATTTTGTTGCCATTAGGGCTGGGTATCATGGTCGATTCCCTAAATCGATTCAATTTTGATTCATAAGGTTCTGAATTGATTAATTACGATTCGATTCAATCTGCTCTTAAATAATGAAAATGGTTCAACTGTGTTTAAAATACAAATTCACTTTATTTTTTCTCTTAAACAACAGGTTTTAAGGGCAAACGTATGAACTAAACAGTTTAATCTTGAAACAAAACTCAAGTTTCAAAGGTTTTAAATTAAAAAGGAATTGTAATATATTGTAATTATAATGTAATTGTAATAATTTTCTTGATGAATAAGAAGTGATGGAATAAGGCTGCAGGAGAAGAGGAGGGTTAATATAAATATACTTCGGCCCACTTCTTTGAGCAGGAAAACTGTATATTTGTAACGTTTCTGTTACTTTCTGTTGTTCTTTTTAAATAAAACGTATTAAAACAAAAAATGAAACAACTACAACATTTCATCAAGATGTTTAAAAATAATAATACTGGTAACAAAACTAAACGGTTTTGTTAGAACTTCATCTTTCACATGTTTCTACCTGCTGGGAGAACAGATCCAGTCAGAAGTTTACAGAGTAAATCTTCACAAACAGAAGTCTCCATGGTCTCTGTTGTTTTTAAGTTCTGCAGACAGTCAGCTGTAATGTTAGTGATTCTTTAGTTTCTGTTGCTTTGATCCAGACAACTTGTTGTCAGAAGCTAACGTTAGCGCTGAACGTCAACCGGATGTAAACATACGGCAAGCCAGGAGTGACACAAAACTTAGAGCCCTGTCAGACTAGACAACTTATACCAACTTATGAAACATTTATATATCTAAATTGCTAATAAAAGCTATATATTTGACCAATTTGTTAGAATATATACAGTATGTACATGGCTAAAAGAAGCTTCCAGTTGATTTTTTCAATTCCGTCTACAACGTAGAGGTCTTTAAATTTTCGTAAGTTGGCATAAGTTGTCTAAAATGAAGATCATTATAGTTTGAATCTATATTTGAGAAAAAAGGGGCAGATGATGTAAGATTTTTTTTTTCTCTCTGCCACCTTTCGTTTCATTTTATTTGTATTTTCTTTTTTACTGTACATAGAATTTCGTTTTATGTTTTATGAAATGAATAAAGTTTATAAATTCAAATTCAAAAAAAATGTCGTAGTGTGACAGGACCTATAGAAACACGCCTCAGCTTCATCACGCACAAGACGACGTGGGGAAAAATCCCTCTCGTGCCTTATGAATCCAATTTTCCAAATCTAAATGAAATTGATCCAAGATCGATTAAATCATTGTTTATACCCAGCCCTAGTTGCCATACTGTGAAACATCGCTATCACAATATTAGCTCAATGTCTGTAAAATGTGATAAAGGTGCGGAGCCATTTTTGTGTTTCCTGAAACCATCTTGGCTTCAAAAGATTCACATTTTTAAATATATAATGCTGAAATTCCTGCTAACACCATTCCAGACCAATAAAAAATGGGTTTTCAAAACTCAACTTATGGAAACTAAACCAGCTTGTTGCCAGGTCAGGTGACAAATCACCAATTTCGACAAACCACGAGTCATTTTTAAGCTTTTGAGATGGAGATTTAGTTATTCATTGTGACTAAATTTGCCAGCGTTAACCAAAAGTCCGCTGGGATTTTATCTCCTGGAAGGACAGTGATGCATCTGAAGCTGTGTGTGATCAGTTCGTAACCTTTCCCCCAACCTTTAATCTGCCAGATATCAAACCCGGGGAGTGCGTTCAGAGCAAACGTTCCCACTCTGAGCCAACTTCAATATGCAAAGCAAACCAACTGTCTGATTCAGTAGCTCTTTTCTTTTTTACGACGCCTCGCTCTTAACACCTCCGAAGTCATAGTTTTCTGTTTCTCCTTTGAGAATTAAAACCGTTTTACTCCCTTCTAACTGTTCTGTTCTGTTGCCATTACTGTGTCCTTGTGACTCATTAGTCAACGAGACCTGATGAAAACAAGACCGCATCTGTTCCAGAACGTTTTCTTTTTTTCCTCATTAAACCGAAGATAAAAGTTTAGGCAAAGCAGAAGAAATTACAGGAATATGAGTAATATTGAGGAGTTTGTGTGCTGTGAAACAGCTGCTGCTGATTATTTCACATCAGTGAATATTTCTGACCAGAGGAACTGCAGAAAACCACAACCTACTGGAACAAAAGATGGTTTTATACACTTCTGTGAACCACCTTTAATGAAAGATTAGGCAAACAAATTTTCTCGTAACATTTTAAAATATTTTATTCCCAAAGGGTCAAGTAAAAGTTTGAAACTCAGGACCTGAGAGATTCATCTTCGTTGATCTTTTATCAAAGTTTTTCCTCTAAATCACCTCATTGGAGCTGAAATCTTCTTTCCGATTTACTGCAAGTCTTAAGCTCTGACAGTCTTTCAACCAGGAGGTTTGTTTCCCTTTTTTTGCTCATGAGCAGCTGGTTTGGGCCACTTTCTTTGCTCTTAGAGTCTAAGGCGCTACTTTGTCAGCTCTTTGGTTAAATGGCCATCATTACACAACCCACTGGAACACATTTATTTACAGATGTATTCTCTGCCTGGTTCCATCGTGCTTGTCTAGTTGCATGACTTGTAAACATCACCATCATAGCCTCGATTCTCAGGCTTTCGTCACATGGTCCGTCCAGCTGGAACACACTTCTTTTGTTGATATTGGTTGTATTGATTTTGCTGTTTTATTTCTGTATAACAGGTCTCTCTTGCAGATGAGACAATGTCAACGAGACTAACCTGCACAAATAAAGAAAATAAAATGAAAGAAGACGTGACGTCATACGCAAAAGTCAATATAGATACTATGCATGTTAGCACGTGTGGATCCATTCTGAGGTTGTCCATTCAGATCTGAGTGAAATATTATTTGTTCTGATCATTTCATCCTTCGTCTGGTCCTGCTGCTTTCTGTTGACTTACGTGCAGAACGTTGTACTGAAAGTAGAAACACGTATGAGTCCCATCATGGTAGTACGGTGGTGTAAATTCTCAATCATCAGGCCGTGACAAATCTAGAAATTAAAAAAAAAAAATTAAAAGATGAAGAGCTGAACTTCTTTTCTGTATCTGAAGCCAGCTGGAGTTATAAGCTTTAAACTGCATGACGATGGTATCAGTATTATTTAGATTGATTTGTATGCTAGAGGTGCACCGATTGCAGTTTTCTGGCCGATCAGCGATTTTTAAAAATACCAGACACTGTCTGGTGTTATAAGGTTACAATACAGCTTCAATATTCCAATCTTATTTTATTGAAAACACTGAACAATACCCTAACAGGATGTTACTGTATATGGGGGTAGATGAGAAGCCCATCTTTTCCACCAATCTTATCTATCTTCTCTTATCTAAGTATCGGCCAAAATCCCGTCTCCCAAAATAAATGATATCGGTTTAGATAAATCAGATGATTTTCGGTGGTTCCCAAAGTTGAGGATGGGACACACAGTGGGGTCCTGAAAATATTTTCTGAATTAATTACACTAAAAAATTACAACCAACAACCTTTTTTTGCCATTGTTGTTACAAAGTAATAAAGGTTAGTGTACTTAAAACTGACCAAAAAAAACGTAATAAATAATGTTATATGCTCTTGTTTATTTGACAAGAAAACAAAGTTTATTAGCCAACAACAGCTGGGGGCACAGGTCTCTGCTGCGGGTATTTTGTGGATCAAAAACTGAAAAGTTTGTGAACCACTGCTCTACTGTACACCCCTACCTCAATAAGGTGAAAATCGAATGAGATGAGACGTGACCGTTCAAACTGCAGTCGCATTGAAAGACACCAGATATGGATCTGATTTAGTACCACATACAAAAAAGATCTGGGTCAGATTTGGAAAAAAAATATATATCTGAATCTGAGCTCTGAATATGAGCTAAATCTATTAAAGAAGCTGAAACTGGACTACAGTTACACTTAGCAAAACTAAAGCTAAAGTTATCGGATCAAAGCTTAAATCAGCTGCAATAGCTCTAATTTCTTAAGTAGTTTATAAAATCTAAAAATAAGCCAAAATTAGCATTGCAGCAGATAAAAGCTAAAATTAGCAAAACTGTTGATTGAATAAACTTAAAATGTTAATCATAAAAACTGTCATTGATAAAACATAAGCTAAAATTAGCTTGGAAAACCAAAAATTAGCTAAAAGCTAAAGTTAGCAAAACTAGAAATAAGTTCAGACTCATTAAAAGGTCTGATCTGATCACCTTTGTGACAGGCTGCTGGAAACAAAGTGACAAAACATAAAAATGTTTATTCATTTCTTTAAAAAAAACAACATAAATTCAACAAACAACAAATCATAAGTTAAATGAAAAGTAGCAGAAGAAGATAAAATCTTATTTTATCAGCCCCTTTTTCTCAAACATTAAATTCAATCAAAAATAATCTTTATTTTTAAAAAAAAGTACTTGAACAACAATTCATACATTTACATATTTCTCCAGCAAATTATTCTTTATCATTCTCTTAAATATACTCATTGATCCAGCACTTTTAATGTCATCTTCCAGATTATTCTATAATCTTATTCCCTGGACTGAAGTACTCCGTAAAATGTAAAATATGTTTCTTGTTTATGTTTCACCCTGTGGGTTTGGATGGTTTTGTTAGTTTTTTTCTACCTGGATGAGTTGAAATAATCTGATATTGGATGGTAGAAAAAAAAGAAAGTCTGGAAATTTACAGAAAGACTTTAAAAGACCAGAAGAAAGTTCGGTGATGACATTAAACATCTTTAAAGAGAATGAAGACAAAAGGCTGGGCGGGAGATGTTTGGAGGGGGTGAAGTTCATTTAAAGAGGCTCCACCTTTGCATCAGTCTGCTGCGTTTGGAAAAACAAAATGTTTCCTGGGTCACTGGGATCTCCGTGTTTCAGAGAAAGCGTCGGGGGTAAAGCTTGTCCAGTTCTCATTTGAAGATAATTTGTTGTTCATAGAGCAGGAATGTTTTCCATTGGCCGCTGGGGCCATCAATCTTCCAACCAGAGATTATTCAACTGTTCAGATGCCAGAACGCTCCTCTGGGATAAGAGGAGAGTTTCGCTTTGCGTGAAGGGGAAGAATTGAGACCAGAGCAGCAGATTGGATTCTGCGTTGTGCCTCTGGATTGTTTCTCAGTCTAATTCTTGTCAGAGTTCAGAGGTCTTATCATGATGGATCCGAGCACATTTATCAGCAAAACACTCCACAGAGGAGACAAAAGCATCTTCAGCATCATCAAAGCTGAGCGAGGATCTTTGTTACACCAAACAGGCAAAGTTTTGTTTGTAAAACACAGAGTAACATTTTAATATTACATCTTAATTTAACGTATTGTAAACAGCATTTAAACCCAAGTCCACTCCTTAGAATTTAATGTAAATCCCAAGCAAACAGCTAAAATATATAAAAGTAACAACTGGGATTTTGTTGCCAAAAATAATATCAATTCATGGTTTTAATGCCCCCAAGTAATGGTCTCTTCCACTTTTAAACACTGATTAAATGTTGGAGAACCAGGACTTCTTGGCCCTTTAACGTCCCTGGACTCGACTCAAGTCACATTTTGTGTGACAGTTTTTATTTAGTAGACTTCCCACAATCCTTTGCGTGGCAGGAAGCAACTGGGTGGATGACAATCTACCCATGGTTCTGACCTGCAGAACCACGCTCACCTGTGTAGTTTGTACCTCCTCTCCGAGGGTCACCGCAACAATAAATAATAATAATAAAGACAGAAACACACAACAGTTTAAATTCACGTTCTTGTTTTGAAATGAACAGGGTTCCTGTCCTGTAGCCTACCCAGAATGCATCGCTTCAGTTTTACCACAAACAGTTTAAAATTACTAATATATCTGCATGTTTTCTTACTGAAGCCCTGCCATAAACATAAGAAAATGACCAAGAAGCAGCAGAACTAGCAGTTCACAACTATTTTTTTTGTTTTAATACCATGATTTAAAACTCTGTTTCAACAAATCACCTCCCCAAACTGCGATGAAATGTGTTAATCTGTGAAAGGAAATGATGTTTCTAGTTGGCAGTAAAGTGCGGACTTGTCTCATTTATACTGGGATGTTTTCTGGTAAATAGAAATGAACTTGCACTTTATGTTTAGCTTCCGCTAAATTTTATTTGTTATATTCGCTTTTGAACTTGCGGATCTAAATAATTTGACTGGCGCATTAGAAATTGCGCAACTAAATTTTGAATTAGCGCTCTACAAGTAAGAAGTCACCAGGAAGCTCCGCCTCCTGTTCTGGTTGTAGAAACTATAGGAAACACAAGTAAACCTGCAGTCTGGGAACTGCCTGATTTTGATCTCAACTTTCATCCAAACCACATCGTTTTCCGTTAATCTTTTTTTACGCAGTCGACGTTACAACCTGAACTTGCGGCAGGTTTTTATTTTCGGGTTCGGGTCTTCAGGTCCAGGATGTTGCGACTCGTTTAAACGTCCACTCCGCTGGTTTTAGTTTCAGCCTCAGTCTGCGTCTCCCATTTCCCTGATTCTTGTTGACGGCCGAACAAAGTGGTCTGACACGGCGCTCCTCCTCATGACAAGCACTTTTAACACCACACTCCTCCCACCCGCCGCCTCCTCCCCTCCCTCTGCTCGTGTTCCTTGCAGAGTTGAAGAGTTGAATCGTGGGTCAGAAGTTCTTCGCTCGCAGAGAGCCAGACTAGATTTCCAGATGGTGAAGTCACCGTCGTCCTCTGTTCGTTTTAACATAAAGACTCAAACACACACGGCTCTGCGGCTGGGTCGGCTCCAAACGAAGAGCACCGTGGGACGAAACATGTCGAGTCGACACTTTCCTTACGAGGGGAAAAGCTGGCTTTTTGTGTCGCGTCCAAAAAAACAAGACTTTATTTCAGAGTTTTACAGAAGAAACTTGAGTAAAACAAGTTTTCACCTTCTGGCTTTTTGAGAAAACAAGACAACCAGTGTGTGACTGTGAAACACCGGGAGCATCGGTCAGAGGAAGAGATAACCTGAAACACTCAGATCAGCAGCAGTGGCATCGCTCAGGGACAACACACACACACACACACACACACACACACTGACTCACACAGTTCAAACAGGAAGGACAAAGCCGACATTAGTTACACTTTTCAACACAAAAATATAATGTTTTTAAACTCAGTTTAAACCTGATAAGTTCTTTATTTCTGTAAAAAGCTAAAATCTGTTAAAGAAGCTAAAACTGGGCTATTACACTTAGCAAAACAGAAGCTAAAGTTATCAGATCAAAGCTTAAATTATCTAGAACAGCTCAGTTTTCTAAAACAGTTGCTAAAAGCTAAAATTAAGCCAAAATTAGCATGGCAGTTTATAAAAGCTGAAAATGAGCAAAACTGTTAAATAAAACTACAATGAAAACAACAGCTGGAACTAGTAAAACATAAGCTAAAATTAGCTTAATAAACCTAAAATTAGCATGCAGTAGCTAAAAGCTAAAGTTAGCAAAACTTAAGATAAGTTCTGAATTAAAAAGCAAAAAGCTAAAATTAAAAACATAAATAAAAGCTTGAATTTTCAAAATGTTAGATAACCTTAACATTGGCAGAAAAAAATTAAATTACTAAAAAAGTTGCTAAAATTTATAAGTAGCAGAACAAAGCTAAAGTAAGAATATTAGTTCAAAGCAAAAGTAGCTAAACTATAGATAAAGGCTAAATTTAGCAGAACAAATGCTAAACTCTGCAAAATGGTAGCTAAAGGTTTGAATGATCTTAAAGCTTAAATTAGCTAAATAAAAGCAAAAATTAACTAAAACTAAGACTTAAAATGATCAGTACAAAAGCTAAAATTAGCATAACCGTAGCTACAGGCTTAATGAAGAAAAAGAATCAGCTCAGTGCTTAAAGTAGCAAAGCCAGCTAAAGTTAGCTAAATGGGAGCTAAAATGAGCAAAACATTTAACATCACCTAAAATTTGTCATTTTATTAGCTGATATAAGCATGACAGCTAAAGGCTAAAACGGTAGCTAAACTCCTGTAGAACAAAAGCTGAAGTTTGCGAAGCAGCAGCTAAAAGCTAAAAGTAGCTTAAGAACACAATAATGAATTGAGTTTGCTAGTGCAGATTTAAAGATAATAAATATTTTTGAGGAGATTGAAGAGTTCTTCAGCAGTTTTATGGATAAACAAAGTAAAAAAGCTAAAAGTGAACACTCCTCAACCAAGCCGAACATTTTGATAAGCAAGTAATTAAAACAGAAAGTCTTCAGCTGCGGTTCGTTTCTAACAAACGAACAGAAGAAACTAAAAAAAAACAGGCAACGCTGACTCTGCAGTTTTTAAACCCCCTCAGTAACATTAAAGGTTCTGCCAACTTTTTATCCAAGTTAGATTCTAAACTGGACCCGACTGGAAACAATCGACGTGCGGCCGTTACTCACAGAGCAGAAAGCTGAGGAGAGGTCAAAGGTCAGCAGGGAAAATCCTGTCAGGAGCGTAAATATGATGCATCTGAGGTTTCAACGATTCCTGGCAGCAGTTTCTCTGATCTGAAACAAGGTTTTCTGATGAAGAAACACGTCTGCTGCTCAAACCATCAAAGAACAAATCAGATCTCATGTTTCTGATATCAAACGTCTCAAAAGTCCTGAAAAAAATAATCAGATTTTTATCCACTTGAAGCCTTGCTGATGATGAATCTATGGACTGTGAGGAAAATAAAATGCAAATGTGTTCACATTTTTTATGCATTTTAAATATTTAATAATAAATTAGCTGTTTATTAAAGAAATGTTACACTAAAACTACATAAATCATTATATTTGGTCTAATTTTAGTCACAAAATGTTGTTTTAATAGTTTTAAAGGTAAAAGCTGCAGCATGACTCATGTTTAAAGAAACTATACAAATACAGAGATGGGAGGGGACTATTTCCTGCAGAGGGAAAATGCTTCATCCCTGTTGTCTCTCCTGTCCTCCTCCAGCTCCTCCTGATGGTCTCAGCCCACTCAGAAACACAAACTGGACTTTCTTTGCTTCCAAACATGATAAAGACGACGCAGCTTCATGAAGACGTAAGACGGGAGAAATGAAAAGTTGTTTGAATTTTATTATATTCATTTAGGATGGATGGAAACAGGACATTTTATTTTGAAACATTAAAAGTATTTGAAGTGTATTCAGCGTCACGTCGATCTGAAGCTACACGTTTTTGATAATATTTGCATAAAATTAAACTTTTTCCTACTTTTACCAGAAAAAAACAACTTCTAACCCACAAATTTAGATTTTATTTTGGTGGGAAAATTATTATTTTAATTAAATGTGAGATTTAACAGATTCAGAATCTTCGTTATTATTTAATATTATATGTTTTAGAGGCAACATGTCAATTATTTATTTGTTTTCTAACATAAAAATCCCTATTAAAGAGGGCAGCTGTATATTGAAGAGGCCGCTAATTGTTTTTTACAAAATAAAAAAATAAATAAAAACGTTGCTTTTTAAACAAGCCTATTC
>NW_013952491.1:909914-917030 GCF_001266775.1 Austrofundulus limnaeus
GTGTGTGTGTGTGTGTGTGTGTGTGTGTGTGTGTGTGTGTGTGTGTCCCCTCCATCACCTCCTGACTCCTCCTCCCTCCTCACAGATCCACAGCAGAAGAGGAGTGGAGGGAAAAGAGGAATACTCCTCCTCACTCCTCCATTCACAGAGAGCTCCAGCAGAACTCCCGGGTCCCCCCTGAATGGACCCTCTGAGCCAGAACCTGAGTCCTGCTGCAGAGCCCAGCTGACCGCTGCCCCTCTTCTCTGACATGAACTTTACTTCCTGTTTGGAGCAGAAACTTTTCCTCCTCTGAAGGATTTTTTCTTGTTTTATTTTATATTTTATTTTTGGGGACCACGATGAGTTCGGAGGTGCGCGACCTGAACTCCCTGCTGCCCCCGGTCCCGGCGGGCCCCAGCCCCCTGCCCGTCTCCACGGCCCCCCAGTGGGCTCCTGTCCTGGACTTCCACTCCGCCGCCGCCTCTCCGTACCCCTCCTTGGCCGCCCCCCACACCTCCCTGGGGGCCCACTCCTTCATCAAGCAGGAGCCCAGCTGGGGGGCCGCGGGGGACCCCCTCCACCACGACGCAGACCCCCACTGCGGCCTCAGCGCCTTCACCGTGCACTTCTCGGGTCAGTTCACGGGCACCGGGGCCTGCAGGTACGGGGCGGCGTTCGGGGCGCCGCCTCCTCCTCCTCCTGCGCCGGCGACCCCCAGTCAGCCCCCGCCGGTGAGCGGCCCCCACCACCACCAGGCCCCCGGCAGGATGTTCAGCAGCCCGTCTTACCTGAGCAGCTGCATGGACCCACAGCCGGCCCCCCGAAACCAGACAGGTACGTCTGGTGTGCGGGTCGAGAGTCTGGATCAGCTGAAATGATCTGAACTTAACAAAACTCAAATCCTGAGAAAACAATTTATTTAATTTAACCACAAGGTCTCTGCTTCAACATCTGTTTTCCAAAACTCACCTGGTGAAGTTAAAAAAACAATCAAATGAATAAAACAAGTCAGAATTAAAACATTCAGTCACAGAAAACTTTATTAAAGCTTTAAACTCGACAAAAAACACAATCATTAAAGTTTGGTTCAGTTCAGTAACTCATCACACGCCTCTAAAATATTTAATAAACCCAGAAAAAATCAGCTTTTTTACGTAATTCCTAATATTTTCATTAAATCAAGACAATCATCCAGATATTTAAAGAAGGATTTTCTTTCAACGAGGTAGAAAAACTGAAAACATGATTTTTTTTCTCTTTAATATTAAAGCATCATTCACCGAGACTCTTTATTAAATAAACTCATTATAAACCATAAAATCAAACATGAAAAGTTCATCCTGAACTTCAACAACAAACGGTGCTTTTTGATAGAGTTGAACTCTAAAATGCGGGTACACGCTCAGTGTAAACAAACAAGTGTTTGTTGCGATTAATGAGAAACTTCAAAAGATCAAAACTGTTTTTTTGTCTTTTAAACCCTTAAGTTGATTTAAAATATCTTAAAAGTGCAACATTTTCTTGCTTTAATGAACAAAAACAGAAAAGATATTTAAATTAAAGTGATTTCATCTTAAAAAAATAAAGTTTTACATGTTTTAACAGTCTAAATAACGTCATAAATAAAACTTTACTCACTTTAATCATTTCATCAGATTGATTCTTTAAATTTATTCGTTTTTCACCATTTTTAAGCTTTTTAATTTGCTTCATAAAGATTAATCAAATTAACTAATTTATAAATCTAACATTTCATTTCTCATGTTAAAAACCTTTTTAATTAACTTACTTTCTTGGATAAATTAATCCAACTATTTGATGAGCCTAAAACAGGAAGTTTTTATAATTCTCATTAACAGTTTCTTCAGTTTATCAGGATAATTAAAACAAACAGACGAGGCTAAAGATTGTGTTTATTGTTAAATGCAAATCTGTTAATCTCACTAATTCATCACCTGGATTATTACCAGCTGCTGTTTCTGTTTCACACGTGTGGAAGTATGAACAAAATTAAATCTGAAATTATTTCTGCTAAATGAGCCAATTTAAAGAATTAAAATCATTAAGAATGAGCTTTATTTTTAATGTTTTTGTTATGAATTTATGATTAAATTAAGTGCAGATCTACATTAAGGTGTAAATATCATGAAGTCGTGTATTTGTGTATTTTAAAAAAAAGAACAAGTTTAAAACGTGGCGTATTGTAACGTGTCAAAGGTCAACAAGAAGACGAATGTTTTCAAACATCTGAACCTGATCCTCGCTCGTCTCAGGGCGATTAACCTGATTAATTAGTAATAACGGGCTCCTCGGGCAGATAATTCAGGAAAAACGTTTTTATCAAAGAGCCCCGCCGACCTTTGACCTCTTTTATCTGCTCCTCTCCACGGCTGGGCGGCCGCGCTCAAACGCACCCGGCGGAGCTGCGGGGTCGCCACGAAAAGGGGATTAAAATAATCCTGAAGAGGACGCTTTGCTTTATAATCTGGAGCAGAAACGTTGAATTTAGCCCATTTCTGTGTTAGCAAAATATCTCAGGAACGACTGGACGGATTAATTAAACTCTTAGGACTCAAGCTGGCCGCCTCTGGTTTTTGGCATAAATCAGTGGATTTTACAGGTATCGAGGTGAAATTTGGAGTGGTAGTAGCTGAGAGTAACTCACAACACAAGAACGTCTGCAGCTCCGCCCCCTCTCCTCATAATTAAAACCATAAAAATGATTCGTTTAATCTTAAACGTAATTTTCTGACGTCTAAATCAGAGGTTCTCAAATGGGGGTCCGTGAGAGGAATCTTGTGGGTCCTCAAAAATTTTTACTAAAATGTTAATTTGGTTTTTATTTTTAAAAATGCATGTATAACATTGAACTAATAAAACAAACATAATAAACTTAATAAAAATATATATTCTCGTGGCATTTAGGGGTTGAAATGAAAATAAATTATCTTTTAAAACAGCATGGGGTTTATGAGGGGGTCCCTGGAATTTTTTTCGCTCTTGTAAGGGGTCCCCAGACCCAAATGGCTTGAGAACCCCTGGTCTAAATCATGGTTGATAACGTTCAGAGAAAAACGAACGAATCAAAACTTTAATTTTGTTTTTAAAGTTTAATTTTCAACAGATTTCCGAGGGGTATTCCAAGGGGATTTTCCAGACTTTATAAGTGTTCCAGCTGAATACGAACTGACCTCATCGCTTGTCACTTCAGTGCTGGACTTCAAGGAGGCGACACACACACACACACACACACACACACACACACACACACACACACTCTTAAAGACACACACATGCAGACAGAGTGAAGTCAGGGGTGGGTGGAAGATAAATGAAGACGTTTAATGAGTTTTTTTCCTCCGGCTCTCAGAGAAAGTGCTGCAGGTTTAATTAATGGAGCGTGCACGTGCGCGCCTGTGCACGTGGGTGATTTACGTGGCGTTTGACCCCAAAGGTCAGGCGATGAAGCCGTGAGTCGGGGACCATCCCGGGCGACACCCACTCGTCCCTAAAAACAAACAAACAAAAAACTTGAGTTGTTTTGAGACAAAAGTTCAGCAGGTGAATATTTTAATATTTTTACTTCAGCTCCGCCCTCGTCGGCGCGCGTGGTCCTGAGGTCGCAGGTTCGAGCCCAGGTGGCGTAAAATGGTCTCTCGCTGCGGCGACCCCCGAGGGAGCGAGCGGCCAAAAGATAAACAGCTAAAGCTGCAACACATCAGCTAAAATCAGGGTCTCAACCTGCGGCTCCAGGGCCGCGTGCAGCTCGTTGTAGCTTCACTTGGAATAAATAAAACGTCTAGTTTCAGCTAATAATTTATCATCAAACATTATTTTCTCAGAAATCAATCAGAAAATGTAACATTTTGCAGCAAACAAACAAATTAAAACTCTAAATTACAAAAATATGAAATGTCAGACTTAAAAGAGTTAAAAATAAATGATTTCCTTACATAAAAACTTTATAAAAGCTGATGCTAAAGAAGGATTCTGCCTTTTTTAGAAAACATTTAGAAGCAAACCAGTGAACTGGTTAAAATTTTATGATCACTGTAATAATTTTAGTTGTTTTGTTGAATTTTTATTAATTATAATAACCTGTATAGAGAGAATTTAGTGTTAAAACTTAATAAAACAGCTTTTAAAAGACATTTTTCCTTCTTTAAAAGAGTTTGGTCTTCATCGAAACACTTAAAACAACTGATATCTACAGTTTATTATTTTCTATGTTTAGTTTTTATTTAATAATAAATCATGCTGTCTTTATTTGCAGCGGTGAACAAATTTTAAAGGTGCAGAAAAGACTAACAGGATCTAAAAATGTGTATTTTTTAAAATATGTCACTGCTTGTAAAAAGAAAAGACAATCACAGGATGATGTTTGTAAATGTTTTTTTGTGTAAAAACATTAAATATTGGTTTTTATGCTATAAACGAGTGAAAAAATCCAAAATATGAGAGAATGTTCTGCAGATTTGTTTGACTTCGGTGTTAGTTGCTGCATTTTTATTGATAAGTTCATTTGTTGTGGTGTGTTTAAGTGTGTGTTTACCAGTGTGTGTGTGCGTGTGTGTGTTTGTATGTGTGTTGCAGGTTACAGCGCGGTCGCCTTCGAAGGAGCCGGTAATTACGGTCACACTCCCACACACCACAGCTCGCAGTTCTCCGGACACTCCTTCAAACACGAAGACGCCCTGACCCAACAGAACCCCATGGGTACGTCCGGCACCAGAACCGGGTTCTGAGGACCTCCAGGCGTCCTCAAACATCTCATGTAAAAAATATTTTTAAAGAAACATTTTTAAAACAAACTCTTTCTGAGGAACGACTCAGTAAACTTCAACCAGGAGCAAATAAAAACCATAGATTTTAATAAGCTGCTTTAAATATATATATTTTTATTTTAACACCTGCAGGTTAAATTAAAGATTGCAATAATAAATGTTACTTTATGTAAAATAAATCTATAGGAGCATCCTTTAATAGTTGTTTAGCTTATTTGGATCCTTGTTTTTTGGCTTTTTAGCAAAATATTTACGTTTCAAACAGCTGAACTTCAGGTCACAAGTCTCTGCTGATGTTCTTTTGTGGGTCAAAACCTTAAAAGTTCAATAAAAATCAAATTACATGAAGTATTTCTCTTTATTAGGGCTTTATTATCAGAGCAACGCTTTCCCTTTCTTCCAAATCTCATCATATTTAGACAGGAAATGTTTGGCTTTTGTTTCAAATTCTCAGTAAATTTAAAGTTTTGCTAAACGTTTGGCAGGATGAAAGTGACTTTGGGCCGTTTTTTTTTTTTTTTTTTTTCTCCTCGTTTTTAATCCTGATCATTTGTCCCAAAGATAAAAGCTTTCAGTGCAAAAGATTTAACCCTGGAGCTTCTGGAAAAGTTCTTTCTTGAAACAGAAAGCGTCTGTGTGAATCAGAAGCACGGTAGATATTTGCGTCCGTGTGAATCCACAGCTGTGTGTTTGGAAACCCCTCGCCCAGGGAGGGTCTCTCGTCCCTTCGTTCTGACGTCTCTGCGGTGACCTTGCCTGTCGGAGGTATAAATCAGCCACATCCTGACTCACAAAACTCCCTGGTCTCCTCCTCTCATCCCTCCTTTCATCCACTGACTCGTCTCTTTGTTCCCTCCTCTGCTGTTAGTAAACATTTAAAGTCAGATTCTGGTGGAGACAAAACTCTGAATTCAGTTTTTTTTTTCCTTTAACTGCAAAGATAACCAGGAGACGTGTTGAAGCAGTCGTTCATGACAGAAAGCTACAAACAGAACAAAACAAAAGCTCTTTATTTACAGTTTTTACTTTTAAAAAGTTAACAAAAGCTTACGGACAAAGCTCTGACCAAAGATGTGAAATCTGTTGGGTTGACTCAAAAAGATCATCAGCTGTAGACGAAAAAACTAATGAACGTTTTCTGCACGTTGCTCAGGAGATATTTTGCTAACAGACAGACATGAGCAAAAACATTATCTGTCTTTGCCTTCAGGTGATGGACGATGATAAATTACAACAAACTAAAACCTAAAATCGCACAGGGCTAACTCAAAAAGGTTAACTAAAGGTTAACAGTAACAAAACGGTTGCTAAATGCTAATAACAAAAGGTTAAAAGTTGCAAAATGGTAACTAAGTGCTAACAAAAGGCTAACTAAAATTTTTAAGTTGCAGACTGTTAGCTAATTTCTAATAACAAAAGGCTAACTAAAGGTTAACAGTAGCAGAATGGTTGCTAAATGCTAATGACAAAAGGCTAACTCAGGGCTTGGCAACCTTTACGATAAAAAGAGCCATTTGTGCTACTTGGCGCACTAATAAAATGCGTCCAGAGCTACAAAACAAGCTACAACTGTGATTATCAACTGGTGGACCGTGGGCCTTTTTATGGCCTTTTTGGGCACCTTTACGGCCAATGGAGGTGGCATTATAAAACTAAAAAATATATTGTGAATCTTATTTATTATTTGACACATCGGGACAAATGAAAAGACCTTATTCATGTAAACAAGAAACAATAACGTATATAGTTTATCCTGAGTTTCATTAAAAACTAGTATAACTGAACTATTCAGGTTTTTTTTTTCTAATTCTTATTACTATATAGTCTTCAAATTCTTTAAAGGTAATTTTAATGGATTCGAGAGAAAGAAGTTGGATTATTTAAGTAAGCAAAAGGCTAGCATGAGCTAACGTGTTTTACTTTTTGTATCAGTAGTATTGATCACGTTTTTGCATTGATTTCTGTTGGGAGTATAAAAACAAACAAACAAAAAAATTCTGTTATGCTTGGTCACATTTTCAAAGAGCCACTGCAGAGGGACCAAAGAGCCACATGTGGCCCCAGAGCCACAGGGTGCAGATCCCTGGGCTAACTAAAGGTTAACAGTAGCAGAATGGTAACAAAATGCTAGTGACAAAAGGCTAACTAAAGATTAACAGCAGCAGAATGGTAGCAAAATGCTAATGACAAAAGGCTAACTAAAGGTTAATAGTAGCAGAATGATAGCTAAATGCTAAAACAAAAGGCTAACTAAAAGTTAACAGTAGCAGAATAATAGCTAAACAGTAAAACAAAAGGCTAACTAAAGGTTAACAGTAGCAGAATGATAGCTAAATGCTAAAACAAAAGG
>NW_013952491.1:917311-928810 GCF_001266775.1 Austrofundulus limnaeus
CATAATTGCTGTTTTACAGCAGGTTCCTGTTCTGCAACACATAAAACACTCAGAAATACAGCATCACAATCACATCATTATACACCACCAAACAAAAGGCTAACTAAAGGTTAACAATAGCAGAATGATAGCTAAATGCTAAAACAAAAGCCTAACTAAAGGTTAACAGTAGCAGAATGATAGCTAAATGCTAAAACAAAAGGCTAACTAAAGGTTAACAGTAGCATAATGATAGCTAAATGTTAAAACAAAAGGCTAACTAAAGGTTAACAGTAGCAGAATGATAGCTAAATGTTAAAACAAAAGGTTAACTAATAGTTAACAGTAGCATAATGATAACTAAATGCTAAAACAAAAGGCTAACTAAAGGTTAACAGTAGCAGAATGATAACTAAATGCAAAAACAAAAGGCTAAAGCTAAAAGTAGCATAAGAAGACAAACAGAATGCTTTTGTAAAGAGTGAGATCTTCATGTATTTGTTTGATGAAGTAAAAAGTATAAAACTTAAAAAAAAACACGTTAGCGCACTCGTCTCCTCAATGAGACAAACGTTTTGATACACAAGCGGCTAAAGTAGCTCTGAGCATGCAGAAGTAATTAAGTTGCATCAGGAAACTAAATAAATTCTTGTTTCCAGTCTTTATTTTTGCAGATTTTTCTGTGACGTTGTGACTTTCCTTACGCAGGCGAGCAGCAGTACCCCGTCCCCCCTCCGGTCTACGGCTGCCACGCGCCTTCAGACGGATGTCCCAGCAGCCAGGCTCTGCTGCTGAGGAACCCGTACAACAGGTAAACCTCCCGCTCTCACTTCTATTTCTGAGTGCGACCACGCTGGAACGGATCAGAACCCATTGTTGGCTGTGTCGGGTCAAACGGCAGTAACTCAGCGAAAGGTTGCAGGATGCGTTTCTGAACAGGATGTTCACCTTCAGGACAGGTCCGACCGCCACCGTCACACCCCCCACAAAACCTCTGCTACTTCCTCTGATGATTTTATTCAAATATTACAAACTTTTTACATTTCTGATCAAACTAAACGGTACGATAAAGAACCGCCGGCGGAACGTTCTGAAGTGATTTACTGATTTTTTTTTCCCCCTCATTTTATTTACGATCCAAGCTGTTGCGAAACACTGAAGAACAGATGAGAAATCAACAAATCTTTTAAAGTTCCTCAAAAAGAAAACATCTTTTTATTCCAAACTTTCCAACCCTCTCAGGTACAAGATGTTCTGGTTCTAAAATCAACGACTACCAGAACAGTTTTCCACTGAAGACGACCTTCAGTGTTTTTATAATGAAACTCTTTGAGGAAATAAAAGAAGAAATCAGCTTAACAACAAGCTGCTTCCTGAAGTAGTAAATCACCAGCAGATAAATATTTATTTTCCATTAAACAGGAAACAATCTGCAGAGAAACAACAGCTTGTCTTTCATCAAACTGGTGCTCAATTGTGATTTTTACAGAGCATCTGAAAACAGAAAGTTGGATTAAAAACCAAAATACTTTTATTTTTGCCTTCATCAACAGAAAGAATTGAAAACGTGGCTGCTTTGTCCCCTAAACTCTAAAAACTTACAACATTTAGCAATAAAAAGCTTTCAAGTACAGTTTTTTATGCAACAAGAAAAAAAATAGCATTTTTGAGAAATAGAGGGAAAAAATATGAATTTAAGAATATTTGACGTCAATTTTCAGCTTTGTTTTTGAGTTCTTTATGACAAAATTGAGAAAATAAAACTGAAGCAGATAGATAAAGCTCATAAATAAATAAACAATCTACCAAACACACATTTTATTACTTTTTGTGCTAAATTTATAAAAAAAAAACACAAGTTTGTAGAAACACGTGTCAGCTGAATCGGAAACGAATTTATTAAAACAGATTTCTCACTTTCTTACAAAAGAAAAAAAACACAAAAATTGCATTTTGAGAAAAGGAGCGAAAGAAAACTATGAAATTAAGAATAACTGACGTCAATTTTCAGCTTTGTTTTTGAGTTCCTTATGACAAAATTAAGGGAATAAATTGATCAAACTAAAACTGAAGCAGCTACTTGGAGCTTAAACTGTGAGTTATAAGAAAAAAGAATCTACCAAACACACATTTTATTACTTTTTGTGCTAAATTTACAAAATCATTAAAACAGATTTCTCACTTTCTTCCAAAAGGGAAAAAAAAAAACATTTTGAGAAGTGGAGAGAAAGAAAACTTTATGAATTTGAGAAAATTTGATGTCAATTTTCAGCTTTTTGAACTGTTCCTAATGACAAATTTGAGTAAATAATTGGTCAAACTGATCATAAAATCATCCATAAAACTAAACTTGAAGCTCAAACTGTACGTTATGAGAAAAACACTTTTATTCCTGAGGTTTTCTAAGTGGAACATTTATGTTTATTAGGGCTGCAACGATACGCAAAATTCACGATTCGGTTCGGTTCAATACTTTAGTCTCACGGTTCGATATTTTTTCTATACAAAAAAGACAAATTTCCATGCCCCTTTTAACTTGTAATTTATTTATATTAATTATGAACATTTGTTTAACCTCAAATGTACAGTTTTTAAATTAAAAGTTGCGGAAACAGCAAGTTTCTCAGTGGATCTGTGCTCCACAGTGCAGCCTAGGTGGAGTAGTCGAACACAGATCCACTGATCCTTCAACACAGAGCATCTTCAGAAGACAAGTTGATAAAATAAATGTTAAAAATCTGTATTGAACGGTTCGATATGGGTAAATGTATTGTTGCACCCCTAATGTTTATATATTTTTAAGATTTTAATTGAATGATAACAAAGCTCAAGATCAGAAATTGGCGTCAGAACTAAAGGAGAGCTGGGAAAACCCAACCCTATAGGATTTATCAGAAAAGTAGAAAAGCTCTGCCTCCCTTTCTGAACCACAATAAACCTGCCGTCTGAGAGTGAAGTGCCTCGTTATTAGAAGAAAGACCGATGAAGAGAAGCTAAAATTATTGCTACAAGGAAACAATAAATGAGGATATTTTTCAAGTTATTTTACTCCAACATTTTTCAAAAGCCACAATTCAAACCAACACGCCCACGTTCAGAGAGAAAGTTAGGTTTGACGGAACTTCCTGTTTACGTTGGAATCAAAAACAACTCTCCCTCTGAAGTTAATGAGCATTTGTAGGAGGCGCACCTCCTCACTACAAACTGTTGTGTTTCTAAATGAAACATTCTTTATTCTGTTTCCCATCGATGGAAGGAGAGGAGGGATCTTCTTGGAGTCCTGCAGCGGGGATGGACGCTGTGTTTTTATGAATCTCAGGCTGACTTTGTCATAAACATAACTGATATCTACACACACGCACACACGCGTTGCTGGAAAGGCTCATCTGAGTGAAGTCAGTGGTCTAATCTCGCAGCCTGGTACCATCAGGCCTGTATTTAGTCTGTGAGCCATCAACTTGGAACAACATGAAGTAAAAACATGCCGAGGTTTTAATAATCCGCTCGGAGGCAGAAAAAAGGAAGGCACTCTGGCTTTTATCAAAGCAAAAGAAACAATTTGAGATTCCTGAACCGGTGCACGGTGTTCTGTTAATTATTAAACATCAACCTGTTCCTCAGGTTATGATCGGGATCGGCCTGCAGGTTTTGTAGTTTCGGTTGTGGATAATGTGAATGCTTTTATTTTGAAGGATGGTCGCCTCCAATGCAGCAAAGATGGTGTAAAGGAAAGGCTTGGACTCTGATGCTGAAGATATAATCCATATCTAACACAGCTGCAACCTTCAAGGCCGTGTTTCAGGGCTCTCAGGATCTTCGCTTCACTCTGAATTCTGCAACAGATTTTCTCTGAATCGTAGAGTCATCGATGGTGCGTCCGTTTTGTCTCGAGAGCGTTAAAGTTATATTTTGACGCCTGTGAGTGGCTTTATACTGACAGGACCATGTCTAAAAGGACGCTGAGGATAAGTAAGATTTAAATCGTGTTCATAGACAACTCATGCTTCATCAGTGTGATTTAAAAATCATAATTAGATAAAAGCCCACACTGTTTAATAAAATACCAATTTATAAAAACATAACATAAAATATAAAAAACCTCAAGTGAAATAGTGTCGCAACAAAAACGTTGCGCAACAAATTTAATCTGAGGCTGTGTCGAGGTGGGGCGTGTCCTCTGAGAAATATAAATACATTAGCGTTATTAATATCACAAAACATTAAAATTAACTTAAAGGTAATATTTGAAGAACTAATGGACCCGCTGTAGGTGCATGTTTATTTATTTATTTTTTATTTATTTAGTTTCTGATGAAAATAACATTTAAAAACACGTCTATATAAATGACAAACGTATTAACAACACAACCGCTTAAAATTTTTTATTTTTACACCGCCACATTTGTATTTAAAACGTATTCTTTTCTCTCATTTCGTCCGCCATTACTAGCATAAAAAAATCTCTGGTC
Source organism: Austrofundulus limnaeus (assembly GCF_001266775.1). Classification (NCBI taxonomy): domain Eukaryota; kingdom Metazoa; phylum Chordata; class Actinopteri; order Cyprinodontiformes; family Rivulidae; genus Austrofundulus; species Austrofundulus limnaeus. The sequence goes on from NW_013952491.1 coordinate 921,760, forward strand.
GGGCCACAATGCATTATGGGATACGGTGGGCCGGGAAGGATCCATCGGACCAGTCCTTCGATCCTGGCCAAAGGAAGGACGCATTTGTCGGCCTCCGTCGCGATGCTGTGACGTAAGCGGACGACGATTTCGGCCTTCGGAGGACCCGTCCCGCCGTTCTGGACACAGCCTGAGTCGTCCAGAGCGTCTGAAAATATCTCACTTTATTTTCTGTCAGAAATGTGGGACAACTTTAATTGAGTTTGGTAACCTGTGAGACTAAATTATGACTGATATGAGACGGGGGGGGGGGGGGGGACTTTAAACAATTTGAAACATATTGCTGACGTAGTATTGATGTCAAGAACGGGGGCAGGAAGTGAACGCAGCCCCGTTTCCTTCTGTTGATTCAGCATCAAAACGCCTGTTTTCTGTGTCGTGGACAGTTGCTGCAGCCGCTCTAATTTGGATCCTAAATGTTTGACCCAACCTGAAGCTTTCATCTGGCTTGTCGTTTAATACAAGCTCTGCAGCACCAGATAGTTTATGTCGATCTCCTCGACACCGGTGTTACACCATATATTGTGACATGCTGACATGTATCAGTCAACATGTTTTATTTTTATTTTATTTCTTTTTATTTTTTTGTGTCTTCAGCCTCCGATCACAGGCTACACTTTTGGCGTAACATATTCTTCTTTGTGGCCATGTTCGGCCAGGTTCTGTTGTAGAACCGCAACAGCGCCCTCTCTGGTCACAACATATGATGGTCACAATATGTGGTGTAACACCGGTAAATCCTCCAGATTATATGACAGGTCTTTTTTATTTAGACAGTGTGGATCAGATCATAAATGTAAGCCCTTTTAGGTCATTAGCGTACTCGCTCTGGTTCCATTTCTCTGTGTTTTGAACCGGAGCAAATCACTTCCTGCCCACCATCTGAACTTTGCGCATCATCCGGGTCACATGACTTCAACCCAGCAATTTCAGACACTTTAAGGTTAAAACTGCAACAACAAAAACAGCTATTTATTTACAGTTATGTACAACACAAACGACTCAATTTAATGTGATTCCAAGAGAAAATTTGCCGATTTTGTTACAATTTAGTGTCTCCAACAGAGCTTTGAACTAATTGTTTTAATTTTTGTTTATTTATATTTAATTTGTTTGTTTGTTTCATGAATAGGTTTTGTTAACTTGTTTACTGTAAATAAATGAGATAAATAGTTACATCTATGGTGTCGAGCTGATGGATTTCACAGGAAACATCTTGTTTGTTCAGGAAAACGGTGAATAAAAAGAAAACATGCAGATGATGGATGTAAAGTGGATCAGAGATGGGTCAGCAGCAGAGAGGAGAAGTGGACCCATTTTCATTCAGAAAGTGTCATAAATCATCACTTTAAATCTTCGGCTCGGCCTCGTTTCCAGCAGTATTTCAGCGGAAATACCTTTCGCGTCTGCTGGCTGAGCGCCCCTGCTTCAGTGTGAAATAATAGCTCCGTAATGAGCCGGGTACCAGGCACCGGCTCTCCTCGGTCGGGACCGCTGTGAGCCTGCAGGTGGTGTGAAAGCTGGGTCTGAAGGCTATAAATTCAGTGTGTTAGAGGTGGAAACACACACACTCACACACTCACACATTAGTGGCTGTGTAAAACCTGAGCAGATCTGAATTATGATCACAGATCCTGGTTTGTCTAATGAAGAATCGCTGTTTTTTGGTCTCTGTAAAAACGCTGAGTCAGCGTTCACGCTGTTGTTTCCTGTTTGTGGTTTCTTTCACTCATTTTTCAGCATCTCACTACTAGTGATGTTCGACGCGACCAATTTTCTTTCCGATACTGATACCAAGTAAAATTTGTCTGGTATTGGCGATACTGATCCGATGCTGATACTTTGTGATAACACATATAATGTGTCTGGTGAATTTTTTTAGTTTTTCAAATAACCACTTTATAAATAATACATGACATAGTAATTTATTTAATTTAAAAGTATTTCCAACCCTAACCCAACATCTGTTTAGCACAATTTAAAATTCTTATTCTAAAGAAATATAACAAATTTTGAATAGTGAATAAAAGTGATAAAAAATATTCTAAAAGTTGTTACTTTGTAAATTTTGTAGTTTTGTTTGTGGGTCCCTGGCCAGAGCTAATGCTGTTTGGGGGGCCATGGCATGAAAAGGTTTGGGAACCCCTCATCTAGAATTTAATTACCGTCGGACTAAGCAGATTTTATGTTAAAATGACCTGCCATACATGCAACATCTACAGACTGAGTGACTGAACACGTGCCGCTGTGCACATTCATTACACAAGCGGAAGAAAAAGTAGTTCCCTCCAACCACATGATTAAGAAAATATTTGAATAGTTTAGTTATTTTTATTTTTATTTTAGTTACTGTTTTGGTGACTTTAGTATTTTAAATGATTTTGCCACTTTTAGCATAGCTGAGGTTTAGCTATTTTTAGGTTTTAGATTTTTTTTTTGCTACTGTTACCTTATTTTCAGGTTTTAGGTACTGTTCTGATCATTTTAGTTTTCAGCAAATGTTTATTGTATTTATTTTAGCTTTTAGCTGCAGATTTTCTAAATGTAAATGTAAGCTTTCAGCTTGTTAAACAATATTTAGCTTGTTTTTCTTTCGCCTGTTTCACAGAAAGTGTTTTTGCTCTGGTTTCTCTTGTTTTTTTATATTTATAGTCACTTTATTTAGAAAAACAGAAATGCGTAACGAGCTAAAATTCAGCCATGTTTGTCTCCACAGCAGCGACAACTTATATCAGATGGCGTCTCAGCTGGAGTGCATGGGGTGGAACCCCGTTAATCCGCTGGCCTCCACCATAAAGAGGTAGGAAATTATTCATCACTCTCCTCAAACTACAAGAACGCAGATTATTTTAAAAATATTTATTTAAAAAACAGATTTAAGCTCTTTAGCTGCTATCTTGTTGTGATGTAGAGGCAAATTTGATGCATTTAGTTTGTTAAAAAATGAGAGTTTGTAGCTGTTGTTGACAAAAGTGAAAAAAAATGCCACTTTTTATTTTAACTTCTAAGACCTCTAGGGTTGGGCATAATCGTATCGTGTGCAATTAATCGTCAGAAAAACATTAATCGATTACTTTTTGGCACTTGACAATTAATACAATTAATGCCACCAGGCAGACTGACTGGGGATTACTCCGGTCAGTCCGCTCAGTGCTCCTCTCCACTTCAAATATGACGAACCTTAAAATAAAGTTCTGTAATTTATTTATCTATCTATACAATTTAAAATATGATGTATAGTCAGAAATCTGTAATTTTCACACAATTTGGAACAATTCTTTTTACAAAAAGCAAATCTTTCCCACTAAATTGGTCATGTTACTATGAAATAAGGGTGTCCTGGGACTCAGGGCATTAATCGTCAAATTAATCGTTATCGGCTAAATACCACAATTAATCGTGATTAATTTTTTCGCCAATATTGCCCAACCCTAAAGACCTCTAATACTATACACCTAAAGGGTTAGTTTAAATCATTTGAAGTGGAGTCCTGCAGTTAATATCTTACCTGTTGCAGGTAGCTCTTTGAGCAACTTAAATTTTAATTATGACCGGATAGATGAGCTAAAGGCTAGTCATAGCTATTTATATGAATACTCTTTACAAACATTGCTTTCCCAGACTGTAGTGGAGGTGCTACAGCTAGCTGCTACTGCTGCTATTTGTGCTTGTAAATAGAATTCCAGGTTTAAAAAAAAATTGTGAAAATTTTAAATGTTTTAAAGCGCTAGCTGCTAACTTATCAATTAATATCTATTCTTCCAAACTGAGACCTGTGAAAGAACTTGAGCTAAATTGTAATTTTTCATATTTTCTCAGCAGAATGCCTCTTCAAAAGATCTGGGGTCGGATTTATAAAACTGGCGTACGCACAATTTGAGCCCAGAAACTTGCGTACGCCACTTTTTACGCCAAGGTTGTGATTTATAAAATCCAAACTTGACGTGAAAATGTGCGGTGCCTCACAGCTCTGACCCATGCGTACGCTCATTTTGGAGATGTGAAACTGCGACACAGATGGTGAAGTGAGGAATTAGAGCCACACTGTGTAAAGATCACTGTCAGAGATTTAATTTACCTTCAGAATCAGACTTAGATTTTTATTCAACTTTATCATCAGCTTTATTAACAGTATTTTTTATGCTTCTGCTGCTGCTGAGCCATGAGGACCTTTGAAATAAAAAAAAATTAAATCTTAAATAAAAGTTCCCGTGTGCAAATCCCTTCATCTGCTTCCTCCTCAGACGACCCTGACCCACAGACCCCTCCCTGACCCACAGACCCCTCCCTGACCCACAGACCCCTCCCTGACCCACAGACSCCTCCCTGACCCACAGACGCCTCCCCGATAAGAACAGCAGGACAGCAAAAGCTTTAGATACACGCGCAGGGCGCATCCACCTCGCCAGTGTGGATGTTATAAACGTTTAAAATCCGTGTTTGTCATGCGCGCGCGGGGATGCGTGCGTGCGTGCGTGCGCAAGTGCGTGCGTGCGTGCATGAGTGTGTGTGTGTGTGCGTGCGTGCGTGCGTGCGTGCGTGCGTGCGTGCGAGCGCGCGCGCGGTGTCTGCTGCGGATAACAGCAGGCAGGAGGGGGAGAGGACGAGGAGAAGAGCGGGGGACTTATTTCTAATTTTATCTGACTTATTTAATTTAATTTTTATTGTTTTTATCGTCCTGCAGGCTCTGAGAGAAAATTAATTTGAAGCTGAGTTTATTTATTTTTATTTTTTATAAAAATCGTTAGATTACTCTAAAGCAAAATGAGGGAAAATCTGTGTCAATTACAGACAATCTGTTCACGTGAGCAGCTGTCAGTCAGCACCTGTCGTCATCCAGACGCACGACGGAGCGTGTCTGAACCAATCACTTATCGTCTGACTGATTTAAATACATCTTAACATTCATGAGGTACTTTACATTGACTGTTTATGGTTGAGTGTGGGCGTGTAGAGGGTAGAACCTGAGGAGGACCTCATGCGCAAACTCTGACGTGCGGCTGTGATTTATAAATGAAAGGTGCGCAGAAACGTGCGTACGCACGGTTTTATAAATCTGAATTTTTTTTGGCGTGCGCCATTTCCGCCTTTTGGCCGTACGTTCACTTTTAGTATGGTTTCCACRCAATCCTTTATAAATGAGACCCCTGAACTGTTGATTTAAGCCTCTCAAATCACCTGGCTGTTCCTGAAGTAACAACTTGGGAGAAACGTTAGAACCCTCCAAATGGAACTGTGCCGAGTCGTGTTTAAAGGGCGTAAACACTGGCGTTTCTAACGAGGTTGAGCAGAAATAGTTGAGGAAACGCGTCTGAAACCCCTCAGGATGTTTCGGACAAACCTTAAAGCGTTCGGTTTGAGCCGCAATGTCACTGCGACCCCGCTGCTCGGCGTCTGTGCCGGCTCAACCCGTTCCTTTCTACTCTGAGCCAAAAGGCATCCATCATAGTTAACAGATGAATGTGTGTGTGTGTGTGTCCGTGTGCGTCTCGGTGTGTGTGTTTTGTGAGTGCAACAGGAGGTTTCTCCTTTTGAAGACGTAGTAAAACGGTGGAAACAAACAGTTTTTTTCACCATTTTATATAAAAAGAGGTTGATGTTTGGGGCGCAGCTTAGTGCTCCAGTGATGGGCAGCGGGAGAGAGGAGGGGGACGGGAGGCGCGAGGGAGTATCAAGGATGAAGAGGAGGAGGCAGATAAGGAGGCCGAGGAGAAAGACACGAGGAAGAGGAAGTGAAGGGGAGTGGAACAGGAGGGGCGCTCAGGTTTATTCCCAGCGTTGAAACCACGCATTACCTCATGAAGGAATGCCTCAAACAAGATGATTAAATATATTTAAGTAACTTTTTACAACTTGTTGATTAAAAAAATACACATTTCTAGAAACATGTTATTGATTTACACAATGTGGTCTTCGTTATCTAAAATAATCTAAAATAATTTGCAATATGTCAGAAGAAAATAATAAAAACTCACCTTGAAAATAAGTTAAATATCTTCTGAAAATAAAATCATGTTTAATAACTACATGTTTAATTTGTGAAAAAAATATATAGAAAAGGTTTTATTACTTGCAAATCACATTATTATTTTTAAGTGAATAAGTTCAATCAGTTTTCTGAGTTTAGTTACAATAAAGAGACCTGAGGGATGAATCAGTGAGTTCATGTATTTATTCTAAATTTAAGCTAAAATAATGAGTATAAATTGAACTCAGCATGATGTGTTCAAGGGCTTCGATCGGCTAAAGTTGTCCAGGTTTTTTTTTTTAACCCCGCCCAGGTTCTGCAACGTGCTTCTTATGTTTCCAGGTTTCTTTTGGATCCTTAAAAAGTCTTAAAAGGCCTTGAGTTCATCAATCCAAAAATAAGGCCTTAATTAGCCTTAAAAGGTCTTAAATCAATCTTCAGAAGTCTTAAAATGTTAACACACTGTAGGATGACTGTAATTCGTATCAAATATTAAAATAATTGGTAACATTTATTTAATTTTGAAATATTTACATTTGACATCACTTCCTGTTATTTCACATGCAAATATCTCAACAACTGTCCGTCTGAGCAACGTGAAATTAGTTTTGTAATATGTTAATAATGTTGTCTTTCCAAAAATGCATTCATATTTCGTACAAACATTTTACATCACAGTCACTTTAAGGTTTCATCTACAGCAAGCTGGGGTTGAGAACCCGCTGTGGGTCCTAAAACTCCTAATTTTGGGTTGTTAGAGGATTTCCAGAAATTAAGTTAAGTTTAAAACTGACTGCTAAGAACGTTTTTTTAGCTATATTTGACAAAAATAACAGTTAAATATGGATAAAGACAATTGGTCTATTAGCAATATTTGAGTAATTCAACCAAAAATACTTTGATTCATGAGTTTCTGCCACAGTTTTAATTTTTTGTCATTTGTGTTAATTGTAAAGCGGGCGCTGTACCGGTCCGTCGTGGTGAAGAGAGAGCTGAGTCAGAAAGCAAAGCTCTCGATTTACCGGTCGATCTACGTTCCTACCC
>NW_013952491.1:930680-932183 GCF_001266775.1 Austrofundulus limnaeus
GTATTTAAATGTAAGATCACCAAAACTTTTATTTTTACTCAAAAAGTTGTTAAAAAAAATTTTTCATTTGCATTTTTGTGTTGATTTGAGTCAAAATATCTGCACATTTTTTGACTTAAATCATCTTAAATACTTTTTAATTTCAATAAGAATTTAAAATCTTATTTAGATTCACTGTTGGTAATTAAAGATGTAGCTTTTTATTTAAGCTGTAGTTAGCGTTTTCTGTGACAACGTAAAGCTGAAACTAAGCTGTTGAAGCTAAAAGCAGCAAAATGCTATTTAAAAGTAAAAACATAGCTAAAAGCTAACTTATCATAGGAAGGCTAACGTATCTTAAGAAGACAAAAACAGAGCATAAATAAAAAAAATTGGTTTTATCTGTGACCCGGTTCAGTTATTTGCATTAAAAGGCTGGATGTGACCAGATGAAGGTCATTAAGTTCTGTTTCCTCCCTGACGTTATCCTACCTGCACACAAAGCGCTCAGTGAAGCAGAACTTCAGCTTCTGCCTGACAGAATTAAAGATTTATGGCTTTGAATTTTATTTTTTGTTGCTTTGCATTGGTCTGATTAAAGAGTCTGTCTGAAATAAAGTCTTCACAAGGATTTTTTTTAGTGTATTTATCTGACGGTTGTGTCTTTCTGTGTCTGCAGCCACGCGGCGGGCTACGACAGCGACCCCAGCACACCGATGGTGTACAGCTGCAGCACGCAGTACCGCATACACACGCACGGAGTCTTCAGGGGCATCCAGGTGGGAGCGCAGCTGCACGGCTTTATTTATCGCACGGTGGGGGTCGCCGCCCGGTCGCCTCCGTCTGCACGGCGCTCGCAGTTTAAGAGATCCCGTGCCGAAAAACACACGCGAAACAAAAAAGAAGAGGGAACACAACGAACGGGCTGTGTGATGAGGGAACACTGAGCAGAACACACGTGTTCTGCTCACAGCTTGTAGCTTTCCCATAAATCCATTAGCAGAGGAGAAACACACACACACACGCTGCGTAATGATTCAGTTTCCATACATGTTAATAAATCATTAGATTTTAATTATTGTCTGTCAGCAGCTCTAAAAGACGAGGAGCAGGAGATTCTCCAGACCTGATTTTACTCCAGATCTCTCTCTGCGAGGCTCGTTTCATTTATCATCCTGCTCCTTTTCTTTCTTTGAGCCCTGGGACTTTACTTTACGTTAGAACTGTACTTCATTCAACAAACAAATAATAAAACAAACAATTAATAAAAGAACAAACAAATAATAATAGAAGCAAACAAATAATACAACATTGTTGTTTTAAAAAGACTATGACAACGTAGTCAAATGAAAAGGAGCAGAAAGGAGAATAAAATCTTATAACATCTGCCCCCAATTAAAAAAATATATGGATCTTAAAAAAATGTACAACATACGAGTAATAAAACTTAACTTAATACACAATATAATTTCAAATAATCAACAAACAGCATCACAACACAAATACAAATCTTAACCCATATTT
>NW_013952491.1:932978-948222 GCF_001266775.1 Austrofundulus limnaeus
CATTAATATTACATAAACTATAAGTTTTACAGGTACCAAAAGGCATAGCCATCATTTGGCACAGGAGCTTTACAGATTACAATGGCAGCTCTAGGACAAAGTATGCAGGAGGAGAAGCGTGACAAAGTTGAGATGACTTGGATGGGAAACGAATCACAATAGTGTGCATTGCCAATGATTAAAATAAAAAAATACTCAGAATAAACACTCGCTTCCTCATACGCCTCTCAAAAGAGTCATTTAAGAGCTGCTTGAAGCTGAGGCAGCAGGTTCAGTTAATAAAACAAGAGGTTTTTACTGGAGAAGTTAGCTTAATTATTAAGTGAGTCGTAAGATGATGATGTAATTCTTCTTTTTAAAGTTCTCGCATCGCAGTTCAAATGTGTTAAAACTGTAACTTGTTCATTTTTATTGCTTTATAGAATCGTGCATTTCCTTTGCTACAACAAACTGTCAACGTTTTTTAACAGCTCATAGTTTGGACAGGAGGAGCTGACGCAGGAAATCACATTTTATAAAGTACCAGCGCTGTGTGGGCGGGGCCTAAGTTCAATACATCTTTATAGTTTTTAATCTAAGGCTCTATGGGTCATTTGAACACGAGTCAAACGAAAGCAGAAATAACTTGAGAATTTGCATCACCTGCGACAATTCAGTGTGAAGATTTCCTGCTGAAAGCTGCTGATGTCAGCGTTTCTGCCAAACTGGCAGACATGACATGACAGCTTCTCACACAGGACAATGTCCTCCATGCTTCAAATCTACAGACATTGCAGTGACATTTGCATTATTTTCACTGTGCTTTCAACATATTTATCGATATAATAAAGATTCAAATGTGAACTCAAAACACTTTTAATAGCAATAAATATCAGATTACAATTCAAAATTATTGAAATTACTGTAAATCTTTCCTCAAAAGAGGCACTGAACAAAACTAAAATGAGCAATTCAAGAAGCTGAAATTAGCACAAAGAAGCTGAAAAAGGCACAACCAGAACAAAAAGTAAAGTCAAATAAAGATTTATGAGGATTTTAAGGACATTGAAAAGGTGTTCGAAAAGCTATAAAATATAATTAAAATGATGTAGAAGTTGCTGAAATATTAAAAGTCATAGCACCCATGGCATAAATGAGGTGAAAATTTAATCATTTTAATCTGACACCTCCTGATTTATTCCACTGATGTGGATCAGCTGCAGCTTCTGACGGCGCTAACCGCTAACTGCTAACTGTTCAGGGTTTTACGTCGAGGAAACGAGGAGCAGATGGTTTCGAGCAGGAGGAGGTGGAGAAAGTGTGGAGGGTTTGAAGTGAAGATGTTTGAGGATAGAGAGATGAAGGGTCAGAACAGAGGGGTCTAAACTTTATCCTCCTGCATCGAGGAGTCCAGGGGGCGGGGCTAAAAGGCGTGACTAACAGCTCCCTCAGGGGCACAGTCAGTCAGGTCATTTTACCGCTAATTCCCACCTCATGAATATATGACTGTTTAATCCTAATGACAGATATTTATTTACCCACAGCTTTAATCGTCCATTTAAATTAACGTTTCAACACTTGACTAATCGATGCTGTTCCTGTTTTGTTTTTTAGCTTTTAAATGAAAAGGTTTTGTTTGTTTTTTTCTCCTCAGGACGTGCGGCGGGTTCCCAGCATCACTCCGGCCATCGTGCGGTCCGAGAGCAGCGAAAAGCGCCCCTTCATGTGCGCCTACCCAGGATGCAACAAACGCTACTTCAAACTGTCTCACCTGCAGATGCACGGCCGCAAACACACAGGTGAGAGCAGCTGAAGCAGAGGAATTTTACCTGCCGCACGCTGCAGCGTCAAGGTGTTCTGTTAAAGCGCCGAGTCGCATTCAAAAAAATGTAAATTGTTTTATCAAATCAAAAATTTATCCGTGTAGAGTCCTGAGTCTTGAAGAAGCAGCCTTTTAATTTTTAGCATACTGGGCCCATTGCTTTTCCTGTTATACATAAATGACCTTCCAAAAATATTGAAGTATTCAAATATTTTAATGTATGCTGATGATACTGTTCTTTTTTTGTCTGATTTCAATATTGAATCTATTAATAGTCAGTTACAAGCAGATCTTCAGACATTTCATGGTTGGCTTCAAGATAAWHTTTKGTCAATTAATGTTAAAAAACTGTGTGCATGTATTTTTCCTCACCCAGGAGACATTTCAATATAACAAATCAACTCACTTTTAAACAAACCCCTTGACATTGTCACTACCTACAAATATCTTGGAATTACTTTGGATTCTCATTTGACTTATCGTGATCATGCACAAGTCTTAACCACTAAGTTGAAACAAATTATATGTTTATTCAAAAATTAGATCCAATCTGACATCTTCTGTTTCAAATATCTATCTTCATGCCATTATACTCTCAACCATGTCGTACTGTTTACCTGTTTGGTCTCTTACAACAAATGAAATCTTAGAACCCATAGTTAGGCTCTACAACAGGGCCTACAAAATTCATAAAAAACTTCCTGGTTGGACTCATCACTGTACAGTTCTTTCATTGTCTGATGCCTTGACTTTTCAGAATTATGTTTTGTATAGTGGTATTAATCTATATTTTCAGATCTTCCAAGGTGCCAATTATGGAACTCTCTGTGCATTGTTGTCCAAATCAAATTCTGGAAGTGGTCATTCAACTAGATCTGTTACAAAAGGACAACTGATATTACCAACTTTTAAAAACTGTTATGGCCAGAGGTCTTTCTTCTATGTTTATACTAAAGCATGGAATGACATTCCTCAAAACATAAAGTCCATTTCAAAACTACAGCCCTTTAAGAAGAATCTTGTCTGCCATCTGCTGGACACTTTTTGTTGTGCTCATATTTAGACGTCCTATTTTGCAAATGCTGCCTTCCTGAAATTTGGTATGCTTGTTTGTCTTTGTGTCTATGGTGTATAATGATGTGATTGTGATGCTGTAATTCTGAGTGTTTTATGTGCTGCAGAACAGGAACCTGCTGTAAAACAGCAATTATGCTGAGTCAGGCTTGATTTTTAATAATCTTTTCCTGTTAAATAAATCAAATCAAATCAAAGGGAGATGTGCTCCTCAAACTGCACCGCCAACCAAACAGGCTGTTTACCTGCATTTAAATCAGCAGGAGGTCCTATAGCTCAATGTTTTTAACTCTCTGATCCCTAAAATACATTTTTTTAATACAGATTAGCCTCATACGACACAGAATGAATGAACAGTTTTACGATCTTTGATTTTAACCTCAGTTTGTGCTTTCTTTAAACGGAACAAAATCTACTTTTTTTTACCCCTTAAAGTGCCTGTGACATGCATATTCATGAAATACAAAAAGTCAAAGAAAATGTATTTCTATTTAGGAAACTCACCATAATACACACGATTTTACCCATTATGTCACATAATTGGCTTATTTTCTTTTGAACTTGGCTCAGCTAAAGTGAAACAGGAAGTGACATCAAAGGGAAACTCTTAAAGAAATAAAACTCCCAGGACTTTGTTTATTAAAACAATATTATTTGAACTCTCTTTCTCATCTCTGTATGATAGTGATTAAAATAACCTATCATCATATTCTTCTCTACAGTCTGTGTTGTTAGCCATTTTAGCATTGCTCTGTTCACATTCAGACATTCCCCTTTGACATCACTTCCTGTTACTGCACATGCAAATATCTCAACAACTGTTTATCTCAGCGGCATGAAATATTTTTTACAATATGTTATCAATGTTATCCTTCCAAAAATACATTCATTTTTATTACAAAAATTGATGTCACAGGCACTTTAACTACATTTTGTTGTGTACTTGGAGTCTCTAGGAGTGCAGAAAATTTCAATTTATTCCCTATCCATGTATGGAAGTTGGCAGGTTTAGAAATAAAAGCATGATAAAAACACTTAAAATGCACCAATTAAATTATACAAGCAGAACTTTACCTCATGTTTTATAATTTAATTGACCTTCATATTTATTTTTCCAGCTCAGTTCCAAAAAATTATATATATAGGCACATAATTTACATTTTACTTTTTTAAAAAATATATATTTTTTGTTTTTCTTTTTATCTGCGCATGCATCTGTCTTTTAAATGTTTATATCTAATTTTTTTTCAAAAGTCTTTTTATTTCCCATGTGTTTTTATATTTTTCTCTGTCTCCTGTATTTATATTACCTTATGCATTTCTGCCTCATTATTCAAATAAGGTGGGTGTGGCTTCTTGGGTTAGCTTCTCTCCTATTGGCCAACAGACAGGAAGTAGCAGGATCCATGTGCAGATCTACTGTTCATGCTGCTGCCACAGTTTAGCTTAAAGTTTAAAGTTTATTTAAAAACAACTGCAAGGAGGGGAAACTCTTCCATGTCGTTGTTTTTAGAGGAAGAGGGAGCGCAACACATGAACTTTAACGTGTAATCGTTGTGTTTTCTCAGGGGAAAAGCCCTACCAGTGTGAGTTCACCGACTGCGGTCGCAGATTTTCTCGCTCCGATCAGCTTAAAAGACACCAGAGGAGGCACACAGGTTTGAACGATTTTACTACAACAGTTTTGATTTAATTAATTAATTAATTTTTTATTCCAGAGCTTTTTCTTTATTCTGCTTTCTCTGCTGTTTGCACGTCTCTATATTTTCTCGTTTTTTTTTGTACGATGACGCTTTGAACTGTGAGCTAAATGCCAAACTTTGCCTGGCTTCCTCTGCTCTGCTGTATTTTATTTTATTTTTCTTCTACCCCCCCCCCTCCCCCCTCTGTGTGTGTGTGTTTGTGTGACGTTCTTGTGTTTTTTCCCCCGTTTGTGCGAACCTGACCCGTTTGAATGCGTGTGCATGTTTTACTGTACATGTGTTTAGGAGTTAGACCGTTCGAATGCGAGACGTGTCAGAGAAAGTTCTCTCGGTCTGACCACCTTAAGACACACACACGGACTCATACAGGTAAAACAAGTGCGTAAACTTTTATTTTTCCATTCCTTCTTCATACCATTCGATGTTCACGTAGCAGCTAAAAAAAAACGTTTTTTGTTGTCGTAGGCAGAAGAACGTTCGAATATAAAATTATTTTTTTTGCTTTGATTTTTAAGACTCGGTTTATAACGATTGCTTTTTGTGGCGTCGCCTCTCAGGTGAGAAGCCGTTTAACTGCAGGTGGCCCAACTGTCAGAAGAAGTTTGCTCGCAGCGACGAGTTGGTGCGACACCACAACATGCACCAGAGGAACCTGACCAAACTCCAGCTCTCCATCTGAGCCCAGCTAGACGCAGAAATTTGGTTTCTGAGCTGAAAAGTTACAATTTGACGTTTCTGCAAACCATAAATAGTGTTAAATCTGAATTTAGACGCAAAAATCTCTTTGATTTGTGTTGAAAAAGTCTCTTTTTATCCTGAAAGCCACCTCATATTTTCACCATTAAACACTAAAACCTTTGGTTTGCAGAAAAGTTGAATATCAAACTTTATTTTTCCAGCTGCTGGGTTTCCCCTGCCAAAAAAAAAAAATACATTTAGGTAATTTGTGATTTCTGTAAAACGGTTGCTGTTTTAATCCTAATAGTTGCAGGTTCAGATTATTTTCATCTAATCTGAGGTTTAGCACCTTTTCCTGTTTTGTAAATGTTTCTTATGTGGAACTACTTTGGGAAAGCTTATTTATTCTCTCTACGCTTTCACTGGAATTATTTAACGGGCGAAGAGGTGCTGGTGACTTCCTGCATCCTCTCCAACAGAACCTCTTCGTCTTTTTTTAAGTCACTCTGTTGTAGCTTTTAATTTGAAAAGATAGTTTGTGTTTGCCTCGTAAAAAAGCTTTAAAGGCTTTTAAAAAGCTGAGGATTTGTTTCTCTAAATTGTCTTTGTGGTGTGTAAATATTCCTGTTTTTTTTTTTTTTTTTTTACCTGCTGGGTTTGTGGTCGAGATGTAAATAATTATTCTTCACTGTGGGGATAATAAGTCGTGTAAATTAACTGATATTTTTTTTTCTTTAGTTGGATCAGATTTTTTTGCTTTTCTTTCCTCTGATGTTTTTTTCATTTCTGAGTTATAAAAAAGTAAATATCAGTGAAACACTGATGAAAAATGTTGGTTTTGTTGCTGTTTTACAGTAAAAGTTCATCCTTGCAATCTTTACAATCTGTTTGTCATTTTTTAAGTTTTAAAAATCTTGGATTAATTTTACAATTATAATTTTTACACACACAGATTACCTAAAAATGTGCAGCGTCTGTTTTTAACGCTAATTTTTGCACATCAAAAGTTGGCGAGTAGCTGAAGGTTAGCAAGATTTAACAAAGGTGTAGCTAAATGTAGCAAAGGGCTTTTTAAAAGTAGCAAATGGTTAGCTCAATGTAGCCATTGGTTAGCTAAAAGTAACAAAAGAACAGGTAAAGGTATAGGCTAGGCTAGCAAGATGTAACAAAGGATTAGATCAAAGCAGCCAAAGGCTAACTAAAAGTAGCAAAAGGTCTTTTAAAGCAATCAAGATGTAGTTAGCTCAGTGTAGCAATGGGCTAGCCTAATGTAGCAATGAGCTAGCTAAAAGTAACAAAAGAACCAGTAAAAGTATAAGGCTAGGCAATCAAGATGTAGCAAAGAGTTGACTCAAAGTAACAAATGCTAGCTAAAGGTAGCAATTTGGTATCAAGGTATACTAAAAGGCTAGCTAAAAGTAGCAAATGGCTAGCTCAATGTAGCCACAGGTTAGCTAAAAGTAACAACAGGTAAAGGTGTAAGGCTAGGCTAGCAATTATGTAACAAAGGATTAGATCAATGTAGCCAAAGGCTAACTAAAGTAGCAAAAGGTCTTAAGGCAATCAAGATGTAGCGTTAGCTCAAAGTAGAGAAGGACTAGCTCAATGTGGCTATAGGCTAGCTCAATGAGCTAGCTAAAAGTAACAAAAAACAGAAGTATAAGGCTAGGCAATCAAGATGTAACAAAGTTAGCTCAAAGTAACAATTTGGTAGCAAGGTATACTGAAGGGTTAGCTGAAAGTAGCAATGGGCTAGCAAAAAGCTAGGTACAAATACCGCTAAATAGGTTTGAGAAACGTGCTGTTTTCACCTCATATGAAAGTTTTTTTAATGCACAGTCAAAACATGTTTGTAACAAACACAAAAGACACAAAAGTGACAGAAATATAGTGGAGAAATTGTTTTTACATTCTGCACAGAAATGCAGTTTGGTTGGCGGCACAGTTTGAAGCACAAGTCTCTTTTTGCAAGCTTTGGAAAATGTATTTATTTCCTAATTAGAACCAAAAAAAAACACTAACCAATCTTTTGGATAATAATACTCAGTTTCCTTGATTCTTTAGAGAGCAGTAAAAATGTTTTAAAAGAGAAAGATTTAGCAAATAATGAGGCTGTGCATCATTTTTGATCCACCCTTTCTATTTCACAACATACTGTCCTGCTCTGTTTATGACGAAAACTGAATGTTTTAATGAAAAAAAAAGAAAGTTTTATCTGAGGTCAGGTTTAAATTTGACTCAGATAAACAGAAAGATTTGCAGAAACACACACAGTACCATCCACTCTTTATCTCTCCAGATTCCTCGTTGCATTCCTTGGCTCCCCTCCCAGTCAAAAAAAAAAAAAAAAAAAGATAAAAAATTAATGTGCTGTTCCTCAGCTGCTCTTTTTTTTTTTTACTTTCTCATCCGTTATCACTAATAGCTTCGTTATTTAGTTCAAAAGTCTGATTTTCTGATGTTTTTGTTCCTGTTTGAATAAAATAAGTTTAAGAAACTTTTCATTTCTAATCAGAAGCAGAAAAAATGTCATTTAATATTTTTGTTAACTTTTATTTTAAGTTTAAGCAGTGTGTAAATCAGACAATGTGTCTGATTTCCCTCTGTGGAAATCCCCTGAAAGTCCCCGGGCCTGTGGTTCTGGATCTCAGCTGTCGGACAGAACCCATGTCCCTCATCCTTCTTTTCGCTCTGCTCTCTGTGTGTCTTTTTTGTGTTTTAGTGTTTAATCTCTGCTGCGTCCTGAGCCCGGTGAGGCCCTTTGAAGCCTGATATCTGCTCAGTGTTACTGGACTTCGAGTCGACACAGAAAACAGGCCGGAGCTTTCAAATGGACTTCAACTCCTAGCCCAGACTGTGTTTGACTGTCTGTTAGCAAAATATCTCATGAACCACCGGACAAGTGATTGGACTCTAAGCTATTGTTCTCAGCCGGTCTTTAGCAGATCCATCACCATGACGTAATAAAACTGATGTTTGTTTTGGTTTTTAGTCAGAAAGGCCTCTAGAGTTTTTTCACAGATTAGAGACTTTGGCAGCTTGTTTATCTGATTTAAAAATACACTTTTTTCTCCTTCTCATTAAATATACATAATCAGTCTTTCCTTGGATGGAAAATTATTTAGTAAAAACATAGTTTGAGAAAGTTGAAGGCCTTCAAACATTTCTGGTCACTCTGCTGCCACCCAGTGGTGCATCTGCGTCATTACAACTTTAAAACTAATTAGGTTTAAAGTTGTAATGACACAGATGCACCACTGGGTGGCAGCATTTTTCCATTGTGTAGTTTTCAAGATAGAACAAAAGCCCTTTAAATTACATTTTCAATTTTGAATTTGACTCGTTTGTTTCTCTTATTTGTCCTGAGTTAAATCCACCATTCAAATAATTTGTTTTCAAATAAAATACCACCCAAAAACAGAATAATCAGAACAATTTTTTAGATAAAAGTTCAAAAGTAAAACAAAACAAAAATTGTTGTTTTATGTTCTTTCTCTGACTTTATTCTTAAAAAAAAAAAACAGGTACAAATAATGTAGCAAAAGATTAGCTAAAAGTGGCAAAAAGCTAGCTAAAAAAAGCAAGAATATAAAAAATCTAAAAGTGGCAAAATTAGTTAAAAGTAGCAAAGAACCAGGTAAAAATAGCAAAATCTAGGTTAAAAAAGTGGCAAAAGGTTACTTGAAGTAGCAAAAAGCTAGCTAAAAGTGGCAAAAAGTTAGCTAAAAATAGCAATTGGTCAGGCAAAAATATATAAAACATAAAAGTAGCAAAAAAAGGCTAGTTAAAAGTGGCAAAAAAAATTACTGGCTAAAAAATGGACATGTAAAAATTAGAAAAAAAAACTTTGTAGCAAAAGGCCACCTAATTGTAACAAAATGCTAGCAAAAAGTAACAAATAGCCAGGTAAAAATGGCAAAAGTCTAGCTAAAATAGCAAAAATCTAGCTGAAAGTGGCAAAAAGCTAGATAAAAATAGCAACTGGCAAGGCAAACTATATATAAAACAAGTAAAAGTAGCAAAAGGCTAGTAAAAAGCTAAAAGTAAGAAATAGTAAAACTATGAAAGCTTCACCAGCTCAACATTTCTGTTTAGTTTCATTTTCATTTCTCCTCAGAACATCAGCGCCTCTCCTCCTCCTCCTCCTCCTCCTCCTCCTCCTCCTGCTGCTCCTCTCTGCAGGTTTAGGTTTTGTTTTTCATTTTCCAGTTAAAGTTTCGTTTCTGACTGACAGCTGAGCAGAACAATAACAGATCAGTTTCTGGTCCTGGAGACTCCAGAGTCCCTCAGAGTCCAGGAGCAGCAGCATGTTCTCCTGGGGACAGGACAGCCAGCGCGGCTTCGTGCTGAAAGGCGACTCGGACTCGTGCAGGTCCTCCTGCAGGTCCTCCTCAGGTGACGGAGTCCATCACCTGAACATCGGCTGCCCCGTGGCGGACCTGTCTGCCGGGCTCAGCGTCCTGGCTTTTGTGAAAAACAACGGAAACGCGTTCATTCTGCGCGTGAATGAGAGCAGAGATGGACGAAGAGTCCGAGGAAAACAGAGTGAGTCTGCAACAAAACTGTTGTTTTTGTCTGTTAGCAAAATATTACACTAACCACTGGGTGAATTTTAATGAAACTTTCAGAAAACAGTCACTAAATGTAACTTTACAACTGATTAATATTTGGAGCCAATCTAATTAAAGATGGCCGCCACAGCCAGCTGAACTTAGGAAACACAAAAAATGCTATAAATCATTCAGTTTTACAAATTATGTTCTAAAATTTGGTATGATCGTAGCTGAGAGTTATTCACAACACATATTCTGAAGGTTGCTTATTACACTTGACCTTGGCTTAAAAACTGTAGCTTAACTGCGAGAGTCCAGCTTTTTTTGCCTGTTAGCAAAATATCTCACGAACCGCTGGATGGATTTTCATGAAACTTTTAGAAATGTATTATTGGATGTGCCTTTCATGATGATTAACTTTTCAAGTGAGTTCAATTCAAAATGGCCGTCACAGCTCATCAACATAAGGCAACACAAAAATGGCCATAGCTCAGCTGAATTTGTGGATATTGAGCTCAAATTTAGTTTGGTAGTAGAGGAGAATCCTTCACAACACATACTCCGAGTGTGGCACTAAATGAGGTTGTAGATTGAAGAAAAGACAGGAAACGTGAAGGCCTTCATTCGTGCACATAAAGGGGCGGGGCTTAAAACTGTGTTGTGGCTTCAGCTGCCAGGCAGCTCCCAGTGCTCCCCTCAGTTCTGGTCCAAACTCCTCCGGCTTGTGTTTGCAGAGTTTGTGAAGTTCAAGGAGCCGATCGAGGCGGTGAGCTGTCAGGACGACGTGGTGACGTTCCTGTCAGAGAGAGGATCGGTTCTCTGCGTGGACACAACCAGAACCCCTTACACACCCAGGTGAGGAGGGAAAACTGGGTTTGAACCACAGCGTGTGACCCATGCTGGATCAATGAGTCAGAATGAACCCAAGCTGCAGTTAAAAATAAATAAAAATATAGATTTTTGCTGTAATAATGATCCAAGTAACTAAAATCTAAGTTTTCCAACAGGTTTGTCATCAGAATTAACCATTTGTCTGAAAACTCTCATAAAATCCCTTGAAATTGACCATTTTTCTCAAAATTTCAAAGCATTTTCAGGCTCTTGAGGTGGAGAAATGGCAAATAAAAATGATAGATCATCTCATTTATGAGTTAGTTTTGTAAAACTAGGCCTATTCTCTGTTTTGTTTTTGTTTTGTTTGTTTGTTTGTTTCTCAGGATGCTGGAGGTTTTTGCCAACATCCCGGTCGCTCAGGTGTCCTGTGGGAGCCAGCATTCAGTCGCCCTGACCAGAGGTGCCATAAAGTTTAGTATTTTTTTTTAAAAAAGAAGAGAAAACCTTGTGTGACTCTTTGCGATCCACCCACAGACGGTCAGGTCTACACCTGGGGTCTGGACTCCAGGGGCCAGCTGGGTCTGGGGAGGAGGAACTGCGGTGCCGGTTCCCCCCAGCACCTCCAGTCTCTGTCCTCCGTCCCGGTGGTTCGGATCGCCGCGGGAGGAGAGCGGAGCTTCGCCCTCTCCGTGTCCGGGGGCGTGTTGGGCTGGGGGAGGAACGACTGTGGACAGCTGGGACTGGGAGACACCAAAGGTTGGATATTTAAATATTAATATTTCTGCTGCAGCATTTTTAAATTTAACGATTTGTTTTTACCTCTCCTTCCAGACAGATACACTCCAACCTGCCTTCATAGTTTGAATCTGAAGAAAAGTTGTGACGTTTCGTGTGGAAAGGACCACACAGCTGTTTTAACAAAGGTCAGCCACCAACAACAAACACTAACTGAGCTCTACCTGGTATTTCCTGCATAGAAACAGCGTTTAACCTCTCAAACACTGAAAAGTACCACAACAGAATAAATGGGAAATTAATAAAAACAGAAATACTATTAAAAGTCAGTTTTACTCACTGTTGAGTTGTGGTGAGTAGCTGCGGCCTTGAATTCTGAACTCTCCCACTTTCCAACAGGGAATTCCCACTTGAGGCGGAGTTCCAGTTTAAATTTATGACTTTTCATTGGGAAAGTCCCACTTCCCAGTTCAACTGTACTTGACGAAAAGGAGATTTTACCCAGCAAATTTCACCTCTACTTTTGAACCCCGTGCAGCTCCACCTAGTGGTGGGCTGGTGGGACACAATCATTTTGCAGTCTAGAGTTTGTCTAGATCAGGGCTATTCAACTGGTGGCCCACGGGCCACAACTGGCCCGCAAGTGACCAAAGTTCAGCCCGCCATTTGGTTCAGTCATCTTTTGAACCCAAACCCCTGGTTTTCTACTTTATTAACTCTTTAGTTAGACAAGTGTGGTATATACAGAAATGTAGAAATCTTGGCTACAAGCTGGTAAAAACCATTTCCATGCACACTCAAGACAGTTAAAATTACAAGCAGCTGAAAATAAAACTATGAAAGTGAAAATAAAATTGGTTTAAAAATGGAATAATATCAGCCTACAGATATTATCGGTGTGATATTTGCATAAAAATGTAAAATCTCTACATATCGGTATCGGTTTTTCTTCTGATAACAAAAGCCCAATAAATTAATGCCTGGATTTGTTACTAATGACATCATTAAACCAGATTATCTCAGGGACAGCATGATCCAAACTATTGTTTGGGACAAAATGTTAACAATAAATATGGCACTTTTCCCATAACTTCAGTGAAATGGTTTTTACTTTGTATAATGTTCACCTGTGGAATGCATCTAGTGAGGTATCACAGTAAAAGCAGGCATAATGTCCCTGACAGGAGATATGTGATGTCACCTCAATATTGGTTTGTAATATCAGTTAATATTGGAAATTAAGTGTTGAACAATATCAGCATATTAAATATCAGCAAAAAGTCAATATCGAGCATCTCTAGTTTAAAATTTTGGCAAGTCAGAGATGTCAAAATAATATTTGTGTTAAAGAGGCATAATGAGCTATTTTTGTTTTTGATATTGTTTAATTGTCACTACTTTTGTAGGGTTCTGTATGTTGTATTCATGATAAAATACAGCAAAATAAACTATTTCAAAGGTAACAGATCTCTGTAATACTTGGTTTATTGACATAATGACTTTAATTGCTGGATGTTCGGCCTCTGAGCTGTTGACCTGCAGTAACTGTGGCCCCTGGAGTGATTTAGTTGAACAGCCCTGGTCTAGAGTTTAACACGTGCAGTAAGATAAACCCAGATATCATCTGCAAAGAATGTAAATATGTTTATCATCGACCGGTGAGTCTTGTTAAATAAAAACCTGGAGACCCAGAACAGTTCCTTGAGGTTCTCCTTCTGTATAAATATGATCTATGTTAAAGCTGCTTTTTTTGGTCGTCTCTCAGCACGGTGTAGTTTTTACCTTCGGTTCCGGTCGGCACGGCCAGCTGGGGCACAACTCGTTCCGGGACGAGCTCCGTCCTCGACTCGTCGCAGAACTCTGGGGGGCAAAGGTGGCGAAGGTTGCGTGTGGAAGGTAAACCTCTGAATAAAATCCTAACCAAACATTTAAGGTGTACGATCCTGCTTGTTCGTCTAACTGAGCTACCTCCTCAGAAACCACACCTTAGTTTTGACGGATGCTAATAAAGTTTACTCGTTTGGTTGTGGAGATGACGGGCAGCTGGGTCATGGAGAGGAGAGCCATCCGTCCGTTCCACTTCCTGTTTCACTGCCTCAGGGTGAATATATCCTGGATATAAATACCTGCTGCTGATAGAAAAACACTTTTTAATAAACAGAATTATTTTTTCATTTCAGACACCGACTCCCAGAGAGTC
This sequence comes from Austrofundulus limnaeus, assembly GCF_001266775.1. NCBI lineage: Eukaryota > Metazoa > Chordata > Actinopteri > Cyprinodontiformes > Rivulidae > Austrofundulus > Austrofundulus limnaeus. The sequence continues at coordinate 946,557 of NW_013952491.1, forward strand.
CAGAACATCTTTGCAGGAGAAAACTGTTCCTTTGCCACCTGCAGTTCTGATGAGGGACCACAGGGTTCCTCCACTAAGGTGGCTCAGTACGGCCTGGAGGGCGTCGTCGATAAGTGGGTTTCTGAGTGTGATTCAAAGTCGTGGAAAAAGATTCAGCAGTGAGTTTAAAACATCAGCAGATAAATACTCACAAAGACTGAGATTGTAAAGTGAAATGTTTTTCTCTTCACAGGGAAATCCACCGATCATTTTCAACCGCTTCCTGTTTGAATAAAAGCTTCTTGGAGCAAAGGTGAAGACTTTTATTTTGTAACGTTAAAAGTGGGAAAACGACAGACGCCAACGAGTCGTTGGTTTTTAAATCTCTGACTTCTTTATTATCCTCCTTTTTTCTGTTGCAGCAATTTCAGAAAAGCTTTTATATTTCTTTATTTTCAGAGATAAACATTTTCAAACCTCGTCAAAGTACCACGGTCTGAACTTCAAACAGGCCCGACAGTTCTTTAAGAAACTGGTGAAGAAAAGCGCAGTTTGGGAAGAGGTGAGCTGAAGCTTGGACTAAACATGAACCAGGAATTAGACACGTCCACTCATTTTCTTTTGAATCACCAGGTCGAGGCCGCGGTTCTGCGCCTGCTGCCTCTTCTCGACAGGAACCCCGTCAGCATGGAGGGCCTGAGGGTCTTCCTGCTGTTGAACGAGCTTCTGCACGTCCTGCAGAAACACACGGCGCAACAGAACACCAGGCTCACCGAGGCGCTGGCTGCCGCCGTGACCGGCCTGTCCGTTCAAAGCCTCCAGGTCTTAGGTACGTTCTCTTTAATCAGACTGCTCTGGGAGGTCTCAGTGGTCTGAGATGGACTCGTCTTCTTCTTCAGGGAACTGGTGGTCTTCACTGTCACCTTCCACCATGAGGAGGTTCATCGTGATGTGGAAGCAGGCGCTGTCTCTGATCTTTACTTATGATCCTGTTCCTCGCAGCTCTGGAGTCAGAAACCTGCTTCAAGTCCTGCAGTACATGTACAACGTCAGTATATTTACTTTAAAGTATTCAGAGTCAGATTTACTCACCTGTTTTATAAAGCTCGTTATAAATATTTGATTGACAGGTGAACAGCCGGGCGTCGGCGCCTCGGAGGCTGCCTGAAAGCCTGTTTTATTTACCCTTGTCTGAAAATTTCCTTGAAGATGACCTGAAAACCTGGAGTTTACGATCACAGAACGAGGTATGAAAAACTAAGATAAATTATACATCCAACCATTTAATCATCCAACCATTGAACCATCCAATGATCCATCCAACCATTTAACTATCCAACCAACAATTTAACCATCCATCCATCCAACCATTTAACTATCCAACCAACAATTTAACCATCCATCCATCCAACCATTTAACTATCCAACCAACAATTTAACCATCCATCCATCCAACCATTTAACTATCCAACCAACAATTTAACCATCCATCCATCCAACCATTTAATCATCCAACCATTTAACCATCCATCCATTTAACCATCCAATGATCCATCCAACCATTTAACCATCCAACCATTTAACCATGCAACCAACCATTTAACCATCCATCCATCCATTTAATCATCCAACCATTTAACCATCCAATGATCCATCCAACCATTTAACCATCCAACCATTTAACCAT
>NW_013952491.1:950428-965560 GCF_001266775.1 Austrofundulus limnaeus
GGTTTGATCATAGAGTTAAATAACACTAGAGTGAGGTCCGCCTATCTCGTCCAAAAGTGGCGACCAAACAAAGCTACAGCTCACAGATGACAGAGCAACTATTATCAACTGCATCTGCATCACTAATTCTTTAATATTTTACCATAAATCAATATAATGTTAATTTAATTCAACAATCATTTTAAACAGCTAGATATATAAGAAAAATCATTTCTAAGCAGTGATGATCTAAACCAAACCTGAAGTCAGCTTAGACTTTAGCTAATTGAAAAAATATGACTTTATCTAGTTAAAAAGTATATTTATTATTTCTTATTGTCATAAATAATAAATACTTAGCAGTCGACACCTTTTTTAACCAGACTTGGATAATGTAGTTTCTGCTGTGCCTTCAGCTGCTGTGAAAGTTTTTTGTGAGTTTACAGCTCCTGCCTTGTCTTCTTCACACCAGAACAAGTTCCAGTTGTCTGCGTTGGAACAAGTCTTTCGGAATATTTTTTTAGGTTTGGGAATTTATAGTCTTGTATCTGAATTCTTGGAGCTGGACGTGAGGCGAGCGTCTGTGCTGAAAGACGCATTTGAACAGCTGGCTGATACTGATCACCAAGACTACAGGAGGCAGCTCGTGGTAAAGAAAACTTCAAATGTTTACTTTCACTGTTATCAATGGAACGTAATACATGTTAAGTTTAGCCCTATACTGCTGCATCAGTGATTCAAACAGAACCTGGATGGATGGACTCATACAAATAGTTATAGTAGTAAAATACCTTTGCTTTTTATCACAGGTCCGTTTTGATGGCAATGTTTTGCCCAGTCTTGTCTACCAAAAAGACTTTTTTCATGAAGTCTTTCATGAGATGGTGTCATTTGAATCAGGAATGTTCATGTTCAACGACTCTGAGACGCTGGCCTGGTTCTCCTCCAGGGTAGGAAGCGTTTATTATGTACATATATAAATACTGTAGGATAGGGGTGTAAGAAAATATCTATACACTGAAATATCGCGATATTTCATTTCCCGATACTCTATCGATATTCTAAAGCCCTGTATCAATTTTTAACTAAGCTTTAAAATGTCAACTTTCCTGCCAGCCATTCATTTTTATGTTGTAGTTCAGCCTCTTGTCACTAGTTGGCAGCAGTGAGCCAGCCATTTGGCTCCTCTACCTCTTGAGCGCCAAAGAGTAAGGGTAGCATTAGCATTGTAAGTAAACATTAGCTTTTCTTTTTTTTTTTCAGTAAGAGGTTTTTATTTAATAGAATTTTTGGACAAAAAAATCGCAATATATCGCAATATATTGCCTTGCTTACTGTATCGCAATATATCGTGATATATCGTATCGTGACCCCTCTGTCGTGATATGTATCGAATCGCCAAATTCTTGCCAATACACAGGCCTACTGTAGTAAAGGTCTGCTTATTATTTTTAATAATTGAAAACAAATTCAAATATTTGTATTTCTGTCTACAAACAGCACCAGGCTGCAGACAGGGACCAGCGCTGGTACCTGTTCGGGGTTCTGTGTGGACTGGCTTTGTACAACCAGGCCATCGTTTACTTACCCTTCCCACTGGTTCTGTTCAAGAAGCTGCTCGGATTCAAGCCTTCTCTGGAGGATATGATCGAGTTTAGCCCAAAAGTTGGCAAGTAAGCAGAAACTTATCAACAGTAACACAAATATAGTTACAGATTTTAATGTTGTAGATCAAAATATTGTGTTGGTTTGCTTTAAGGAGTCTGCGGTACATTCTGGACGACTACCCAGACGACGACCTGGTGGACCTGGACATGGTCTTTACAGTAAGTGTTCCCGTTCTTTGGTCTGAATCCTTTCCAAAACGGTGATTCCAGATTATTATCATTGTTTAAATAAATAATTTTTGAAAAACGAGAAAGATGTTATAAGATTTTTTTCTTCATTCTGCTGCCTTTCATTTTATTTGTGATTTGTATTTCCCGTTGTATTAAATAATTTGTTTTGTTTTTAAAAAGAAATTAATAAACTTTATAAATTAAAAAAAATTTAAATTCCAACTTTTTCTTTCTTTACAGATCAGCTGGGAGGCCACAGATGTTCATCTTGATACTAAGAACCCAAACAAGCAAGTTACCAACCAAAACAAGTAAGAACAGCCAAAAATCATCCTACAGCTCGACACAGTTTGAGTTTGTTTTATTATATAATTTAATTTAATTTAACGCCAAATGACAGCTTGACGCATTAAAAAATTTAAATTAACACCAACACAGATAATGTCTTTAAATATAGTAAATTAGTAAAGGCACGTGTCAAAATCAAGGCCCACAGGCCAAACGTGGCCTGCCACAGCGTATTATGTGGCTCGTGAGAGCTTCAAAGATGTTTAGCTGCTCTAAATCCAGCATTAACTATGAACTACATCTCCCATAATGCATGTTGATTACCTTACCTGCGAAATTACAGCAGCCCACCACTAGGTTGAGCTGCACAGGGTTCACAACATAGACTTGAATTTAGATCACTAGACTGAGCTCCATCCCGTCCACTGGAAGCATCTGTGACAACATGGAGGAGCAGAAATGGTGTCCAAACAGGACAACAGCTCACAGCAAACATAGAAACTAATAGATAAACAACAAGCTGAACTGGATCTGTTTCACAGATTATCCGTCATGTTTTTACAATAAATTAATAATTGTGTTAATTTCATTCAACAATCATGTAAAACAGCAGATTTATACCAGAAAAAATATAATTCATAAGTAATGATCTAAACCAGACCTGAAGTCAGCCKGTAACTTAGACTTTAGCTAGTTGAAAATTGATGACTTCAGCTAGTAAAAAAAGTATATTTATTATTTCTTTTACCGTCATAAAAATTAATAAATATTAAATGTTCTCTGTATACCTGTTATAGGATGAAACTTGTCTCTATTAGCTAACCAACAGGTCAGGTTCCTCTAACAGAAACCTAAAAATACATTTATAATATTATTTTACACTCTGTAGGTCTAAATATTAATCAGACATTTATAATATTATTTTACACTCTATAGGTCTAAATATTAATCAGACATTTATAATATTATTTTACACTGTAAGTCTAAATATTAATCAGAGGACAAAGTAATATTTAATAGTTTGTGTTAAATTGTAACATGATTCAACAGAGCTAAACTCTGTATATATGCTCCACAAGCTAATATCTGCTAACCAGTTCAATAAATAACAGTGATTACATGGACTTTATAAGATTATTTTAATTTTAAACTGTTACATTATGTTCTGCTCAGATCACATTGAGCTAAATAAGATCAAATCTGCTGACTTGTGTTGTAAAATGAGATGTTTTCCTGTTTATCTTCTGTTAATAAAGCCATAACACAAACAGCTTTTCTGACATTATTTAAAACATTAGATTATATAAACTGTAAAATATTAATAATAATCTTATTATTATTAACAGTTTTAATGATTTCTACATCGTCAGTCCTTTTTCTGCTCTGTTGTCAACATGTAAAGTAATGGGAAATCCAGAGTCTTGACAGTTTAGTGTTAGCCGTTAGCTTCACCAGCAGATCACACGGTCACCTGGTTTCTGAGCTCCAGCTGTTCTATAGAACCTTCTTGGTTCACAAGTAGTTGTGTAACATCTCTATTTCACTGCTTTTTCACCAACTACTTTTGCTTTAGCCTAGTTAAATGGGGAAGTGGGAATTTCCCCACTAACAAGTTGTATATTTAAACTGGAAAACCCCTCAAGTGGGGATTCCCTGTTGGAAGGTGGAAGAATTCAAGAGGGTAGCTACTTATCACAAATCATCAGAGAGTAAAACTCTCATACTTTTTGGACGCGCATCTAGGAGCAGCGCAGCGTGTTGCTGCACGTTTTGGCAGTTTAGAGCAGCGCGCAAGGTGGCGGTAGGACGCGGCAGAGGATTTTCCGTGCACGCGGTGCGTCCAAAGCAGCGGCTGCTCGAGTTCAACAAATTGAACTTTGGCTGCTCAACGCGCAGCAGCAGCCAATCAGAGAGAATAATTTTTTTCCACGTGACGGTTTCCTGGACCCAACACAGACGGACAGGAGCTCTTTAGCTGAAATCGACCGTCTGCAGTTGGTGTTCTGGCTGGAGATATCAGCACCGATGTCAGCAGCTCGCTGGGCTTGGGACAAAAAATAAATAAATAAAAATCCATCAGCTCCTGGATTGGCAAAACTAACTGAACAAATCACCGAAAAAAACAATCTAAATCATCTGGTGAATTGATTATCTGGTGTGCGCAACGTTCACTTGCTCTTTAGTAAATAAAGCAAAGCCATTTTATTTATTTTATCTTTATTTCACCCATCATTAAAAACAGACTGGAAACAAACCAAGACGCTCCTCCCTCTGCAGACGCGCGTCTAGTCCTGTCCCAGTCTGAACATAGTGCGTCCAACTGGAGGCGTTGGGAGCATTTTTGCTGCTCAAAACGTGTTTGGTGGGAACCCGTCAGTCGTACAAATACTACGTTCCAGTGTTTATAAGAGGATGTGCTAAAACACTGTTTCTATGCAGGAAATACCAGGTAGAGCTAAGTGTTTTAGCGGTGCAGAAATTCCCACTTGTAGATTTTACACAACAAATCTCACCGGCTGCTTTTAAACCCTGTGCAACTCTAGCTAATGCTGGCTTTAAAGCAACTTATTTTAAAACATTAATAAATTTTTGAAGCTATTGCGGCCATATAAAATGCCGTGGCGGAGCCACAGCTGGCCCATAGGCCTTGAGTTTAACACATGCAGTAAGATAAACTCAAGTATCATCTGCAAAGAAATTTTCCAGACGTCAAAATAAAGTTCTTACAAGAAGAGAGGTTTATGTATTTTTAAATCTGTTGGAACAGAGAGGAGTTTGTGGCTGCCTACGTGAATTACGCCTTCAACACGTCCGTGGAAACCGTGTTCGAGGATTTCTCGCGAGGTTTCTTCCACGTGTGCGAACGAGACCTGGTGAGACTTTTCAGGCCCGAGGAGCTGCAGGAGATACTGGTGGGCAAAGACTTCCAGGACTGGGAGAAGCTGAAGCAGGTAACACTTGTTCAGCACGTCTTTTAGGGCTTTTTTTGTTCACCGCAGTGTCGAAACCACGCGGGCTCTTTTTGGTTTTCAGAACACGAGTTACGAGGGCGAGTACCACGCCGACCACGACAACATACGGATGTTCTGGGAGGTGTTTGATGAGCTGACGGAGGATCAAAAAAAAGCTTTTCTTTGTGAGCAGAAACACAGAAAACTGCTTTTTAGGGAACAAAATTGTGGATTTTCATGATTTTTCTTTCTCCAGGGTTTGTGACGGGATTTGAACGAGTTCCTGTCCTCGGATTGGACAAAATCGAGATTAGCATCAGAGTCAAATACGTCCCGGACCTCTCGTCTCCGGACCAGTATTATCCTGAGGCGTACACGTGTTACTCATTCCTGGAGCTGCCGTTGTATTCCAACAAAGAGATCCTGCGAAGCCAACTGACCGAGGCTCTGAGCAACAACAACCAGATCTGCAAGAGATCCGAGTGAACTTTCACTTTTTTACACTTTAACCTTCTAACCTTAAAGCTACTGATAATCCTGGTGATTATTTATGTAAATAAAGAAAAAAAAAACAGATTCTTACAAGTTTGTGAACGACTTTATGCTCAGATCAGGGGATTGATTTCAGCTGATGATAATGTAGAAACTTTAAAACAAGGTTAAGCTAATACTGTATGTAAAATAAGAATTTAATAAAACGTTTGGCACAGAGGGGAAAAGTCTAATTGGAGTTTTAAGTGTTTTGTTTTATCCAGATGCACATCCTAAAGCAACCCTACGCTTTTATTTTATAGAAAAATGACAGTTTCTGTATAAACACTGTGAATACATAACAACACAAACACATTCAAGGTCACTTTGTATTCATCTGTTAATGTTACATGTAAAGCAAATGTTCATCTGCTGTGTGTTTTTTCACTTTAGGTCAGATTTGTCAGATGATTTGTAAACAACAATAAAAATCAGGCGAGGTAGAACGAAATTACTGTTAATTAAATAAACCAGAAAATGTTAATTATTTTATATGTAGTCACACAGCTTAATCATTTATTATTATGATGCACGTTAAGTGCATTTGCCGTGAAGTATGAGAAATTTTAAAGATGGGATATTGATTTATATCCTATGTCACCCATTATGTTTTTATCTAAGCATTATGTCTTTCCTGTAGTTTTTTTTTAGTGGTGTTTGCAGTATAACCACTAGATGGCGTCATTTCCCCTGTTTGGTTTACGTTAAACAAAGAACATCAGGGATGAGATCATCCTGCAGACTCCGGTGCAACAAAGAATCTGCATCCTGAACCAGAACAGTCAGTGAGGCAGTCAGAACAATAATGAATTTAAATAAACTAATAAACACAAACATMCTAAAATATCAAATGCAGGCAACTTAGTGCATCTTTACATAGAAAATTTGTTTAGTCAGTAACTTTTTGTTGTAACAATTCTTTGTATTAAATATAATGTTGGAAAGATTTTTTTCCATATTAGAAAAATACATTTAAGGGTTGCACTTATAAGTGTCTAAACAGCTAATTTTCAGGTTGATGTCTATTTATTAGGCTGGGTGATGGAAGTCTGGAGAAACAAGACATTTTGGCAGTTTGTTAATGTGTTAAACAGGGTGCTTCAGCAGCATGTGGAAGCACCATATACATCCACAGAAGTCTGGCACCTCCTCATGAAATCGGAATATTCCATTCTTTGAACTTTAATTTTGAGTTTAAGCGTTTTTCTAACAAACAGGCACAGGCTCTCCTACAACAGCTGTAAGATTTTTTTTGTCAAGAAGCATTTTTACAATAAAATAATTTTAAAAAAACATTTTTTTTTTACTTTTTAGTGTTATATGTTTATTATTTTGTACGGCATGTTGTAGTTTCGTCTCCGTGGAGATCAAAGAAAAAAACAAAACAAAGAAACAATAATGAAGTCAGTTACATAATTTCTTGGCTTTTTCCTCTTCCTCTGTGCGCAGCCGCGTCCACGAGGCGAGCAGGAATGCATTGACGTCAGAACACGCGCGCGTTCGCGTCATCGATTTAAAATGCTGCGGAGCGTGCGCGCGCCCCGCTCTCTCTCTCTCTGTGAGTGAGCTCGAGCTTTTCAGTGTGGAAAGAAGCAGTCATGACTGAAGTATGTCCCCGCCGTGATACAGTGTGCCGAGGCTGCGGACCGAGCCGCTGACGGAACCGAGCCGCTGCCAGGCAGAACCGGAACAACATGGTAAGTTAGCGGCTCGTCTTCGGTCTGTGTTTACCGACTCCGCGTTGATTCTGCGCGTGAGGATCCCGCCGCCGTAAGTTCGTCCAGGACGGGACTGAACGTGAGCCAAGAACTTGGGCCGAGTGGAGAACAGCTGGCCTCGGGTCCAGATCCTCATCCAGTGTGCGAGGTCCGATACAGCCAGAATATTTAGCTTTAAAAACGCAGCGAGGCCTGTTCGGGTCCATTTGGTCCACAGAGGGATGTTCGGTTCTGTCAGGATGATGTAAAGATGTTAAACCAGTTTCTTAAAGCTGCTGACGAATCAGGAGGGCCGAAATAAAATCAATAAAGAAACACAAACCATGACTTTAACAAGCAGGAAACTCCAAAAGATGCTGAAAAAATATTAAAAATATTTTATTTTATCAACAAAGGGAGCTAAAGGACTGCAGAAATCTACTGAAGAAGTAGCACACTAGCTAAAAGTAGCAAAAGCTTAGCTAAAAGTTAAAGGTAGGAGAAAGGGAACTGAAATGTAAAAGCATCATTAGCTAAAATCAGCTAAAAGCACTGGCTAAAATCTTAATTAGCATGACACTAGCTAATAGTAGCAAAAGCTTAGCTAAAAGTTAAAGGTAGGAGAAAGGGAACTGAAATGTAAAAGCATCATTAGCTAAAATCAGCTAAAAGCACTGGCTAAAATCTTAATTAGCATGACACTAGCTAAWAGTAGCAAAAGCYTAGCTAAAAGTTAAAGGTAGGAGAAAGGGAACWGAAATGTAAAAGCATCATTAGCTAAAATCAGCTAAAAGCACTGGCTAAAATCTTAATTAGCATGACACTAGCTAAAAATAGCAAAACACTAACTGAAAGCTAATATTAACAAAACAAAGTGGTAAAAAGCGAGCTGAAAGATGAAAACTGGCTAGTAGCTAAAAGTTGCAAAAAGCTAACTAGAAGTTAAAGGTAGCAGAAATGGAACTGAAATGTAAAAGCATAATATTAGCTAAAACTGGTGAAACACTGGCTAAAAGCTTAATTAGCATGACACTAGCTAGAAATAGTGAAACACTAACTGAAAGCTAATATTAACACAGCATCCGTTAAAGCAACGTGGTAAAAGCAAGCCGAAATATAAAAGTTGGCTAACAGCTAAAAGATGCAAAAAGCTAACTAACTGTTAAAGGTAGCAGAACACAAGCTAAACGTGGTAAAAGCCTAGCTAAATGTTAAAGGTAGCAGAAATGGAACTGAAATTGAACTAAAATTGGTGAAACACTGGCTAAAGGCTTAGTTAGCATGACACTAGCTAGAAATAGCAACACATTAACTGAAAGCTAATATCAACGCAGCATCTGTTAAAGCGTTAAAAAGCAAGCTGAATGATAAGAACTGGCTAATAGCTAAAATATGCAAAAAGCTAACTAATGGTTAAAGGTAGCAGAGCACAAATAAAAGGGAGGAAAAGAACAAGCTAAAGTAGACAAAAGCTTGCTAATAGCTAGCTACAAGGCCAGCTAAAATGTAAAGATAGCAGAAAGGTAACTAAAATGTAAATGCAGAACACTAGGTAAAAGCAGCGAAACACTAGCTAACATAGCGTACCACTGGCTAGAAATAGCAAATTGCTAACTGAAAGCTAAAATAACACTAGTTAAAAACCGAAAGTAGTAAAAAGTAAGCTGAAAGTAGGTAAAAGCTGGTTAATAGCTAATATTAGCAAAAAGCTTGCTAATGGTTAATGGAAGCAGAACACTAGCTACAAGCTAAACATAAAAAAGCAAGTAAAAGTAGATAAAAGCTAGCTAAAAGTTAAAGATCGGAGAAAGGTAAGTGACAGCTAAAAGTAACAGAGCTTTAGCTAAAAGCTAGTCTAGCAAACTACTAGCTAATGATAGTGGAATGATAGTTACGAGCTAAAATGAAGTTATAAAATAGATTTTGAAATAAATACTGTTGATACAGAAAGAGTTTAATCATCCTGAAACATCCAGGAAGTGGGTAACAATTGTCAAACTTAAAAAATATAAAAGTATAAACAACAGAAAACAATGTATGAATCCCAAAGGAAAACAGAAAAAGATCAAACATTTTAATACAGTTAAAAATATCTTGTCTTTTCTAACTGCCTGGAGTCATTTTTCATTTAACATGTTTGCTTTTTAAAACAATAAAAACAAAAGTAAAAATTAAACATTTTTTTATAAATATGACATTTGGTGCTGGAAAAGCTTAGAAGTTCACATTGAGAACTTCTGGTGTTTATCATCTATGAGTTTATTTATCTGTATGTTGTTTACACGTGTTGTTCTGGTAAACAAACAAACAAACAGAAACCATCGGTGCTGATGGAGGTTGTTGCCCTGAGGATGAGCCTGATGGTAGAGGATAAGTTTGCCGTCCTGGGGATCTGATGGTGATGACATCATCAGGTCCAGCGCCGTCTCCCGACACTCCGAACAACACAAACGCACACTCACGTGCACACACGCAGACACACGCGCTGCGGTTTCTGGTTACAGTATTGATTGAACGTGCCGTTTGTGCCTGGGTGCTGATATTTGAGCCGGAGCCAGATGCAGCCCTTCATCGTCGGAGACAATAACAGAATATTTCTCCCCTCTGCTGCTCTCCTTGGACTATAAGTCTGCCCGGCTGTAATCCGGTTAATCTGAACGTGCGCTGTCGTCTGTGCCTTTGCTAAATGAAGTGGAACATGAGCGTACTTCAGCTCCAGCGCCTTTGGGGACGAGGCATTAACGGCAGCTGACCTCGTCTGAATCCTCCCTCCCTTTGGGCCAAAAGGCCAAAATTATCCTCTCGGTCATTTTGTGCTATTGCTATCAGTCTGTACTGTTAGCAAAATAGCTCATAATGTGTTGAATGGGTTGTAAGGGCACTTTGAGAAGAGTAGTCATTGATTCAAGATGGCCGCCACACCAAAGGGATCTTAGACGAAACAAAGCCATTATGGATACTGAGCTAAAGTTTGGAGTGGTAGTAGCTGAGAGTCATTCACTACTCCTTCTCTGAGTGCTAACTGATCGAGCCCGATGCTTATTTAAAACTTTATCGTTACCTAATGCAATCAGCTTCATCTGTTAGCAAAATATCTCATAAACACTGGATGGATTTCAGTAAAACTAACATATCATTGAGCTACGATTTGCTTTGTTTCTAGCGTTTTGCACTTTTTTGCTTGTAGTTAGCTTTTTAATTAGGACTAGCTTTTAGCTATCCCCTATGCTACATTCAGCATCTAGTCAGCAATTTCTTAATTCTAGCTTTTATTTTGCCGTTTGCTCCTCTTAGCTTCTATATAGTGTTTTGCTACTTTTGGCATTTAGCTGGCATTTAGTTACTTTTAGATAGCCTTTTCATACCTAACATTTAGCTAGCATGTCACTACTTATAGCATTTAGTTAGCCTTATGTTACTTTTAACAAGTCTTTGCTATTTTTAATTTCTAGCTAGCCTCTGGCCACTTTAGCATTCACCTATATTTTTGCTACTTTTAGTTTGTAGCTAGTGTTTTGCTGTTTTTGGCTTTTAGCTAGCCCTTTGTTACTTTTAGCAAGTCTTTTCTACTTTAATTATTAGCTTGCCTATAAACACATTTTTTCCAGCTTTTTGCCAGCTGCTTAAAATTTTAGCTTTTTGCTAGCATTTTGCTTTTTCCATAGCTTTTAGCTAGCATGTCACTACTTTTAGCTTGTAGTAGCCTTTTGTTAATTAAGAATTAGCTTTTAGCTATCCCTGTGCTACATTTAGCATCTACTTAGCAATTTCCAAATTCTAGCTTTTAATTTGCCATTTGCTCCTCTTAGATTCTATGTAGTGTTGCTACTTTTAGCATTTAGCTGGTATTTTGTTACTTTTAGATACCTTTTTCATACTTAACTTTTAGCTAGCATGTCACTACTTTTAGCATTTAGTTAGCCTTTTGTTACTTTTAACAAGTCTTTGCTATTTTAAATTTTTTTGAGCTAGCTAGCCTCTGGCCAATTTAGCATTAGCAAATGTTTTTGCTACTTTTAGTTTGTATCTAGTGTTTTGTTGTTTTTGGCTTTTAGCTAGCCCTTTGTTACTTTTAGCAAGGCTTTGCTACTTTTAATTATTAGCTTGCCTTTAAACACTTTTTTCTAGCTTTTTGCCAGCCGTTTACTATTTTAGCTTTTTGCTAGCATTTTCCTCCTTTTAGCCTCTATGTAGCATTCTGTCACTTTAAGCTAGTGTGTTTTAAGTTGTAACAACTCAGTTTTTCTAATTTAGTCCTCAGAAAGTTCAGCTTTTCTTGATTTTATTCACTTTTTTTTCCTGCCAGGCGTTTTACCAACAGTGAGGAGCTTCATCCCTTTAAACTGCTGCGACTCGTTTCCTCCTCTGTTTGAAACATGGACTCCTCCGGAGCGTTGACCCCAGCTCAGGATGGACCCATGGACCCCAGGACCAGCCCGACTCGCTCGGATCTCAGTGGTCTGTACCATCTGGGTCGTACGCTGGGCAGAGGCCACTTCGCCGTCGTTAAACTGGGCCGTCACGTCAACACGGGCCAGCTGGTGGCCGTGAAGATGATCGACAAGACGAAACTGGACGTGATGGCATCGAGTCACCTCCTACAGGAAGTCAGGTGTGACTTAGATCTAGAACTTTCCAAAATAAAACTACATCCCCCACATGTCTGATCAGGTGCTCGTTTTCAGGTGCATGAGGCTGGTGCAGCATCCCAACGTGGTCCGGCTCTACGAGGTCATCGACACCCCCACCACGCTCTACCTGGTCATGGAGCTGGCAGAGGGGGGCGACCTCTACGACTACATCATCCGCCACGACGGAGGCGTGGCCGAGGGCACCGCCAAGCGTCATTTCGCACAGATCGTGCGCGCCGTAGGGTACTGCCACCGGCTCCACGTGGTCCACCGGGACCTGAAGCCGGAGAACGTGGTGTTCTTCCCCCGACAGGGAGCCGTGAAGCTGACGGACTTTGGGTTCAGTAATTTATTCCAGCCAGGGATGATGTTGGCCACCAGCTGCGGGTCGCTGGCGTATTCTGCTCCAGAGATCCTGCTGGGAGACGAGTACGATGCTCCAGCTGTAGGTGAGAGACCAAAACGTTTCCTTCTAGAGCTGATAGAGATGAGCTTTTATTAAAATGTCAGGTTTTAAGATTCATTTTGATTCAAAATCTTGAGATTATTGGGTGTTTAAAGCTAACAGGTTCAGTTTGACTGAGCTTAAAAAGCATTTATTTCTGGAAAAGAAAGCAAAAATTATACCTGCATTTTCTACAAAAGAGTGGTGCGTGCTTAATGGCAGCTGAAATCTGCTGAAGTAGCTGAACCTGAGTTGTTAAAGCTAAAATAAACAGAATAAAAATGAAGCAAAAAGCTAACTAAAAGCACTGAAAAGTTAGCTAAAAGTTTAATTTAGCAAAAGCCTGTCTAAAACCTAAAAGTATTAAAAAGCTAGAAAAAAAGCTGAAGGTAGCAAAGCATTAACTTAATAGCAAACTGCTTGCAAAAAAACTCCAACTAGCAAAAAAAAATCTAGCTTAAAGCTGAAAGTAGTGAAGTAATAACAAACAGCTAAAAGTAATAAAACGGTAGCCTGAAGCCTAAAGTAGCAAAAGGCTAAGTAAAAGCTACAAGTATTAAAAAGCTAGATAAATAAAGGTAGCAAAATGTTAGCTAAAAGCTCCAACTAGTAGAAAACTAGCTTTAAGCTAAACTCGGCAAAAGTATAACTAATAGCTAAAATTTGTAAAGTGCTAGCTTAAAACCTAAAGTAGCAAAAGGGTAGCTAAAATCTAAAATGATCAATCAGAATCAGAATACTTTATTGATCCCTGGGGGGAAATTGCAATTATTACAGCTGCAAAAAGCTAGAAAAACAATAGCAAAATGTTAGCTAAAGCTCCATCTAGCAAAAGTTAGGTAAAAGCTAGTTTAAAGTAGGCAAATGCTAGTAAAAAGCTAAATGTAGCAAAACGTTTGTTAAAAGCACTGAATAGCAAACAGCTTGCTTAAAGCTCAAACTAGCATAAAGCTAATAAAAGCAAAAAGTAGCAGAATGGAAGCTAAAAACTACAAGCACAAGAAGACAAATAGAGAAGCTATAATAAAACGTTACAAAACAAAAAAAATAAAAATAAGTTACAAAATCTAAAAGTCACAACTTTCATGTCCTGAATGAGCTGAACATTTTTTATAAACAGCTAAAATACCTCAAGGCTTGCAGCAAGTCTTTTTGTTTTGTGTGTTAATAAACACCAACAGAAAGTTGACGCAGATTGAACTGTTTTTGTTTTTTAGCTGCGACAGTGAAGACAACAAAACGTTCCGGATGTTTGTGTTTTTACAACTTTGACTTTAAATCTGTGCCGGTCTCTGCCCTCCTGACCCTGTGTGGGTTTTCATTCACGTCACGTGCTGAACATGGAAACTGCTGCTGGACCTGAGTGGGTTTGGACCCGTGTTGAGGATTAGTCTGTGTATCTGGGTCAGTCTGAGCGAGCTGGATCCAAACGCTGGGTCCCTCTGCAGAGCAGTTCCTTTTTGCTTTTTCTAACTGCAGACGTTGAACCGGGGGAAGGATTGGGTTTTCTGCCACCCGTCTGGGGAGGATTTGGGGTGGGGGTGGGTCAGCACAGCTTGTCTGTTTCAGGAAAAGTCGGTGGTCTTATCTGCTAAGCTGCTCTGGGTTTTATTTTGGCTGTTTTTTTTCCTCTGATGTCAAGCAAATCTGTGCTGAAAACAAAAGCATCACAGCTAGAAAATATCAGCTAAAAGATGAAAAAAGCAGAACCATAACTAAAGATTAAAAATCTAGCTAAAAGCTACGAGAAGCAGAGCAGCACTAAAATATGTAGAACATTATCTAAAAGCTAACAAAGAAACAAAATTATTAAATTAAATTAAAACACCATTTAAATTATTAAATAAAAATAGCTAAAATAGCAAAACATATGCTAAAATCAAAAAGAAGTTAGTTACAAGTTGTTAAAGACTAAACATATCTAGGAATAGCTATAAAAAAAACTAGCTAAAAATCAAAAAGTAGCAAAAAGCTGGATAAAAGTCGAAATCTGCAAAAGGCTAGCAAACAGTAGCAGGCCAGCTAAAAGCTAAAAGTAGCAAAGGATTAGCTAAAAGTATCAAAAATCCACCTAAGGGCTGAAAGAAACAAAAGGCTAAAAGAAACTAAACACTCACTAAAAGTATTAGAAGATCAGTTAAAGATTTCAGATGGTTAGCTGAAAGGAGCAAAAGGCTAACGTCAGGCTAAAAGAATCAAAAGGCCAGATAAAATGTAAAAGTAGCAAAAGGCTAGCTAAAAGAATAATAAGGTTATTATAACAGCAAAAGGCTAGCTAAAATAAAAAAACTGTTAGCTAAAAGTATCAAAAGTGTAGCAAAAAGCAGGAACAGGCTAGCTAAAATAATGAAAAGGTTAGCTAAAGTATCAAAAGATTAATTAAAAGCAGCAAAAGGCTAGCTAAAAGTATCAAAAGTGTAGCTAAAAGCAGGAACAGGCTAACTAAAAGAATAATAAGGTTACTATAAGAGCAAAAGGCTAACTAAAAGAATAAAACTGTTAGCTAAAAGTATCAAAAGTGTAGCTGAAAGCAGGAACAGGCTGGCTAAAAGAATGAAAAGTTTAGCTAAAGTATAAGTGTTTTCTCAAACCTATCTAAATGTATTGTAAGGCTAGCCAGAATTTAAAAGTAGCAAAAGGCTAGCTAAATGTGTCAGAACAGTAGCTAAAGTTAGCATAGGAAGATAAATAGAGCCTGTACACTGAAGCAGATCCACAGAGAACAAAGTCTTTGGTGGAATTGAAGTAAATATTGTTAAATATTATATATAT
>NW_013952491.1:967362-973084 GCF_001266775.1 Austrofundulus limnaeus
TACAGTGTAGTTTGCCATCATCAGTGTGTGAATGGGTGAATGTCTGTTAGTGTAAAGCGCTTTGGGGTCCGGAGGGACTTGAAAAAGCGCTCTATAAGTTCAGTACCATTTACCATTTACCAAATAATTAAAAAATATGAATACTAATAGTCAAACGACACTGTTGTTGATTGAATCAAACATTTTGATTTATGATTTGAAAAAACAAAGTTTGTTTCAGTGTTTTGATTCTAAAGGTTTGGTGGTTTAGTTTGTTTCTAAATAAACTAAGTCCAGGAAAACAGTGCTGACTCAGCATTAATGCTCTCCTGTGGAACATTTACGTTTGTTTTTGTTTATAAGGTTGATCCTGTAATGGCTCCRCGTGGCAGGACATTTAATTTAACAGCTGATTCTTTGCTTTTTTTTATATTTTTCACATGACCTTGCCACATGGGTGTGGTGCTGAAGGAACACACTGCTCAGTTTTTTAGCGTGACTCAAGAGTTGCGTTACTTCCTCTTTTCGGTGTCGCTTCCTGTTTTCTTAAAGCGTCCACAGGAGCKTTGTCTTTAATTCATATGTTTTTACCTCTTCTGAGGACATTTTCTGCTTCCCCTCAAAGAAAATGCACTTCTGTGTTTCTTCCGACGTGATTATGTCATCACTTTGGGTAGAAATTAACACTTGTACGACCCACACAGACACACGTATGTATTCCTGGATGTAAATAATCCTGAGCCGTCCTGGAGGMGATGTTCCTCAGAGGTATCCTTCAGCTTACGATGATGACTCATAAACCTTCACGCACACACACAGACACACACACAGACTGTTTCCCTCAGGGGTTTTTGATCTTTCTGTCCTTAAACTGGCTGCTGTTTTACCACATTGTTCTTCAGTGTGTAATTGTGCTGTTTGATGTGTTTAACGTCATATTGTGCAGAGGAGAGGCGAGGATGTCCACAGGGTGGAAACACTGCCTGCGGTTACATAAAGTCTGCACATGACTGGGTTCATGCATGTGTTCAGTCTTGCAGAAAGTAATCACTGGATAAACATCTGCAACTCTCATCTTTAAAGAAACAACCCGACTAAAGCTGGTCACAGTTAATCAACTATAGAAAACAAAAATGTCTCTAGTTCAGTCAGTGTTACAGATATTCAAGTTAATGTTCAACATTAAACACTAATAAAAATAACTAGAATAGTTCCTGGAGAGACTATGAAAGGGCTTTTTGACTGTTTATTGGAGATGACTGATCTACTACCATCCCAAATTTGAGCCAAATATGTCTAAAAATGGCTGAGTTATGGTCGATTTTGTATTTTAGCTATGGCAGCCATCTTGGATTATTGATTTGGCTTTCAATATGTGATGAAGATCCTTCTTAGCTACCACCACACCAAATGTTAGCTAAAMATGTCTTAAAATGACCGAGTTACTGCGGCAGAGCTTGTTCTAGGCTACTACTGTACCAATTTTCATCTTTGTAAGTCCTACTAGAGAAATAGCATTTTCTGCCAATATGTTAGTGTGGATGCTTATTGCTGAAAACTTGAGATGAAAGCTAAAGTTTAATTCAAGCGTAGAAAGCACAAATTTGCAGAAAGAAGTTGAAAGAAGTACAATAGCAAAAAAAAGGCAGAATCGTAACTTAAATAGCAGGGGAAAAAAGCTAAAATTAGCATAGAAACAAGCTAAAAGTAGCAGACACAAGCTGTAATTAGCTCACATGGTGAAAGGAGTACAAAAATGTCAAATTGGTAAAAAAAAAAAAAGAATAAAAGTAAAAAAGTGATAATTTGTTGTGAAATATCTAAAACAGCCAAGTTTTGCAGTAAAAAAGCTAAAATACAATAGTTGCTCAAATTTTTTATAATAGCATAAGGAAGCATAAAGAGCACGAGTTTGCTGAAAGAAGCTGGAATACTCCAAATGTGAATTTAGCATAAAAAGCTAACTTTAGCTAATGAGAGCTGAACATTAGCTAAAATTGCTGCAATAGCTGAATAGGAAAGCAACTATAAGAAGCAGCTCAAATTAGTAGAAAAAAGTAAAAAAAAGAAAACCGACTAGAAAAAAGAAGCAGGACTATAGATAAAATAGCAGAAAAAGGCTAAAATTAGCAAAAAAGCTAAAATTAGCACAAAAGTTATAAAAAGCAGAACCATAACAAAAGGTGTAAAACGCATTTTGAAGAGTTTCAGAGATGTTGAAAACACCCCCCCCCCATATATATATCTCACTGTAGATCAGCTGAAGAACCCGATAAACTTTCCAAACAAAATCTGCTTTGTCAGTGTTTTCTCATCACCCTGAAGGCTGCAGACACTGTGCTGTAAAACTACACAACCAGCACACCGCCACAGTGTGTCTCAAAAATCACCTCTCTTAGCAACAATCCACAAACAGACACGTTGTTCTGTTGTGCAACTGAGGGTGGAAAATGCATCTTTTTGAGCACAGCGTGTTCTGACACAAAGAGATGCTCTTGCTTTATCAAAAAAAACCAAAAAAAAACAAACAACGATCTCAACACAGCAGGGCTCCAGGAAATTGATTTTTTAATATTCTGTTTAAAATCCTAGTTTAAATACATCTTTTTAGAAGCACAACTTTCTTTTTTGAAGCTGTTCTGTACTCACTCTCAGCAGWTGATGTTTCAAAAATCTTCTCAGGTTCTTCAACAACCAAAAATAAAAATTCAATGTTCTTTGCTTATTCAAGATCATCCATCACAATCGTCACCAGCGTATCTCTGTTCTTAAAACAATTTACCATAAAAAAGGTTCATATCAGTCCACCTGCAATGTGGCCTTGGTCCGTCGATCTCCTAGTGGTCTCTGCCTGACAACGCCAAACTGTTATGGCAATATTTATTTAACAAAGACAGAAATACGTGGTCCAAGAATGAAGGTACTCCGTGAGATGATCAGCTGAGTTTTATTGCAACAACAGGAAACACAGAGAACAACCTGGCCTGTCTCTGTGCCTCTGCTTCTCTCTGTCACTGTCTCTCCACACCACTCACTGTGTCTCGAGAGGCCTCATATATATATATATATTAAGAAAAACACCATAATGTCATCTTAGCATGATTTGATACAAGGTCAATGGAAAACACAAAGATAAACACAAGTGATATCTAAGAATGACTGTTGTTAGCAAATCTTGTTCTGACTTTAATCATTCTGTCTGCAGATGAACAGCATGTCATGAAGACCTAGGTCATTAAAGGATGTCATGAATAACTAGCTTAAACATAAAAGTATTAGTTCCATTACACTAAAGGGGTGGGGGGGGGGGTGTGCTGGCCGTCTGACTCAATCTGTGCCCACTCTTCCCCATCAGAACCCGGCCCGGTCGTGGTCATCACTCCGTCCCTGGTTGACTTGGATCCAAAAACCGTCCTGGCCATCCACAGGTGTGCTCATTAGCAATGATTGAGGCGATGATGCTGTGAAAACCTCCCAGAGAGCCCCCCCCCCCCTTCCCACATCAGTCTTGTGACGGTCACTCATGCCGATGTTATGCAGGACTTTATTGTTGATGCTGCCAATTGTCACACAGCTTGTCGAAATCAGCCTGAGAGAAAAAAATCATCTTTTTTTTCTCTTAGTCCCCGTATCTGTTTTTGGCACATTGTTGTCATTGTCTTCGCTTCTCAAGTCCGCCCCCGGGACACAAATCCAGAGTTACCAGTTCAGCTAACATGCATGTTATTTAGAATTGTTCAGAAACCAATCGTTAGGTTTTGGACTCAATCTAATGCAAGATGGCTGCCACAGCTAATGGACTTTATTAAACACAGAAATTATTGTAACTCAGTAGATATTGGGTTAAAGTCTGATATGGTAACATCACTCAGATAAAAGAACCAGCAGATCTTTTTGAGGTTCTGCATGTTTGATGATCCTAATCTAATCCTCTGGTATGAAAGACAGCATGCCTTGCATTCCTTTAATTACTCCAGAGTTTGGAGTAAATCAGGTCAGAATAATGGGATTAATGAGAAACAGTGGGATATGTCTGTTTCTTCTGATTGAGTTTAGACATGGGTGATGACCCGCTGGAACGTGTGAGAGTCCTGAACTGGAGGCTCTGGTTTTAGCTTCCCAATGTGGACAAAAAGCTGCAGTTTTTTTTTCTTTCTCTGCCTGAACTTGGACGACCTTTTGTAACGAACTGTTTATGACGTATTTTGATCCTGAAATATGCGCTTCCCTTTGACAGAACTAGGATCTCCGAGCCAAAGCTTTTATCACCAGACTTCCTTTCAGATTTCACTCAGCCTTTTATTTGCATCTCGCATGTACGGACGTGGATAAATGAAACAATGCTTCATTTCCTGTGGAAAAATACATCTGATAGAAGTAATTATCCGAGATATATCTGCGTGTTTTTGATATGTGGTAAACTAAACAGTAAAAAAAGATGTGACTTGTTTATTTTAGAATAGACTTGTTTGTTACAGAGGTTATAAATCTTTGCATCAGTCAAATTTCACAAGAGCTTTGAACCGTTTCATCAGCCGTTCAGCCTGTTTAAAGGGACAAACAGGGATTGGGTTTGAACACAGCAGAGAAACCTAAGAGCTAAAGCTATGAGACCATCTCCAAGCAGCTTCATGTCCCTCTGACCACAGCTATAATAAAAAACAAATACATCAAATGGTTTGCTAAAAAATGAAAACGTCAATTAAAAGACAAAATTAGCAAAGTGCTAGCAAAATAAATTTAAAGATAAGCTAAAATTATTAAAAATACAGCTAAAGGTTAAAAGAACCAAGAGGCTAACTAAAGGGAAAAAAACAATTAAATATCTATAGGCCTGCTAATAGCCAAGAGTATCAAAAGGCTAGCTAAAGGCTAAAAGTATCAAACGTTTAGTTAAAAGCAGCAAAAGGCCAACTAATAGGCTAGCTAAAATACTCAAAAGGTTAACTGAAAGTATCAAAATGTTTGCTCAAATCTAAAAGTCCCAACAGACTATCTAAATTACCAAAAGACTAGCTAGAAGCTAAAAGTATGAAAAGGCCAGCTAAAGGCTAAAAGTATCAAAAGGTTTGCTGAAATGATCAAACGTCAAGTTAAAAGAATCAAAAGGCTAACTAAAAGCTAAAAGTATCTAAAGGCCAGTTAAATGGGAAAAGCATCAACTGGCCAGCTAAAAAAAAATGGCTATAGGTAATATAGGTAAGTGTCCTTGGGTGTCCTGAAAGGCACTTTTCAAATAAAATTATTATTATTATTATCGTTATAGGAATCAAAAGGCTAGCTAGTTGCTAAAATTGTCAAAAGGCAAGCTGAAGTCTAAAGTATCAAAAGCCTAGCTAAAAATATCAGAATGCCGGCTTAAACCTAAAAATCTCAAAGCTATCTGATTGTATCATAAGGCTAGCTAGAAGCTAAAGTATCAAAAGGCCAGCTAAAGGATAAAAGTATCAGAAGGTTTGTTAAAACAATCAAACATTCACCTTAAAGCTAAAAGAATCAAAATACTAACCAAAAGCTAAATATATCTAAAGGCCAGTTAAAAGGTAAAGGTATCAACAGGCTAGCTAAAACAATGAAACAATTAGCTGTAGGTATCAAAAGTTAGTTGCTAAAAGTGTCAAAAGCTGGCTAACAGCTAAAATTTCAATTCTAGATAAAATCAGCCAAAAAACTGTAAGAAAATGATATGCTGGCTAGCAAGCCTCACACGGCCAGCACCATAAATATGTAGGGTAATTTAAAG
>NW_013952491.1:974475-976633 GCF_001266775.1 Austrofundulus limnaeus
ACCTTTCCTTTCTTTGAAGAAAATGTAAATAGATTGTCCTTCTGGGGGTTGGTTGGAAGATGTGAATGCAACCCTTTCATGTTCTTCTGAGGCATGGCGACGACTGATATGCTAATTCCAAGCACAAAGGTCCATGCAAGATGCCTTAAAAAAAGTCTGAAATGAATATATCCTACTTTCTTCACCAAACAGTCATAACAAGCCATGTCCATCAGAAATCATAGAATGAGGTAAGAAAACCGCTACAAAACGTATCAGAATGCTTGCTTAAACCTAAAAATCTCAAGGCTATCTAAATGTATCATAAGGCTACCTAGAAGCTAACAGTAGCAAAAGAATTGCCCTGTATGGCAGAACAGTAGCTTAAAGTAGCATAGGAACATAAAAACAGAAGAAATGCAAACCCAGGTTGCTCAGACAAGCCCAGGTCAAGCGTTGGTCACACCATCTTGGATATTTTGAATCCAAATGATGGAAAGAGGAGGCTCCGCTGTTGGCAGGTTGACAAGAACCAGAAGTTTCTGGGACTAATGAGACCAAACTGGACCTTTTTTGTCATATTGTGAACTTTTTTCTGGAAATGATTTATTTATTTTTTTTAAATCGTGAAAAAGTCGTTTACACAGTTCTTCTGTGGTGGTTGAATCCACTGTAGTTTCCATGCCAGGTCACTAGCTGGCGCTGTGATCTTTGTCTTTTATCGATACGCACACTTCAGTCTCGAGTATAAAAATGGTTGCAGCCAAAATGGTGAACACATGAATGTTTGTTTGGACTGACGTTGAGGTTGGGTGGCTCTTCGTAACTTTATCGCCGCGCAGAAAAACGGTTGAATGCAGCCGCCTATGTAGACTTGACGTCAATTGCGTTTTCCCTGGAAATCATGACATATGTTTCTAAAAACCCATCCCGATTGAAAAACCTTTGGTGTCGGAGAAAAACAACTGCTGTTGTCGTGTAGGCGAACAGCAATGCTTCCATTTCTTTTAAGAACAGGGCCTCAGCGGTGCTTTTTTAAAACTTGTTTTTACTTTTTATCATGGAAGGGAACCAATAAATCTATCCACTCCTGTAGGTGCGTTTGAGATTGTGTGTGTGCATGCGTGTGTGTGTGTGTGTGTGTGTGTGCGTGTCAGAAGTGGATCTTTGTGCTGTCAGCAGGCCACTAATGCGATGTGGTGGGAATGTGTGATATTCCCCAGCGAGAGGAGGAGAGCACTCTCCCAGCACTCAAGCGGCTGCTCCTCTCCGTTGCATAACACGTCTCTGGAAAGAGCCGAGCGTGCCCGTGAGCGCGCACGTACGACAAGAACTGTGGGCTGTTGTTTGGACCCTCATGGGTTCCATGTGGGACCGTTATTAGCACAGGACCGGTTCATGTGAGACTCTGTGGTTAGACGGAGGAAAAGCTGAACGGAGGAGAAGTTTTCTGTGATCAGAAAAGTGAGATTTGCACTTTGTTAGTGAACCTGCTTAATTACAGGCCTATTTCTTGAAGAAATGACATCTTTATGCTGGAATTTTAAACTAAAGTCCTGTAAAGTTGAGAGGGGATGGAGTATTTGTCAAACCTTGTAAAAAAATTTTAAGTAATTTCATGATATATCTCAAACTCTTGAGTATTATGTCAGTTAGGTCTACATTAGTGCTAGCTCTGTGTTAGCATCAATGTTAGTTCCGCATTGGTGCCATGAGTGTTAGCTCTTCGTTAGAGTTAAGTCTGCATTATTTTTAGCGTTAGCTCCAAGTTAGTGTTAGCCCTGCAATAGCATTAGCATTTGCCCTGCTTTAGTGTTAGAATTGGGTCTGCGTTATTCTTAGCGTTAGCTCCACGATAGTGTTAGCTCTGTGTTAGCGTTAGCTCTGTGTTAGTTTTAACTCTGCTTTATTGTTATCTCTACATTAGCATTAGGCCTGCGATAGTTACGTCTGTGTTATTTTAGCTTTAGCTCCGCGTTAGTATTAGCTCTGTTAACGCTATCCCGGGTTGCAATGACTTTTACGCCACTAATTACAGTAATTGCAAAATGCCAAATATTGATTGACAGTTTTTGTGATGATTAATTGCACACAGTGTGATTTTTCTTTTTCCTAACCCCAACACTTATACAAATATTTGCTCATTTTTTCACTTGGAAGTGTCTATATATATATATAT
>NW_013952491.1:977261-981853 GCF_001266775.1 Austrofundulus limnaeus
TCTAAAGCACTGTTCGATACGGTTCGATACGGGTGCATGTATTGTTGCACCTCTATTTTCTACATATAGGTAAAATTAATCACTGCAATAAAATAACTGTCTGTTTTTGTCACTTTTATTGCATCAATTCTGTTACATACAGAAGGGAAACTTCACCAAAGTGAAACATAAATTTGTGGATCTGTGTTTGATTACTCTGCCTGGCTTTCTCAAGGACCAGGATGTGACACAAMMAYCTGAATTATGGAACTGAAAGTGAAAGTAGTCAAACTGAGTTTTTAATAAACCAAAATACAGTTTCAAAGCAAATTAATTCAAAACTTTAAATTCAGTTTAAATTTAGTAAAATTCATTTTAAAACCAATGCATTCAATTTCAAATTATGCACATTCAGATTCAATCTGAGCAATTCAAATTCAGTTCCTGCTGGAACAAGATTTATCCCATAGATGTATCTGAACTTGTGTCTCAGCTGATTTTTATGAGACGAGGTAATAATGTGCATCTTGGTTCAAAATGTTTTCATGTTTTTTACGATCTCCAAATCTCTAACCTCCACCGGTGACGTTTTCTGCTCAGCGTGCCGCGTTTGACTTTCAGAGCAGACATTTAAAACAACAAGTTTTAGTTTATTTTTATTGTAGTACATGAGCGATTTGTGATGTTTCTGGTGTCACATCGAAGTTAACCGTAGAAAGGAACAGACTGTTTTTGTTTCAGATGTTTTAGAAACACAAGAGGAGACAGAAACGACAGGAGGATGATAGTTCTCAGAATAAAACACGACCACAACGAGCCCACTGTTTGGATTCAGCCCTCAACTTGTGTGTGTGTGACAGGACGAGGCAGAGGAGGAAGGAAAGGGAGTTTTCAGAATGTGTGAATATGTATTTCCATCCCGAGGTCGACAGAACCAAACCCAGTCCTCTGCAGATTCATTTCCTCTTATTTTATTTTATTTTATCCAGGAACAGTTAAAGCAAACGGACCAAATGAGAAGACAGATAATTTTCTAAGTGATTTAAAATTTGTGATATTGTCTGTGTTCCAGATATCTGGTCTTTGGGGGTGATCCTGTACATGCTGGTCTGTGGAGTCCCTCCCCTCCAGGAAACCAACGACAGTGAGACCCTGGTCATGATCCTGGACTGTCGGTACTCCGTCCCCGAACACGTTTCTGACGACTGCAGAGAGTGAGTCCTGAGGAATCAACATGTAAACATCAAACTGAACCAGACGTTCAGCAGCTGGCCACGAAACCTCATTACTGTGAATAATTGTATGGCATCAGATTGTTTGCGTCAGACGAGCTGAGACCATAAACCCCGTCTTATCTGAGCCTCACAAACACAGTTCTGGAACAAAACACAGCTGATAAATACGTGTTTGTCTTCTCACCTAACCTTCACTCCTCACACCTTCAGCCTAAACACTCAGACTGTTCCCAGCTCGCAGAACAACACCAGCAGATGATTTCTGCAAAATCAAAAAGAAGTAAAACCAAACTGATGCTTGTGTCAGGAAGAAGCACCGAATTAAAGCTTAAAAACAAGAAATCATTTGTATTATTCTACATTTAGAAACACTGTCATCAAATACATTAGGAAGCCAGTTCCTTCAGAAACATTCACTTTTGCTGTTTTTAAAACGCAGCTAGTGTTTTGCCACCTTTAGTTAGCATTTTCCCACTTTATAGCTAACCTACTGCTATTTAAACATGTTTGCTGCTTTTAGCTTTCAGCTAGCATTTTGCTGCTTTTAGCTAGTCTTTTGGTACTTTTACAGAACAATTTTCTGCTTTTAAGGAAAGTTTGGTTTCTACTTTTCAGATTCAACCAGTGGTTTTGCCACTTTTAGCCAACATTTTAGCACTTTATGGTTAGCATTTTTACCGTTATAGTTAGTATTTTGCTACTTTTAGTGTTCAGGTAGCATTTTGCTGCTTTAGTGAACCTTTTGCTACTGTTAACTAGTGATTTGCTGCGCTTAGCTGCTCGTAACTAGCATTTTGCTATTTTATATTTAGCCTTTTGCTTATTTTTTAGTTATCCATTTGCTACTTTTAGCTCTCAGTTAACATTTTGTTGCTTTTTGTCTTTTGGTACTTTTTGATATAGATTTGTTGCTCTTTTTTAACTAGCATTTAGCTACTGCTTAGATTCAACCAGTGTTTTGCCACTTTGAGCTAGCATTTTGCTACTTCACAGTTAGCTTTCTGCTACTTTTTAAACAGCTATGTACTACTATTAGCTTTCAAATAACATTTTGCTGCTTTTAGCTAGCATTTGGCTATTTTTAACTAAATATTTGATGCTCTTAGTTAAAGTTTGGCTGTTTTTTAACTAGCATTTTGCTATTGTTTAGAATCAGACAGTGTTTGCCACTTTGAGCTATCAATTTGCTACTTTATGTTAGCCATTTACTGCTTTATAGTTAGCCTTTTGCTACTTTTAGTGTTTAGATACCATTTTGCTGCTTTTAGTGAACCTGTTGTTACTTTCAACTAGAGATTTGATKCGCTTAGCTGCTCTGAACTAGCATTTTGCTAACTTTTGACTTATGTTACTGCTTTTAGCCTTTAGCTTTCATTCTGCTCCTCTTTATCTGTTTGACAACTCCATTCCAGCTTCATCAGCAAACAGTTGAATAATGAATTCACTACATTCAGAGGTTGTTTCTCTGGTTATTTGTTGTTCTGATTATTTTTCCAGAGATCTTATAAGTCAGGAGTTTTTTTTTATTTTTTATTTTTTTATTTATTATTTGGAACATGCCCACCTTCAGGGCAGTTAGGTTTGGATATAAATACCTCCTGGAACAATAATCTGCTTTCAGGACAATGAAACATCTGAGGAAAAACCTGTATGTGGCTCTGTAAACCCAACTCTTTGCTTCTGGGTTTTTCAGTCTTGTTTTTACAGTTTTCTCACATTTTCACACTGATTTGGGACCCCAGCAGGGACAAAGACTAATCTTSATGTGAYTTTTGTCCTGATTCATGTGACGGATCAGAACAATCTCTGGTGAAACAGAAAGGGRCAGATTTCTGGCTCAGATAGATTATCACTAAAACATTATTAAATATGTTTCATCAAACAGTAAAAGTTGTTTTTCTTGTCAGTTTGATCTCCAGGATGCTGCAGAAGGATCCGGCTCGCCGGGCTTCGCTCGACCAGATGGAGGCCCACCAGTGGCTGCAGGGCCTGGACGACCTTCTCCTCAGCCCCGAGGCCCCGCCCCACTGGGTCTCCGGTGCTCTTGGTGCTACCTTTCCTTCTTCGGGGGCCCCTGAGTGTGGGGATCTGCTCGCTGCGAGGCCCCCAACTCAGCAGGCTGCCCCTCAGGCGTGGCAGCCCAGCTTCAGCCTCCGTCCGGCTCCGGTCGAAGAGACTCCTGTCAGCAGAAATCTGCCCGCGCTGCAGCAGATCTGTGAGGAGGAGGAGGAGGAGGAGGAGGAGGAGGAGGATGGTTTTGTTAAAGGTGGACGTGCTTCTGTAAATCCAGGAGAAGATGAGATGTTAGGATTGGACGGTTCTGATTCCAGAGAACAGGATCCAGTTGAGGAGAATGACGACAGCGGTTGTGTGATTTCAGATCAACCCGTCAGTCACTGGGACGAGACCCTCACCGAGACCCCCTCCTCCCTGTCTGGTTTCGGGGTGTCCTGTTGTCAACCGGACATTTCCAACGGAGAGGACGAACCCAACAACAACACGGACAAACCCGTCCCCCTCCTCTCCACGCCGGAGTCCTCGCACGTCCCCGCGTCTCCGCCGAGAACGGAGAACGAGCCGAGCGGGAGGGCGGGGGAGTCGACGGAGAGGCCTCGGCCCCGCAGCCCGCAGGGGACCCGGGACGAGCCGGCGCCGAAGGCGGAGCAGGGGAAACGCCACAGCATCAAGCTCCGCGAGAGACTCTTCCAGTTCCCCCTGTGTGAGAAAGCTCTGGCCTTCAACATCCCCACGCACAAGAAGCCCAAAATCCTGCCGCTGGCTCAGTACAACTGCTGCCACGTGCTGTGACCCGCATCGACCCGGGTCCCATCCTGTGACCCGCATCGACCCGGGACGCCGTCCCATCGCCCGCCCGCTCTCTGGGTCCATTATGGGACACTTGAGGCGTGGCAAACGGACTGAGACGACGAGCAGGCGGGCGTCTGCGTACCGACTAGGCACGGGCCGATGACCGGTTTCATTAAAACACCAGAAGGCATCAGAATAAAGGAACCTGTTAAACCTGTTAAATAAGCAAAAGTAATTGTGACCCATCACATCGAAACAAGGAAATATAGTCCAAAAAACATTTTTGAAGCTTTTTTTTTGAGCAGCAGCAACAAAAAAAAAACTGATTTTGAGGAACAATGCCTTTAAAATTCTGAATTTTTCCCAGTGAGCTAGCAATGTTTTTGTTTCTTTTCAAATGGGAAATCTTAATATACAAATACTATTTGAGGTTTCCTCTTTATATCGACATCAAAAATTACTCTCAGGGTTCCCACAGATTCTTAAAAAGTCTTAAATCAATCTTTCAGAGGTCTTAAAATTAAGTAGGATGATTGTAATTCCTCTCAAATATTAAAAGAATTGGTAACA
>NW_013952491.1:983576-985657 GCF_001266775.1 Austrofundulus limnaeus
CAGTGAAACTACTGTAACTGGTATCTGTTTACCACCAGTATCTGTAAATCAAGACTAGCACACAATAAGCTTTTATTGTGTTGTGTTTATCTGACCATAGAGCTGCTGTTTGCTCTATATATCTACACACTTTTGCAGAGTAATTGTTTCTTTCCCGGTCTAAATAAGGAGCGGCCGTCACGTGAAATCTGATCACGGCTCGTGTCTCGTCAGCCGTTAAAGCTTAAAATCTCTGCAAAAACAGGGATAAAACGATTGTGTCCCGTCTCACTTTAATGCCTGCTGACCTGCATTTTAACCACGTGTCTCCAGTATGAAGCCATGAACTTATTTTTCTGTATTTATTTATTAAAATTAATTAAAACAAGCATGGATGTGTGTTTATTTAAAAGGAAATACCACCAAAACCGGGCTTAATGTGACTTAATGTCTATAAATGTATTACTAGAGGTAAAAGTATAACTAGAACTCCCACAAAAAGAACAATCAGCCTGATTCTGTGTTTTTTATTATTATTATTCAAGCAGTTGTAATTGATTGTCTATAGTTTTATTTTCATTTACACACACAGTTTTATAATTAGTATCAGGTCTGCAGATATTTGCTGCAGCTGTCTTATCCATCTGCAGCTAAAGGGTAAAACATGTCAGTTTGGCGCCATCTGGTGGCTGAATATGTGCATAACGCCCAAAAACAAATTACAGCAAATTTAGCAGACTTCCAAGTGAGAGTCGATAATTTTACGTTTCAATTGTTTCTAAAGCTGCTCAAAAATAGTTTCCTGTCATAATTTTAGAAGACAATATCATTAAAAGAGGATTTAATTATACTTTATTTATAGGATTTTAAAAAGTAGCAACATTTTAAGACATCCCCATTACTGTTTCTCAATTTTTATTATGGTTACTTTTATTTTTTTCAATTCATGTTCAGTGTACCTTCTTGAGTTCAAAACATTAGACGTATTTACACTTTGGAGACTTTTAAGTTCCACCGACAAGCAGGTGTGTTTTGAATTCACCCGACTGATTGAAAACACCTGACTTGGAATGCTGGAAAGGAATTTACGCTGTTTACGTAGTTGACGTACGATTTTTGTCCCGCGCCGCTGGCGCCTCTTTGTTAGCACACCGGTCCAGAGACAGGGATTATTTCGTGGCGGAGGAAGACAAATGTGAGTAAAAAAACAGCCATATTACGTTCGGAACCACTATGAACTTTCTTTTGTTGATATCAGTTCCAACACTCCATGTTTATCCAGGCTGACCGATAAAAGTCACACATTCACCAAAGTAGACGATGGCCAAAATTTCGTAACAGTCAGCGGCATCTTTGCGCATGCGCGTTTCATTTATCTCTTTACCACGTGATTCATGGAACGTTCAAAGCAGGCTTCGTGCTTATGACGTCACTAAACAGCGGTTCAATATTATAATGAGTTTGTTGCACATTTCTCAGTTTAATATGCAAATCTGTTTAGTGACGTCACTAGTGACGTCACCAAACAGTTTTTCTTATTATAATAAGTCTGTTGTACATTTCTCATTTGCAGTGTGTTCTCTGCTGAAGTAAGGTTATTTGGAAAGTTAAAATAAGTTTTTTGAAAGATTTCTGTGGATAATTCAAGCCTGTGAGTATTTTACCAGACCCTGTGTTTTCTCAGCAAACAGCTTTGTGTGAGTTTCAACCCACAACAACAAATCTGTGTGGAGACATCTGAAATAGCATATTTCTCATTTTGCGCGTGTTCCCTGCTGAAGTAAGATTATTTGGAAAGTTAAAATATATTTTTAAAAGATGGCTGTGTTTAATTTAGACCTGTTTGAGTATTTTACCGGACCCTGCAATGATTTCTTAGCAAACAGCGAAATGGCCTCTGTTTTTAAGTGTCAACTTACAACCACAGATTTATCTGGGGACGACACAAATCCTGCTTCATCTCTGGCACCTCCAATGCAAAACACATCTTGTAAAAGCAACTGGAACGCAATTGATGAATCAAACCTTAAAACAACTAATTGGATGGCCAATTCCAGCCTGTTTGACTATTTTAATAGACCCTGCAACATTTTGCCAGCAAA
>NW_013952491.1:992313-994471 GCF_001266775.1 Austrofundulus limnaeus
ATAATAAGCTGTTATATACTTATCTCTTTGGCAACATTAAAGCAAAAATATGTGTTTTTTGTATCCTGTGAAAGAATAATTTGTCTAATATGTGTGTAGAAACAACACTGGTCCATCCCTTGAGTTATAAGAGCTTTTTTATACCTGAATAATTCATAGTTCAGCTAATAACAACAATAAAAACAGCAAAGCCTCTTTGTTGGAGTGGAATGTGGTTGAATCATTTATTATTTTTTGGCTGAAACTCCATTATTGATACTGTTTTCTAATTATGGCTCGTGAACACAAACAAGCTCGTTACAAGGCGGTAGCTCTGAACACATCATCAGACCCTAAACCCTGAATATTTATTTTCTGTAAACGTCTTCATCACAACACTTTGATGCTGAAAATAAAATCCAGCACATTCTCTTTGCTGCTTCATATATATAAAAATAAAACACTTTAGCTGCACTTGCAGGATAGAGCTTTATATTAATTGCAGAGGCACCGTGTTGGTTAGTGAAGGCAACAAAAACACTTGAAACCGGGCGCTGTGAAGCTCCACGTTGAAACAAAGCTAGGACTCTTCAGTTTGCAGCTTCTGGAGAAAAAAAGAGCATACGTCAGAGAGATGGAGGATGAGGTAAATGTGGAGGAAATCACTCAGAGTTAAAGTCAACCTGGTGTTTTAGGGCCTGCATGGATGTGTACTCGATGTGCTCCCTCTTTTTTCGGATCCAGCCGGGCTCATCTGGGATCAGAGCGGCCAGAATCACCTTGACTAAAATGAGGAAATGCTGCAAACGAACAGAGAACCAAAATACAGTTTCAAAGCAAATTAATTCAAATTCAAAACTTTTAATTCAGTTTCAATTTAATAAAATAAATTTTCAAACCAACGCATTCAGTTTCAAATGATCCACATTCAGATTCAGTCTGAGCAATTCAAATTCAGTTCCTGCTGGCACAAGATTTATCCACAGTTTTCCTCGCGGCCTCCTCTCACCTCCACGATGACGGCCCCCAGCAGGAGGTTGGTGCTGCTCATCTCTCCGTCCTGACACTTCTTCTGCAAACGTGGCGACAGCACCAGCAGCCAGCAGTTCGACACGACTGAGACGAAACTCAGGACCTCGAAGGCAATCTAAAAAAAAAAAACCACAGGACACCCACGTTAGAGTGGGTCGAAGTGCGTTAGCGGTTCAGGTGGGGTCCGTCTGCTGACCTGCCACACGCCCATGTCGGACGCGGGGGGGTAGAAGGGTTTGCGGAACAGCTTGCAGATCTTGTAGGCGTCCGATCGGATCTCTGTTAGGTTGTTGAGGAGCAGCAGGACGGCGGTCAGGGGAAAGACGCAGGAGAAAAGACTCAAATACCCAAACTGCACCAGGAGCTCGATGTATTCTCCGAACAGGCCCTGTGAGAGGATCACACAGTCTCTCTGTCATTTAAAGCCTCTTTGCATGTTTGCTCTCTGCTGTTTTACTTACAGGAAAAGGAGGCAGGGATCGCTGGTTCCTGAATTTATCCTCTTCTGGGTCGTCTTCGGACTCCATCCTGTTGGGGGCGCTAATGAACCGGTCCACCAGGTAAGGGATGACTATCTCTGTCACCTGATTCACCAGCTGAGACATGATCAGCAACGAGGCTAGGCGCTTTAAACACAGAAGAAAAAAAAAGTAAAAATCTCATTTTGCATCCTGGATCCACGCTACAGCTGGGTTGGTTTAAGGGCTTTTCTTGAAGTTTTTGCTCAAAATCCCATGCTGAAATGTAACTTAGTAACTCAGCTTTTGCAAACTCTACTTAAATAATCTTGGTATCAAACTAAAGCTAACACTTTGGAGATTTTATTAGAAGTGTAAGTATGAAAACAGCTGCTGTGGTTTTAGAGATATTGAGGATGGGACATAATTTTTTTCCCTCCTGTCTGAATAATTTTTGCATTAGACATTATATAACCAGAGGTGCACATAACCAGTGCGCAGGTGCGCTTGCGCTGTCAAAATGGAAAAAGCGCACCATATGGTATGTCATAAAGCTCCCTTGCGTACCTAAGATTGTACCTGATTGTCTGTCAAAACAACAGCTAGCAGGGCTCTAGAGCAGTATTTCCCAAAGTTGGGGTCGGGACCCAATGTGGGGTCCCGAAACATCAAGGTGGGGTCCTGAAAAG
>NW_013952491.1:995351-1006160 GCF_001266775.1 Austrofundulus limnaeus
ATGCCAGTTCTTCTGTGGTCACCACATGGCCGGAGCGGCGCTCAAGCTGCGGGGACCGCCCAACGCTGCTTGCAGCTTTAATTTATGTTTAGAACCATACTGTCATACAGCTGCTCTGGGATAAATGTAATTTATTAAACTATCAAATACGAAGAATAAATAATTACATGATCTGAAACCATCTAAATAATGTAATATTTTTGAATAAAATAGTCTTTTAAAAAAGAAATCAGTCTAACAAATAAAACATTTGTATGTTTTAAGTTATTTTACTCTGTGTGAAAGACAGATATTTGCTGGTTGGACTGGAGAGTGTGGAAAACTGGTTTAACCAAGGCTGAAGATCCAGAAGACCAAACAGGAGTAATCCATCTGAGGGACGTGTGTAGTCTAAAAGACATTTAACTATGAAATGTTCAGTTTGTGATGTTTATATGACATACACCCAGCCCCTCGGCCACTTAGGTAGTTTACAAAATTTATGCAGAGTAAAAGAATAAAATAAAAACTTGGACTGATTTAACATGATGTCCTGAGACGTTGCAGCTGATAGGAGTCATAAAACAGAACAGGGGGATGTTAGATGACCTGACGCCCCTCTAGATAAATGTGTTAAACAAGTGCAGGAAAATATGGGTGAGCACCAAGCAACAACTCTAGGTTCTCCCCTGAGAACCAGACCAAAAATTTTATGTGCAACCCTGTATATAACTATTTAAAACCATAATGAATCAGGCTAAAAACTCTTGGAAACCATAAACCCACTTGTGAACATTACCTGTGCAAAGATTCATGCTGCTAAAGTGAACTGGAGCAAAGTTACAGAGGTTTTAGTAAAGAACTAATTTTGCATTTTGTCATTCTGCACAGGAAAGACCATGATGGTAACATTAATAAATGTTAAGAAATCTGAAGTTTTTACATCCAAAAGTTATTTATTTTTCTTACCTGACTGAAAAGACTTGTTATTAAATGTTTGTTGTTTTGAAAAATTATCCAAACGTTTAGTTTGTCACCAAATATATTTTACTGTATAAAAGAATGAGAAATTATATTTGACTTCAGTTGGATCATATTCACTCAAAATCAAGTAAAAAAATCTTTCAACACACTTTATAACATATTTAGGTATCTATTTTGACTTACTTTAAAAATAAATTCACATTTTTTTTCTTTACAGATTTGCTTGAATGCATTCATTTAAACTTTAAAACAAGAAAAAATATCCTGAAATAAGATGAAACATTTTACCTAGTAATGTTCAGAAACCACATAAAACACCAGAACTGGAGATCTTTGGTTACCTTACGAAGCAGTGGCACGTCCTGCTTAAAGAAGGCGATGTGGAAGAGCACAGCGAAGTAGTTGAAGAAAGTGAACTGAGGAAACAAAACGATTCAGATGGAAGAGCCGGTTGGGTTGAAGATGAGCGAAGAGAAAGGAAAGGAGAGGAAACTCACCACCAAGACTTTACCAGTCAGGTGGTTCTCGTACGCCGACTCCTCTCTGTGGTTCTCTGAGGGGAGAAAAAGAAAGGTTTAGCTTTATTATCATCTATAAATTGATTTACAATAAATCTAAAAGATTTTAAAGATGGATTGCAAAATCATAAAGGCGCAGAACACTAGCTCGAATGGGCAGAGTGCTAGCTCGAAGGGGCAGAGTGCTAGCTCGAAGGGGCAGAGTGCTAGCTCGAAGGGGCAGAGTGCTAGCTCGAAGGGGCAGAGTGTTAGCTCGAAGGGGAAAAGTGCTAGCTCGAATGGGCAGAGTGCTAGCTTAAAGGAGCAGAACACTAGTTTGTAGGAGTTAGCAGCCTAAATGCAGCAGTAGTCTTAGTACTTTAGTTAAAAGTAGCAAAAGAATAGTTAAAAGCTCACCTAACAAAAGTAGCTAGAACTAAATGTAGAAATGGGTTTGCTAAAAGCAAAACTTAGCTAAAGGCTAGCTAAAAATAGCTAAAGTGTAGGAGAAAGTAGCAGTAATGTAGCTGAAAGTATTCAAAGCCCAGCTAATGGCTAAATGTAACAGAACATTGTAACTAATGGGGATCCAAATAAAAGAAAGAAAGAACATTGGCTAAAGACTGAAAGCAGTGTAAGAAGACAACAAATTAAAATCTTTTATTTTGAAGCTGCTTTCAAAGATGCTGTTTTTGAGACGTAAAGTTCTGTGTGTTTTTCTATCGGAACAATTTTTGTAAATAAACTTAAAAAAAAAACGTTCCAACAAACAAAAGTCTCAGCACGCAACTACTGAACGAGCTAAAGGTTTAGATATATGAGGATTGAATTATGCAGGTCATTGGATTGCGGAATATTTACAGGAAAAAAAAATGCTGACTCAGCTTCCATCCCCTCCTCCCTGCTCACCATATTCAGTCAGAGACTGAGCCACCGTCTTGTACACGGTGGCGAGCATGTTCGTGTAGACGATGTGCAGCACCGAGGGCACGTAGAGCAAGGCCTTAGACAGCAGAGAGTCCCAGTCTTTGTGCAGCTGCTGGACCCGGGCCTCCCCCCAGTAGAAGCACGTCATCCCCAGAACCACCAGACCTGCAGGAGCGGCAGATTTCATCACCGTGTAAGAGCTCAGCAGATGTTTCACTGCTCGGAGTTAATCAGCCTCACCTAAAAACAGCCCCACCACCGGGACCGACACCAGCGCCATCCGCAGGTGCCTCTGCCCCTCGGAGAACAGCGGCTCCACGCGACGCGTGACCGGGTTGACCCCGAGTTCGCCGTGGAACTCGGGCCGAGGCTCCGCGAAGCGCTCGGCCAGGTTCATGGTCCCCCAGCGGTACGAGAGCGAGGAGCTCCGGCGTTTCCACAGCTCCATGACCACGGTGGACCAGATCATGCTGAACACCGCCTGGACCATGTGACCGCTGATCACCAGGCCCGGTTCACCCTGGTCCTCTGCAGCCTTGGAGCCTGAGACCGACTCCACCATCTCCCTCTGAACATCACCTGAGACACACAGGCAGATGTTCTTACAGCACGCAGCAGAACATCCAACTACCCCTTCCCTCAAAACAGAAACTGTTGTGTTTAATGATCTTTCAGGTGATAAACAGAGGCACCATTTCTACACAAAACATCACTAAATGCTGAAGTATAAACAAAATTAGGAACGCAATATAAGAATTTCTGTCACTCTGCTCTTTAAAGTGCCTGTCACGTCGAATTTTCGTAATACATATGAATGCATTTTT
The DNA here is from genome assembly GCF_001266775.1 of Austrofundulus limnaeus. Lineage (NCBI taxonomy): Eukaryota > Metazoa > Chordata > Actinopteri > Cyprinodontiformes > Rivulidae > Austrofundulus > Austrofundulus limnaeus. Next base: position 998,563 of record NW_013952491.1, read on the forward strand.
AGAAAGAGGACATTGAAAAGATATTGCAAAATAAATTTCATGTCGCTGAGATGAACAGTTGTTGAGATATTTGCCTGTGAAGTAACAGGAAGTGATGTCAAAGAGGAATGTCTGCATGTGAACAGAGCATTGCTAAAATAGCCAACAACCCAGTCTGTAGAGAAGAATTTGATGTTTAAGATTATTTTGAGTCTCAATACGAGAGATGAATAAAGAGTTCAAATGTTTCGAAAAACAAAGACCAGAGAGTTTCCTTTGTTCAAGAGTTCCCCTTTGATGTCACTTCCTGTTTCACTTTGGCTGAGCCAAGTTCATAAGAAAATCTGCCAGTTATGGGACAAGATGGGTCAAATCGTGTGTATTAGTCCAACTTTCTTAAATATAAAGATGTTTGACTTTTTGTATTTGAAGAATATGCATGTCACGGGAACTTTAAAAGACATCCAGCTCCAGTGGAGACGTGAAAAAAGTCACTGTTTTGACGCATTAGCCTAGTATTAGCTTAGAGACACCTTCTACTAATTAAGCCTTACTTTAATTAGAACAAAAAAAACCCTCTTCATAAGTTGGTACATTAAACAAAAACTGTCTCAAACAGCTGCTTTGTCCAGCAGCGCGCATAGCTAACCACAAAATTAGCTTCACTAACCTCTAATCCACTAAACAAGAATCTTAGTCACGCTGACGGCTAAGTGTCACTCGTCTTCATCTCTTTCCAGTTGAAGTTTTCTATCGGTTTGATTTGAAGAAAGGTGGGATTATCTGTGACAAAATGGCCAATTCAATCCAGTGAAACTTCCAGTTTATCCCTTTCAGAATAAAAGCATTTCTTTGATCGAGTTTGTATTTTTAAATACAGTTTGAACTTAGTCAAACAACAGAGCAAATACTTTGACTACCATATTTTACACGTAGTCAGTTTTATATTCATTTAAGTTTTAACTGTTATTTTTTTGGACACTCAGTTTGAAGTTTAGCTGCTAAAGATGCTACATGGCACACAAACGATGCCTGACACGTCCAGCACTGCTTGTAAGAGAGGATAGTCTTTTTTTGAAACTCAGGATAAACTGCATACAAACAGAAGTTTTACATTTGTGTATTTGTAACAGACTTCAAAGTAGCGGAAGCGAATTGGTCCGCTAACAGTTAGCAAAAAAGCTAATCTGCTAAATGAGAAGCTAGCTCCATTATTAGCAGTTTAGCAGAACTGTACCCTCCACTGGTTTGTCTTTTTATTGGAGTTTGTGTAAAACAAATATATCAGTTTTAACACTAGAATATTCCTTCAAAGTCCTTTTTTAATGTGTCGTAATGAAGATAAATGCACACACCTACCTGAGAAGTACGCAATGGACATGCCCAGTATGGCTGGAGGAAGCAGAGACCAGGTGTAGAAATCGAGGAAGCTGAAGTAAAACGCCACACAGCTTCCAAAATACTCGTTGATTCTGTCTGGATAAATCAACACAGAGAGGGGTTCGTTTAATCGTTCATTACTGAGAATCATCTTCTCTCAGTGAAGTTTTAAACATTGATCCATATGACTGGAATGGACATCGCCTATAGCCGCTATAGCTAGCGATGTGCCGTCATCGGAGCCATTACTATTCACTGAGTCATCAACAAAACCGTACAGTTTCAATTAGGGGTGCAAGAAAATATCGATACACTGAAATATCGCGATATTTCATTTCCCGATACTGTATCGATATTCTAAAGCCCTGTATCGATTTTTAAATTAAGGTTTAAAATGTCAACTTTCCTGCCAGCCGTTCATTTTTATGTTGTAGTTCAGCCTCTGRCCACTAGTTGGCAGCAGTGAGCCAGACATTTGGCTCCTCTACCTCTTGAGGTAGAGGCTATTGTTAAGTGTTGTGTGTAAATTAATATTAAAAACTAAAAGCTGCAAAATATATATATTTTCAAACTATTTATTGTCAAATTTAGTCTAATAATTGAAAACATGGATGAAATAAGAAAGATGAAACAGATAAAATGAAACACATACAAAGCAGAACACAGCTAAATGTATTAAAAGTATGTCTGTAATATTAGAATTTTCTGAGACAATGAATTTTGGTTTTTCATTTTTTCCCAGTAAGATATTTTTATTTAATAGAATTTTTGGACAAAAAAATCGCAATATATCGCAAAATTTCGCCTTGCTTACAGAATTGCAATATATCGGGATATATCGTATCGTGACCCCTCTGTCACGATATGTATCGTATCGCCAAATTCTTGCCAATACACAGCCCTAGTTTCAAGGTGGGATGCTCATCAATCTGTCACAAAAATATTCATATCGCCCTTATTTCTTATCCTATTTTTATAAAATATGGCTTAAATTAAAGCTGAGAAAAGTGCAGATTTTGTGGTGTGTAAAAACATGTATTTACCCAAGAGATAAATCTATAATCAGTCTGGGAACTTTTCATTATAGGTTTTTGTTAATGCGTTTACTGTAGAAGCTCATTTCTGCCACATAAAACTAACTCATCTGTGTCATAGTATTCAGATTCAATTATAATTTAGACTTTCAGTTGAAATCTTAAACAGTTGTTCTTAAAATAGGAAACTTAACAATGGGCTCCACTTTATATACTGTATATATAATTCTAATTCTGCGTTTGTTTCCCAGTTCTTGATTTTGCTGAAGCGACTGAAGACAAATTCTTCCAGCTGGTCATAAAATACAGTTCACTCTACTATTAGGAACAGTAATTTTACTGTTGTCCATCATATTTACAACCTTCCTGTTATCCTAACATAACAATATTAATAAAAATTATAATTATTTCTTGGAACAGCAAATTGGTCTTTTCGTGGGTTTACCTGACACAAGGTTGTCAAAATCAACCTGCATAACTGACCTACTTACTGCATCTTTTTTAAATAAAAAACATTTTAATGACCTGTAAAATGTGATAACCTTGATCTTGTTGTAATGTTGACAATTTATGATAAAATATTTCATCCTTTTTTGATATTCCTTGCGTTGACTGTGTGCTGCATCTCATTTTTACCACCGTTCGTGGATGTTCTGAGTCCAGACTCGATGCAGAGCTATGCCACCTGCGCAGTGCATGATAAGTCACGTGATGTCCAGTCCAGTGAAGCAGATCAGTGGTTTTACGTGTGAATCCACCCACCCAGCGGCTGAACCAGCTGATTCCCGGCGTACCAGCCCTCGCCAAGTTCCTTCAGCTTCTTGGGGTTGTGGAGAGGAAGCGTGTCGACAATCACGCCGAAGGATCCCAGCTTCCGCCCTGCGAGTCAGAGTGTGTAACATTACCCAAACAATCTCATAAATATTTAAAAAAAACAAATCAATACGCAGCTAAAAATAGTCCCTATGAAATGCATCTTATCTCCTGTTTGTGATTTGGATCAAACTGCAGTTTTAATAAACTTAGATTACATTTATTTATTTCATGATGCATTGATTTATTTAATTTAGTCACTTTTTAAAGGGCCTATGACATCAATTTTTTGTCAAATTTGAATTCATTTTTTGGAAAGACAACGCTGATAATAACGCAAAACAAATTTCACGCTGCTGAGATAAACATTTGTTGAGATATTTGCATGTGAAGTAACAGGAAGTGATGTCAAAGGGGAATGTCTGCATGAAAACAGAGCGTTGATAAAATGTTTGAGAACACAAACTGTAGAGAAGAATCTGGTTCTTTAGATCATTTTGAGTCACTATCAGAAAGATGAAAAAGAGTCAAAGTTCAAACAATGTTTCAATAAATAAGGGTCCAAGTGAGAGGGTGTTCTTTCTTAAAGAGTTCCCCTTCGATGTCACTTCCTGTTTCATTTTGGCTGAGCTAAATCCAAAAGAAAATATGCTGGTTATGTAACAAAATGAGTAAAATCATGTGTATTATGCCAAGTTTCTTAAATATAAAAATTGTTTCTTCGACTTTTTGTATTTGAATTTTTTTCACGTCACAGGCTGTTTAAGCCTCCATATTTCCCAGGGCGCTGAAACTGAAGCGAACACTGGTTTATTGTCCTCAGTCTGCTCCATCAGCAGCATGTGACCTTCGTGTTCCTCTGTTCTGAACCCAACCAGGCCACTCACAGATGTTGTCCCGTTTCAGCAGCACGCAGCTTTCAGACAGACCCGGTACCCTCAGGTCCCTCTGCGCCCTCAAGCCGTCCAGCTCGTACTTCACCATGTACTGTCGCTCCGCCGAGGTCAGAAACACCTCCATGTTGTCTGCCACACAAACAAACAGCGTCGCAGATATTACTGCAGCTCCACAGCTCTGTGCCACATGTCCTTTTTTAGTAATAAAATAAAATTAGTTTTACCACGATCCTCTATAACTATCATAAAACACTGTTAAAGCCATGTTTTTACATCTCTTGCAAATTATACAGCTGTTATCATTCATAAGATAAGAAAATGTGTTGTAAAAGTCTTACATCAGACAAAATATTTCATATATTTACATTTATTAGTTTATTTAAGAGACGTCCAGAGCTAAAGGACACTCACATCATCAGTTACTGTTTTTATTATTTAAAGTTTGTTCAGCCCTACCTGAATCTTTAAAATTGTCTCTGTCGCTGTAGGAAAAAGCCTCCATGTCTCCGTTCTCGTAGGTCTTACAGAGACCCAGCTCCTCGGCGGCTCGCAGCAACGTGCACCGAGGCGCCGACACCACGATGATGTTCCCGCAGGCGTCCTCGCCCGGGTGGGCCAACAGACCGGCGCCTGGAGCGGGACAGTGAGGCGACACTGAGACAAACTGAGACAAACTGACACAAACTGAGACAAACTGAGACAAACTGGCACAAACTGAGACAAACTGACACAAACTGACACAAACTGAGACAAACTGACACAAACTGAGACAAACTGACACAAACTGAGACAAACTGACACAAACTGAGACAAACTGAGACAAACTGAGACAAACTGAGACAAACTGAGACAAACTGAGACAAACTGACACAAACTGAGACAAACTGAGACAAACTGACACAAACTGAGACAAACTGAGACAAACTGAGACAAACCGCACTAAACTTCTCATCTAGGCGAGTGAAATTAACCTTTTTACAAACACCAGCTCTGTTTATTATAACATTCAAGTTGACTTTTTGAATTAATTTGATTTACAAACATTTTCCTTTTAAATAGAAATATATTTATAAATTTCTTAAATTCCTTTAAAAACTTTGTTCTTCGAAATTTACTTCAGCATACTTGCACATTTTGTCTCATGCACCTTTTTAGCTTTTACCTACAATTTTGCTAAGTTTAGATTTTAGCTACTGTTTTGGTAACTTTAGTTTTTATCTGCAGTTTTGTAAATTTAGCTTTTAGCTGTGGTTTGGCAAGTTTAGCTTTTAGCTGTGGTTTGGTTGAATTTAGCTATTAGCTGTGATTTGGTAAGTATAGCTTTTAGCTACTGTTTTGCTAAGTTTAGCTTTTAGTTGTGGTTTGGTAAGTTAGGATTTAGCTACTGTTTTGGTAAGTTTAGGTTTTAGCTACTATTTTAGTAAGTTTAGGTTTTAGCTACAGTTTTGTAAGTTTAGCTTTTAGCTACTATTTTGGTAAGTTAAGTTTTAGCTACAGTTTTGTAAATTTAGCTTTTAGGTACTGTTTTGGTAATTTAGCTTTTAGCTGTGGTTTGGCAAGTTAGGTTTTAGCTACTGTTTTGGTAAGTTGAGGTTTTAGCTACTATTTTAGTAAGTTTAGGTTTTAGCTACTGTTTTGGTAAGTTTAGCTTTTAGCTACTGTTTTGGTAAGTTTAGCTTTTAGCTGTGGTTTGGTAAGTTAGGTTTTAGCTACTGTTTTGGTAAGTTTAGGTTTTAGCTGTGGTTTGGTAAGTTAGGTTTTAGCTACTGTTTTGGTAAGTTTAGGTTTTAGCTGTGGTTTGGTAAGTTAGGTTTTAGCTACTATTTTAGTAAATTTAGGTTTTAGCTACAGTTTTGTAAGTTTAGGTTTTAGCTACTGTTTTGGTAAGTTTAGCTTTTAGCTACAGTTTTGGTAAGTTTAGCTTTTAGCTGTGGTTTGGTAAGTTAGGTTTTAGCTACAGTTTTGGTAAGTTTAGCTTTTAGCTGTGGTTTGGCAAGTTAGGTTTTAGCTACTGTTTTGGTAAGTTTAGCTTTTAGCTGTGGTTTGGCAGGTTTAGCTGAAAGTAGCAAATGGCAAACTAGGAGCTAAAAGAAGCAGAGGAGGAGGATAGTGGTAGGATCGAACGCTGAGGCAGATTTTAAAGAGAACGATGTTTTTGGAGGAAATGAAGTTCTTTCGGCTGCTCTTTCCTCGGGGGTCACCACAGTGAGTGAAACCATGAAAGATTTTTCAGTTAAATAATTTACATTATAATTATTTAAAAGTAATTAATGTCATTAGACAGGTGTGCGTCTTAGTGATGGTTCCTGGAAGCATCTCGATTGATTCTTGGTACCAGAGTCAAACATTTGATCTGATGTTTTTAGACGGAGGGAGGTGCAGCAGAGAACACACCTCCATCTTTCTGAGGCGCTCCGATCAGTTTGATGACCCATCGCTTGGTCTCCGGGCCCACCTTCGGCCCGAGCTTCAACAGAACCAGCGGCTCGACCCACTCTGAAACACAACAGGGGCAGCTGACTTTGGTCCAGCCCGATCCGGAAGAGGAGGCGGCGGAGGCGGCTGCGCTCAGCTTGCTCTGAACCTTCCCTCCTGCTGCTTCTCCGCCCGGCTGCTGGGAGGACTGTTCACCTTCATCATCACCTGCCTTCATCGTCGTGAGTCTGAGCAGAAACAAACATCACAAATTTAAGATTTAGCATTTGTAAGCTGCGGTCCTGAAAGTTTCACTCAAATTTCTTCAGTGTTTCATGAGATATTTTGCTGACAGGCACACAACATCATCATAGGCAAGAACATTTCTCACGCTATGCTCTAAACCTCCACAAAAAAACAGTTTTCATGTCATAATCGTGTTATAAACACGTAAGAATCAACATTAAACGTGTGTAAAGTTGTATTAGCCTCTGATAAAACCATAAAATAAAACATAAATATTTAAATCCAGTTTCATTTTAGGCATCTGCACCGTCTGTTCAATCATATCTCCTTGCAGATCATTTAGATTTGCATGATCTCCCTTCAGCTTTAGCTCTTCAGTCACTCGCTGCACCTTAAAGGTACGAAACTGCAGTGAAGGTTTCAGGAAGCTGCGTCAGTTTGGGTTCTGTTCGTTAAAGAGGCGCCGACCCTCCGGTGTCAAACGTCTTCAGACAGATGAGAAAGTACTTCCTGTGTGAGCGAGAGCGTCGACGGGGAAAAAGGAAAGAAAAACACAAACATCTCGGGGTGGAAGAGAGAGTAGATGAGTCAGGAAGTGTCGTACCTGGCGGCGGGGAGCTGATGATGAGGTTCTGGTCTCCGGACCTTCGTCGGACCCTCCTCGAACTCCCGTCTGAGTGAGCACACGCAGGAAGAAGCAGAACCATCAGACCAGGAGCTAAAGCAAAACCCAGCACCAACAAACTGTGCAGATGATTACTCAGCCTCTGAGTGGCCCCGCCCAGTGTGTGTGTGTGTGTGTGTGTGTGTGTGTGTGTGTGTGTGTGTGTGTGTG
>NW_013952491.1:1013926-1023234 GCF_001266775.1 Austrofundulus limnaeus
CCTTTTTTTATTTCAAGTAAAATAAACTGACACGTGACAGACCAAGGTTGGAAATATACATTTATTTACAAACAGTTTGCATATAAATTTTCAAAATAAAACTTGATGCAAGGTAAACAGATTAAAAACATCATCTTTTATGCTGCACAAAGTTAAGCATGAAGGAAAGTTTGTCTAAGAATCAAAAGCGTGCAGGTTTTAATCTTTTTGTTTTTCACATAAATATACATAAATAGGATCAGAGTTTTTTTTAATTTTATTTTATTCCAACGTGTTGCTTTTCTGAGCAGACGTCACAATTATCAAATTATTACTTGTTCATTATTAGTTTGGTCATTTAACCCTAAAACTATTAGACAATGTGTGAATTGTTTTGGTCTTTACAGGAAAAATATTTGTGATTTATTGTTTAACTTGACCGTACGGTTGTTCCATAGACGGGAAAAATAAATGGTTAAAATTTAATGACACATTCTGGATCAGTTCCAGCTCGTCCCTGAAAACCCCACTGGTTTTATTGTTGCACAGCCTTATTAACTTTTATTAAAATGTATTTAGTTTCAGGTTAATATCTGAAATAGATGCTCCTCTTGTATAAAAAAGGAAAATAAGCAGGAATCTTTATTAAAGTTAGATAAAAGTTCTGTAATATATATTTATTTAATTTATTGTGCAACGGCTTAAAAAGTTTTGTTCTGTTTGAGTCATCAGCTCTCCGCTCGGGTGTCCGGACGAGACGGGCTGAAGATCCGCCAGCTGGTGCCGAGACGTCCCGCTGCAGAGTCAGGTCAGCGATCGTCATCCTCTGCAGGGATCTGCGGGGCGAGACGGGGCCAGGTGGATGGAGCAGAACCCGGAGGCGGGACCAGGTCAGAACCTAGACTGAAGGTAATCAGCTGGTTGGTCGTAAACCTCGTTTCTCTCATTAAATTGTGCTGTTTTTCCCTCTGATCTACAGAAAATTAATTTTATGTTTAAAATGGTGCTCATTGCAAGCTATACAAACATAAAAGAAAAAGCAGTTTGAGTTTACTCATACTGATACACAGTTCTGCGGGTACGCACTCACTGTAAACAAAGCAACAAACACCACTTGATTCTGCTAAATGTATCGATCTGGTAGCAACAAAACAGATCCAAACATTATTTAATGTTTAAAAATGTCACGTTTTAATCAATATGCTAAATCTGAATCGATTTTCATGACAGCATTTGCTTTGTGTCATTATTTAGACACATTAGCATTTAAAGTGCCTGTGACGTGCCTATCCATCAAATACAAAAAGTCAAAGAAAACGCATATTTACATAAAAAACCTTCCATAAAACGTGATTTTACTCATTTTGTCACATAACTGGCAGATATTCTTTTGAATTTGGCTCAGCTTAAGTGCAACAGGAAGTGACATCACAGGGGAACTCTAAGAGAACTCTGTAATCATTTATTGAAATATTATTTGAACTCTGACTCATCTTCATCTCTGACAGTGACTTATAATAATTTAAAGAAACAGATTCTTCTCCAGTCTGTCGTTAGCTATTATTCCATGCAGACGTTCCCCTTTGACATCACTTCCTGTTCCTTCACATGCAAATATCAACTGTTCATCTCAGCAGCGGGAAATTATTTTTGCAATATGCTAATGATGTCATCTTTCCAATGATGCCTTTGTATTTATTTTTAAAAATTCATGTCACAGGCACTTTAAAGTAAATAAATGTATTATAAAATGTTCTGAAATTAAAGCAGAGAAACCCACTCAAGTATTGAAACGATGCTAGAGTTTAATATTTGGACCGATCAACACACTACTACTGATGGTCTCTGGTGTAAACAAACATGGCGGGGTCAGAGAAGTGGATCTGCTGCTTGATGACAGAAGAGTTTCTGACAGAACTCAACATTCAAACACGCCGCTTTAGTGAAACTGTTTTTTCTCCATATTTAAAGCATAAATGCATCAAAGCTGCTCTGGTTTACAAACTTTAAAGATTTACACTCTTATGTTGCAATGAGCACCTTTAGCCTCCTCAGTCTACGGTTCTGACGTGGCATTTCTCTGTGACCTTTGACCCCTTCAGATCCCTGCAGCAGGAAGTCTGACTGCCTGGCTTCAAGCCTTCAGCTCAGTCCCTCCGTCCCCATGATGACAGCTGTCTTTAAGTCCACTTTGGTAAAGTATCCCATCATCCCCCTCACTGACAACACAAAGCTCGTGAAACTGAAACGTCTCCTTTCTTTTATACAAAGGATCTTAAAAATATACTTTTTTTTTTACATTCTTGAATCATAAGAGAGAAAAAAACAGAAGAAACATCACAACAGACTTTCTGCACTTTGGTTTCAAACATCTGGAGCCTCTTTAGCGCCACAGTCCATTCTGCTGCTGCAGCAGCTGTTTGTAATTCATTTACTTCGGACTGGAAAAACATTAATCATCTGAAACCAAACGTTTTCTGTTCACAGCTGAGAAAGTGACAAGAAACAAAAAGCACAAATGAGGAGTAAAGATGTTTCCTGAGTCAGTAGTTGTTTTTTTTGGTGAGAGGCGGCGAGGACGCTCAGGCGCTTCCGTCAACATTCACACACCATCGCTCACTTCCTTTTTCCCCTCAACGACGTGCTTCTTCAAACATCAACATTAATTAGTTGCATAATTTATTTCTGTTGAGCCTAAATGTGTTTTTATTCTTTTTAAATAAACTGAATGTGAACGTGCTTGAACACCCCACCTCCCAGCTGTGTGCACGGAGATCAGGTAAAAGTTTGGCTGCTGAGCATCAGTTTGGAGATTTTTTTTTTTAAACAAATGGCACAGAAAGCACAGGATGGTTCACTCTCTCACACACACACTCACACAGTCGTACGGCTGAGCTGAAGACGATAACGTGCTGTTATTTATTGTGACGGTGTATCAATCGGCGGCGGGGGCTTGAGCAAACAAAACCAGGCGGGTTTATAAGGAGGGTGGTGGACGAGTCCTGTGGCCCTTCAGCAGAGCCATTTATACGTTAAAACTTCTCATCAGGGATTACTGTGTTGAAGGGGTGATCCCAGAACGTGGTGGTGATTCCAAAACCTGCAAAGACAGAAAAAAATATATGATTAAGCATTTAAACAGTTCAGGTAATATTACTATTTCAATAAATAACTATTTACCAAAACAAAACTTTGCATATAACTATGGGGTTTTGTAGATACTTACTGTTAAATAACACTATATTACCCCATATACATGTATTAGCTCGGTCGCTAAAGCTATATTGTCATTTATACATGTATTAGCTCGCAGCTAAAGCTTAATCACCTCATATATACGTATTCACTCAGGAGCCAATGCTGTCTCACCACTTATATATATGTATTAGCCTGGATACTTGCACTATATTGTCACATAAATGTAATAACTTGGGTGCTAATGCCAAGTTGACACATTTACATGCATTAGCTCCGGAGCTAAAGCTATATTGTCACATATAAATGTAATAACTTGGGTGCTAACGCTAAGTTGACACATTTACATGCATTAGCTCAGGAGCTAACGCTACATTGCCACATATATATGCATTTGCTCGGGCTCCAGCGTGAAAGCGATCAGGCTAAATCTGAGGTTCTTCTTCCATTAAGCAGCTCTGTTTTCCTCTTTCAGCTGCAGGCTGAATCATTTCTACATTCTCCTCTCTGGCAAAACAGTCTGGTTTGATTTAAAATTTCTAAGAGTGGATAACAGCTCGCAACCTCCCCCCGGAGCACCTAGTGAACGTTCACATTTACCCAGTATGCTTTGTGAAGAAGTATTTTATTCTTTTTTGTAGTTGGAAGTAAATGTTTAGCAAATAACGTCTAATAGTACAACTATTCTTTTTCCATTAAAGTGCTCATTTAAGAAATGACTGTTCTTTAATATTATTTTATTTTTCCTGAGAAATTAATATTTGAGTTTCAGTTTCTCCATCAGGCTGTTATGTGTCTCTGAGAGCTTTCAAAATAAAACCCGTTTCAGCCGGGCTGACCTGATCTCTGGTGCTCGAAGTGGTGTTTGACGTGGTAGGCCTTCAGGCCGTACAGGTACGTCCCCCTCTTGGGCGAGCCGTAGTGAAGGTAGTAGTGGATCATGTCGTACACGACGTATCCACACAGCCCGCCCACGAACATGGAGACCCCCAGGATCTCTGGGAGCATGCTGTGCAGGATGAGATAAAACAGCCCCACCACGATGGAGGCCAGGCCGGGGGGGAAGACGAGTCTGGAGCCGTCGAATGGAGACTGTGGAGAACAGACACGACGGGTTAAACACTGCCTCTGTTGAACGGTTAAAATCCCAGATGCTAACAGAAAAGCTAATATTAGCCCAGAGATCCTGCTCGTCCGTACCTTGTGGTGCTGGCCGTGCAGCAGGAAGTGCAGCGTGATGAGGTAGTAGTTGTGAGCCGGCGGCTTCATGTGGAAGACGAAGCGGTGGATGCAGTACTCCATGAAGGACCACAAGAACCAGCCCATCAAAAACAACACGGGGAACATGGATTTATGGACAGGGACGGAGAAGCCTGAACACACCACACAGTCTGAATACTCTGGTTTTTAGTTTTACTTCTTAAATGAGCGTCTACAGGGATGTTACCTGAAGTGACGGCTATCCTTGTGGTGCCCTGGGCCAGTGTGCTGTAGCAGTACCAGCTGAGATAAACCACCACGGGTACCCAAACCACCAGAACCCAGTACCTGCAGCAACAAAACACATCAGATTCTTCATCTGCATCTCTTCAATGAGTGACAGGCCTTTAAGCTGTTCATTAGGTTTTAAATGGTGATTATAAATTAAAACGCTGTTTTAATGTAGATAGATCCAGTGTTTGTATAAAGTACCACAAAGTGATACTTGAGTAAAAGTACGAGTATCTTACCAAAAAATTACTTTGGTAAAAGTTAAAGTCTCCTTTAGGAATATTACTTAAGTACAAAAATATCAGATATTTTGACTTTTACTCAAGTATTAAAAGTAAAAGTATTGATTTAAAATGAGCAGTTAGATTTTCTGTAAGGACATTTATTAGGAGGTGACCTCCACAAAAACTGACTTTTGTATTAAAATAATTAATTAACGTTAAAGTCCAGTTATTTCAGTTTATATACATATATCAAGGCTGCACAAAACTTTTCTCCAAAATGAAAATCTGAGGGCTGCGGCCAAATGTAATAATATAATTCATGAAATACAAATACTTCTTCAGTACAGTCCTTGTGTTTTAATGATTCTGTCCTGCTGGAGTGTGACATGATTTGTTTGTGTACAAACTAATACACTATCAGAGTTTTATATATTTATACTTCTCATTCAACCACAGTTAAATTCACTCTAAGAGGCACAGTTTATATGGATAGTTTTTATTTTTTACAACAAGCTGCAATGAAAACAAGCAAATTGAAATAAAAGTAACAACTTTCTACTTATTGCCTTTTTATGTAAGGAGTAAAAGTAAAGGGTAGGCTGAAAAATAATTACTCAAGTAGAATTTTTGGGTATCTGTACTTAAGTACAGTAAAGAAGTATTTGTACTTAGTTACTTTACAACTCTGGATAGCTTACAATAAATTAGGGCTGTCAAATGATTACAATTTTTAATCTATTACTTCCAAGGTAGCTGTGAATTAATCACAATTAATCTTAAACTTAATATAAAACTTTAAATTTTTAAAAATTTAAATATTATTGATTTATTAAATAAAATAAGCCATAAGAAGACAAAAAGAAAAAAAAGCTACATTATGTGTTTCACATGGAGTTTTTTTTATATTATTTATTTAACTGTTATTTATCCAGGTAAACTGTTTGAGAACCACGTCTCATTTGCAAACATGACCTGACATGATGCAATGAGTGCATTGTAATATACAAACCTACATATTCAGTCAGAGTAAAGTGATTGTAAATTTTAATCATGATTAAAATGTTTAATCTATGCACTAAAATTAATCAGAGTTAACTCGGTTAATTTCACAGCCCTACAGTAAATATAAAAGTTAACTACCTGAGTTACAGAAATGACAGATTTGACAAAAAAAAAAAAAAAACTAAGATTCTAAGTGCTCCCTCAGTTTTTTTAATAATAAATGCATCAATAGCCTTTTGTTTATTTCAGTGTACCGTCACTTTAGGCAGTTTGTCAAAACAAATTTACATATTTTATTAGAAGTATTTCTAACCAGGAAGTTTTGGTCGCCGCCTCCAGGAAGGGGTTACCGAACAACCTGATGGGTCTGTCGACTGGCTGATGAACCCACGCGTCGTATTTCTCTCCCAGGTGACCCACCTGCCACGCCAGGGGCTTCCGCCAGTCCACCAAATCCTGGAGACAAACAGGAAACACAACAAACAGGCGTCAGTTCAGCTGGAGACGTCCAGCAGATGGAGGCAGAGTCAAACCAGGAAGTGAGAACAGTTCATTCCCCTCAAACACACTCCTTGTTTGTAATTTTCAAACAATGAAGCCGTTTTCTCATTGGTCAAAACAAAGCTGGAGCTTCTCACTGCTCTGTGCTCACATTTTCTTTTTTAGTTTAATGAAAATTAAAATAAAAAACAAACATTTCTTTTCCCGACTAAGTCACGTGACTTTATTTTGACTCAGACAAATCCAGAGATTACGTCGACAGCTCTGAGCGCGGCCGGCGTGATTTACATATCCACCTGCACATCAAGCAGCATGTAAATCCCTCCACTCACTCAGGTGAGGCGGGCCGCCTCGTCAGCTTCTGAACCAGCTGCGCCGTCGCTCCGACCAGACAGTTACAATAAGGAAACACTAAAAACAGACTTTCATTAAATCATAACCTCATTTAGTACACTGTAATTACAAATGTTTTTTTACTGCAGCTAAAACGTCACTTTTCTTTTACCCACAATGCAACTGTGGCCAGAGACAAAATTTTATTAAGCAGTTTTATTTAAATTTCTCCCATTTTCCTTTATTTTATATTATTGAATGAAAACATTACATTTGTTTTCCTTTTTGTATAGTTTTAGGGGGGAAAGGTAGGATTTTAAGACTTAATTTCATGTTTTCAGCCACATTTTCCACACAAAAGATGTATTAAAGATCTGTTTTAGTTTAGCTCTTTGACGATCCAACCAGATAATTCTAGGAAGTCTGCATTAAATGTTCTTCATCTAAAAATAATCAAATAAAATCCTGAATAAAACAAACCGTTGCCTCTGGTTGAGTTTCTGCCACTTTGTTCATGATAAAAAATCAGAAGAAGTGTTTTGTGTCGAGCTGCTTATCTCCTCATCAGTTACTAATGTTTATTATTAGAAATAAAGACAAAAATATATATATAAATAAAACAGAAAACAAGAAGTGAAAATATCTGAGTCATGTGCCTAAAAGAAGCTCATGACCACAGCAGCTTCCCTGCAGAGGATTCAGGTTTTTTCTCCAGTTTGAACAAAAACTAAAATAAGTATTTTCAGCAGGAAACCTTTAACTTGTTTTGGGATAAAGTCACACAGACCACTCGACCTGCATCACTTTTGCTTTTTAATGCACCAAATAACTGATTAAATGGCTAAAAATACTGCTTATATACAGTATGAAGTAAGGTCATTGTGATGAGAAGTCTTGAATCTTGTAAATATCATCGATCTCATGCAATAAAGAAAAATATATGAGTTTTAAAGTGTCTGTGACGTCAAATTTTTGTAATAAATATTAATGCATTTTTGCAAAAATAACATTAATAAAATATTGCAAAAGACATTTCAGGCTACTTAGTCGAAGAGTTGTTGAGATATTTGCATGTGAAGTAACAGGAAGTGATGTCAAAGGGGAACGTCATGCAATCAGTGCGTTGCTACAAGAGATAAAAACAGACCGTAGAAAAGAATCTTTAGATTATTTTGAGGCTATCAGAGACATGAAGAAGAGTTCAAATAATATTTCAGTAAACAAAGACCAGAGAAGTCCCCTTTGATGTCACTTCCTGTTTCACTTTGGCAGAGCTAAGCTTAAAAGAAAATATGCCAGTTATGAAACAAAATGAGTAAAATTGTGTTTTATGTCATTTCTTAAAGTGTTTTAAACAAACAAAAGGTTGCTGTTTCACGTAGAGTTAAGATCAAGCCTATTGTTAGGTGATGGTCCTCTTTTGCATGTGACTAACCTGTTTGTCCAGGTGGAGGCAGTGCTCATAAGGCTGAGTTCACCTGAAACTCCTCAGACTGAAGAAGTCTCTTGGAGGAGAGACGAAACGTTTCACTGAAGAAGAACCATCCAGAGGACCTACTGGTTTTTTCTTTTTGATTTTTTCTACCTGGATTACTGAGCTGCATCAGGACATTTTGGGGTACGTTACACTATAAATAAATACGTTTGTATTTGAAGGATATGCACATCACAGACAGAGATTACTCTCAGCTACTAACACACCAGATTTCCCCTCAGTACCTGCAAAACTGATCAAACTAAAGCTATTTTTCTGTTTGCTAAGACCAGTTAGCTGTGGTGGCCATCTTGAACCAGGTTGACTCCAAATAGGGTTGGGCAATATTGGCAAAAAAATTAATCGTGATTAATTGTGGTATTTAGCCGATAACGATTAATTTGACGATTAATCCCCTGGAGTCCCTGGACACCCTTATGTCCTGGTCACATGACCAATTTAGTGGGAAAGATTTGTTCTTTGTAAAAATCTGTTCCAAATTTTGTCAAAATTACAGGCTTCAGGCTGTAAAGCAAATTTTAAATTGTGCTGATAGATAAATAAATTACTTATTTTTTAATGTTCGTCATATTCGAAGCAGAGAGGAGCACCGAGCGGACTGACTGGAGGCATTAATCGAATTAATCGTCCAATGCCAAAAAATAATTGATTGTTTTTCTGACGATTACGGTTATGCACAACCCTACTCCAAACTCGGTGCAACAATAAAAAGTTTAACAAACATCCATCCACATAAATAAATCGATTAAAAACATTTAAAAATACAGTTACATCAAGGTAAAATAAATAAATAAAATATGCCCGATGTGGATCGATGTATCGATCGTAGGCTTATGAACTGGATCAAAATCGCATCATCTGATGATTTACACCTGTACTCCCAACACAAATAAGTTGTGATTGAATGATTTTTGACATGTCGCTGACAGACTTGGCAGAAACATCATCGCCCACCTTCCTGCAGCGCTTTCAGTTTCTAAAATTAAACAGGTGAAAGATGAAAAACAGTCATGAGTGAAGACGTGCCTCACATTCCTGAGTTCACTGTAAACAAATTCAAGTTGTTTCGTCCCCCCGCCCTCCTCCTC
>NW_013952491.1:1023290-1024886 GCF_001266775.1 Austrofundulus limnaeus
TCCACCTCCTCCTCTTCCTCCACCTCCTCCCCCTCCTCCTCCTCCTCCTCCACGTGAACTTAAAACTGCTCGCCCGAAACTGGGGTCGCCACATGCCTGCAGCCACAACCGCTGCACACAAACCGACACCTCGCCGGTTCACCCCCCGGCTGCTGGGATCACAGCACTGTCGACTCAAGGAGGGCGTGTCCCTCTGAGGATTTATGTCCGTGTGACTTCACAGCTAAAACGATCCGTCCCGACGCAGACTAGGAGCGCTGAACGCCGTCACACCGCCGCGCTTTACGAGCTGCGGCGAAGGTGTGGTCAACAGTGAGAGAAACTGACAGGTTGCATCAACTCCACACAATGTCGCCCGGAGACAGAAAGAGCGGGACAGACAGGTTGAATCTGTCACCTGAACGAACCGCACCGATACCTGGTATGCTGCAAAAATAAGCTGCGCAGCTCTGCTTCTATAAGAAGGGTTCAGGCAGCGTGTGCAGGAATAAGAATAAAACTATTAGATGTAAATAAAAATAGTTTCTCCTCACATTTTATATTTATCCAAATTCAATCAATTCATTTAAACATGAAAACATTTTCAGATTTTATGAGATTTTTCTGCAGATTTTGCTTCCAAATGCTTTTATTACAATTTCAAATTTGAGACGTTGTATAAAAAGTAAAAAAAATAACTCAGGGACTTACAAGTTTAATTTACCCACATTTTATTCACAATAGACTCTAGAATCTAAGATAAGCTGCAGATAATCCAAGGTTAACAATAACTATTTTTAAAGGTAATGTTGATATTTGAGGCAGCAACTTAAAGCTAAATGTTTTAAACAAACGAGGAGCTTTTTACAAATAATCAGGTTAATTATTAACGAGTTAGAAAGAGGAGCAGGTATAAAAAGATCATTTTAGAGGCTGAATCTTAGAAGAAAAGATGGGCAGAGGTTCACCAGTCTGTGAAAAACTGCATCTAAAAACATAATTTCAGAATAAAGTTCCTCAACAGAAAATTCCAAAGACGTTGAATCTCTCGTCATCTTAAATTCATAATCTGACTGACAGATTAATATAATCTGCAGAAATCTCTTAGCTCAAAGGCTGAACGTCGATACTGGGCGGTCAAGATCTTTGCATTAAAAGCAGGTCGTGGTTCTAGGAACACTTCCATACATCTGTAGACCCAATTCAACGTGCTGTAACGCTGATTAAAGCTCTATCACGCAAACATGAAGCCATATGAGAGCGCCATCTGAACCGCTGCCGTCTTTTCTGGAACAAAAACAGGCCGAGCCAAAGTGTTCTGTTTTCACATTTAATTTGTTTTTGAGACGCCACGCCCTCCGTATTATCAACGCAGCTCAGAAACCTGCCTCACTGATGGTATGGGGGTGCATTAGAGACAGCTTACACATCTGGAAAGATTTCCTCAATGCAGGAAGTAAAAAAAAAGTTTTTAAAATATATGCTTCCATCCAGGACTGTTGAACTACTAGAGAGGGACAACGGTCCCTCCAAAACCTCCAGATCTGGTCTCTTCAGCCCCTCCAAAACCTCCAGATCTGGTCTCTTCAGCCCCTCCAAAACCTCCAGATCTGGTCT
>NW_013952491.1:1026296-1035117 GCF_001266775.1 Austrofundulus limnaeus
TCTGGTCTCTTCAGTCCCTCCAAAACCTCCAGATCTGGTCTCTTCAGTCCCTCCAAAACCTCCAGATCTGGTCTCTTCAGTCCCTCCAAAACCTCCAGATCTGGTCTCTTCAGTCCCTCCAAAACCTCCAGGTCTGGTCTCTTCAGTCCCTCTAAAACCTCGGAGGTGTTGCCGCCATAAAATATAAAAATCCCTTTTTATTTTCTTATAATTTAACAATTTCTTAGGGAATAAAGTGTTTGAAATTTGCATTCCTACTTCCAGTTTTTATTTAATTTTTTTTAGATTTAGAACTGTATTTTATTAAATAGCTCTAATCCGCTGTCAGGTTCCCAGTTAAAGAACTGGTTCAGATTAAACTCTCATCAGATGTTGTTATTTTTAAGCTCTTTGTGTTGCTGCGTGTTTGCACATGCTCCTGTTTGACAGTGTGAGAACTCCGGTACTACAAACACACGGGGACAGTTCAGGAAGAGCAGGTGAATAACCTGAAGACCGTTCACTTCCCTTTTATCTGTTAGAAACCAGAGGTATGCCCCCCCCCCCCCCCTTTTTAATTTTTTGCTTCATTCCTGTCCGCGTATCTTAATCCTGCATTATTTCAACACGCACACGGATGATTGTGGGCGGGGCATATTTCCCCTGTGTGATCCCGGGCCAGAGGAACTCACCTGGTCCAGGTCCACAGGACTGCAGCGGCTGTACGGGGAGATGTCTTCGTCTTCGTCCACCTGCTGCTGCTTTTCTGTCCTTTTCTCTGCCGTCTTCCCGTTCGTCTGTTCGCTGGCTTTCTTCCTTTCCCTCAGAGTCTGAAAGAAAAGATTAGAAAACAGAAACAAGTTATTTTCTCAAGTTTTTATTCTTTAATGTAAACATTATCACTGCGTCCGTAACTGTTTTAACTTGATTAAATGTTGCAAAATGAGCAACGACACAAAGGTATTAATGCAGCTGCACAGACTTGTACTCTAAGGTGTGATTTACAGTTAGAAACAGGTGTGGTGACCGAGCCCCTCCCACCACAGTCACACCTGTCCCTTTACACGACAAATCAAACATTTTTACAAACAACATAATTTGTGTCATATGTAGTAAAAATGTTTACAGTTATTTTTGGTCTAGGGTGATTTACATCTTAATTAAAAGGTATAAAAATATAACGATACGCTGAAATATCGTGATATTTAATTTCCTGATAATGTATCGATTCTTAAAAACACTTCATTTTTTATTAAGTCTTAAAGTGCCTGTGACATGCCTATTCATCGAATACAAAAAGTCAAAGAAAATACATTTTTATATAAGAAACCTTGCATAAAACATGTGATTTTACTCATTTTATCACATAACTGGCACATTTTATTTTGAACTTGGCTCAGCCAAAGTGCAACAGGAAGTGACATCAAAGGCGAACTCTTTAAGAGAGCGAACTCTCTGGTCTTTGTTTATTGAAACAATATTATTTGAACTCTGACTCGTCTTCATCTCTGATACTGACTCAAAATAATGTAAAGAAACATCAGATTCTTCTCTACAGTCTGTGTCGTTAGCCATTTTATCAGTGCTTTGTTCCATGTAGACGTTCACCTCTGACATCACTTCCTGTTCCTTCACATGCAAATATCTCAACAACTGTTCATCTCAGCAGTGGGAAATTATTTGTGCAATATGTTAATATTGTTATCTAAGAAGAAATGTGAAATACAAAAAGTTCCCACAGAGCCTTAAAAAGCCTTAAAAGGCATTGAATTCAATCAAAAAAAGAAGGCCTTAATTAACCTTAAAAAGTCTTAAATCAATTTTTCAGAGGTCTTAAAAATGTTGACACATTGTAAGTAGGATGATTAATAATTGGTAACATTTATTTATTTTCTTAAATAATTTACAGATTTGTTTGTGTTAAAATTGTTGCTGTTTTTTCCATTTGTGTTTATTGTGAAGCTGGTATTAAACTTAATTTCAAGTGGAACTAAAAAGACTTAAGTCTTAAATTTTATTTAACCCTGAAATGTATTTAGTGCTCTTCATTCTGCTCGTGATATTTCAACATACCAATATTTTCTAAGTTAGCTTCTTTAAAAATAAAAGCTTTCAGCTGTTTTTGGATGTTGGGAATCATTTTTGTTTACCAAAACTACAGCAAAGATATTTCACTGAGCTATTAAAATGTTTTTTTCTTTGATTTTTTTTTAAGTTAGAGCAAAATATTGAATAAAATCCAAGAGAAAAAACACCAAATAGCAGCTGTGACCCAGCAGAACTGCACTTGTTGCTTCAGGATGACGTGAGTGAGACGGTGTTTCACCACAGAGTTACAGTACGCCGTGTTAGTGTAAAATCACATGACGCCGCTTCATGATCGGGTTCTGGGAGCTTACAATCCAGTTAGAAGCAAACAAACAAAAAGAAATCTGAACCAAGATCTGCTGAAAAAAAAAACCTCATCATAAATTCAGTCCGACCAGGTTTTAAAGTCTTTTAAAACAACAACACGCCTTTTTGTCACACTAACTGAAACAGATTAAAGCTGGAACAGCATCAGATTATCTTTAATCTGCAGTGCCGCAGCTCATCCTCAGGTCTGCGGAGTTAAATATTTATCAGGCTGCTGGTGTGAACCACGTGTTCAAGGTCTTCTGTGGTTTGTTATTGACATCAGCTCCGACATTTAACACCTATTGTTGCAACTTTATACCATCGCAACTTCACAACATGCAGAGGATTAAAACCAAAAGACACAAGCTTCGTCAGAATATCAAAGGATTACATAAAGTTGCTTAATCTACACTCTGATGTTTGATAAATGGAAGATATTTGGTTCAGTTTGGACCAATCAGAACCGGAAGGAGAGGTTTTGTTTCATCATCTGACCCATCAAACCAGAAACAGACAGAACTGGACTCAAATCACTCATGCTGATGAAGACTAATGAAACATGGATCCACAAACATATCCATTAAAGTTGCCGTGACATACCCATCCTCAAATACAAAAAGTCAAAGAAATTATCTTCATATTTAGGAAAACCAGCATAAAACACTAGCCTGGCCCTTGCCTTCCTACGCAGTTGCGCTCACTTCTAGTTTCCCTTCACTGCTCCGTCTGGGACTTCTCCCATAGACAAGGATTTCTTCGGGAGCATTTCGTCCGGGCCAATCAAAGAACAGAAAATCAATTTTCTGCGCAGTGTCTGCTTGTAGTTCATTTTACCTGGGCCAATCAGCAAACAGAAGGTGAAGTTTTGAATGGTGTCAATTTTCTAAGCAGTGTCTGCTAGTTATTTTAGCATACGGCAGTGGAGGAAGTGAATGAAGCCAGTCCGTGTTGATAAGACTTCCAAATTAAAATAAATTTGTCTGACAAAGCAGCAGCTCTCATTTACAGTCGTCTCGCTCGGCTCGGTACTTCTCTCCTCTCAGTAGGGTTGTTTACAGCGCACGCAATTTCCGGTTAGCTTCTTAGCTTAGCCTCCTTCACAGCGGAGCTGGCACTTGTGGCCAACTGATCCAGTCGTTTTAAAACTTCAACAGAGGCCACGCCTCCAGCAAGAATCGCTTTCTATAGCCGAGGTTCCAGACCCTCGTCCGATGCGAAGTGAAGGACAAGGGTCTGGTTTTTACCAGGCTAATAAAACACATGATTTAACCCATTTTGTCACATAACTGGCATATTTTCCTTTGAATTAGGCTCAACTAAAGTTAAACAGGAAGTGACCTCAAAGGGGAACTCTTTAAGAAAACTCTCTGGTCTTTGTTTATTAAAACAATGGTTTAAACTCTGACTTTTCTTCAGGGACTAAAATTAACTAAAGAAACAAAAGAAAATTCCTTGCTGCCTGTGTTGTTAGCCGTTGTAGCAAAGCTCTGTTTACATGCATTCCCCTTTGACATCACTTCCTGTTACTTCACGTGCAAATATCTCAGCAACTGTTCCTCTCAGTGGTGTCAAATTTCTTATGCAACATGTAATTAATGTTATCCTTCCAAAAATGCATTCGCATTTATCACAAAAATTTGATGTCACAGATACTTTAAATGATGCAACTACATCAAGGCAAAACAAAAACCTCGATCATACGCCCATCTAACAATAATTTACACATCAAAAAAACATGAATTTAACTTTGTGATAGAGAAACATCGTATCATCATCTAATCCAATTGATCTCATTGAGATAAAGCTGTTTTTTTTACACCCCTAACGACCACATAATCTGAAGGAATACAGGAAACTATATCCGACTACTAGGGCTGTGTATTGGCAAGAATTTGGCGATACGATACATATCATGACAGAGGGGTCACGATATGATATATCCCGATATATTGCGATACTGTAAGCAAGGCGATATATTGTGATTTTTTTGGACCAAAAACCCTGTTAAATAAAAACCTCTTACAGGGGAAAAAAATGGAAAACCAAAATTCATTGTCTCAGAAAATTCTAATATTACATAGACATACTTTTGATACATTTAGCTGTGTTCTGCTTTGTAAGTATTTTATTTTATTTGTTTCATATTTCTTATTTCATCCATGTTTTCGATTATCAGACTAAATTTGCCAATAAATAGGTTGAAAATATATTTTTTGCAGCTTTTAATTTTTAATATTAATTTACAATATGGTCACCCAACACTTAATAATAGCCTCTACCTCAAGAGGTAGAGTAGCCAAATGGCTGGCTCACTGCTGCCAACTAGTGGTCMGAGGCTGAACTACAACATAAAAATGAACGGCTGGCAGGAAAGTTGACATTTTAAACCTTAATAAAAAAATCGATACAGAGCTTTAGAATATCGATACAGTATCGGGAAATGAAATATCGCGATATTTCAGTGTATCGATATTTTCTTACACCCCTACCGACTACGGCATCAGTGCGACAAGTTTCTCCTCGGAAACGGTTAAAACTTTTCTTTTGGTCTTATCTCCATTAAAAAAAAACTTTAATCTTTTAGATCAGACAATAAAATAAAAAGGAAGTCACAGAAATGTTACCAGACGTTTATCAGACTTCGCCTCAAAAATTCTTCTTCTGTCTCAAGTTGGAGGAAGAAAGTTGGTAAAAAGAGAAAGAAAAAACAGCAGATCTAAACACGAGACAATCAGAACCCTCTCTGAAGGTCTGCAGAACTATTCTGGACATCCTGATGATAAAATCTCAAGCCTCACACCTACGAACAACCGACCGACCTAGTTTTACTGCAGTCTAACTAATGTTTATCACAGCTTCAAGGTCCATGCAAGCCAAGGATATATCAGTTAAAATGAGATAAAGATGTGTCCAAAATGGCAGGCCGGGTCCTCCAAAGGACCTGCCTACCCAGTCAAGGTAGGCCGGGTTCTTGGTAGACCGGGAAGACCAGGGAAAAAGTGTCTGAATTTGGACGGTCTAGCCTCCCGTCTTTACCCAGGTGTACGTCTAGTCGCCTATATCAACTGTGACAACGCTAAACAGAAGCAAACTTAGATCAAATTAGAAAAATATCAATTTGTTAGCGTTATTAATATCACAAAACAATAAAATTTACTTGAAGAATAAATGGACCCACCGTAGGTGCATGTTTATTTCGCCATATAAGTTCGGGTTTTTTTCTGACAAAAATAATTCAAAAACACGTCTATACCAATTGTCCTGGAGCTAATACTTTTAGGTTTAAGCCAGTCATGATATCCTTTAATGACCTAAGTTTTCATGACATGCTCTTCATCTGCAGACTGAATGATTAAAGTCAGAAGAAGATTTGCTAACAACAATCATTCTTATATCACTTGTGTTAATCTTTGTATTTTCCCTTGACCTTGTATCAAATCTTGCTAAGATGACATAATGGTGTTTGTTAATATATAGAGGCCTCGAGTGAGTGAAACAGTGGAGTGACAGTGAGAGAGAAGCAGAGGCACAGATACAGACCAGGTTGTTCTGTGTTTCCTGTTGTTGCAATAAAACTCAGCTGATCATTTCCACGGAATACCTTCATTCTTGGACCACGTATTTCTGTCTTTGTTAAATAAATATTGCCATAACACCAATGATAAAAGTATTAAAATTACAACCGCTTGAGATTTTTCATTTTTTATTGCCATATTTTTATTTAAAACGTATTATTTTCTCTCACTTCGTCCGCCATTACTAGCATAAAAAAAATCTCCGGTTGGGCCGCAATGCATTATGGGATATGCTGGGCCGGGAAGGATCCATCGGATCAGTCCTTCGATTCGTGCCAAAGGAAGGACGCATTTGTCGGCCGCATCGGAGTCTTCAGTTTGGAACGGCTTTCGTTGTGGCGTTGTGACGTAAGCGGCCGACGAATTCGGCCTTCGTAGGACCCGGCCCTCCGTTCTGGACACAACCAAAGTCTTTGTCAAGTAAAGATTCTGGGTTCAGTCAGAGAGAAATTCAGACTTTAAATTAAAATAATCCCAAACCTGAGATGAAACGAAGACAATAAATTCCCCCCGAGCTGAAAATAAACCTGCTTTTTTACATTCTCGTATGTACACACTTTCCATTTCTTATTACTACACATACACACACAAACACACACCAAAACAAGCAGTGACACAGCTTCATATTGATAAATGCTATAAAAGCATCCCGCCCTCTGAATCAGCAGCATTCAGTTTGTACACTTCACCTGACTGACTCCAGCTCTGCACCTGAGGCAACCGCTGAGGGCGGAGTCAGAGGCAGGTTGTGATCACCTGGCTTGTGAGGCAAACCCAATTAAAGATGGCCGCCACTGCTCATTGACAAACAACACAAAAGTCATTCAGTTCTGCAGATATTGGGCTAAATTTGGTGCGTTAGTTGCTTTGAGTCATCCTCATCTCTCTGGGATTTCTCACAATATTCCTGTTATTTTTAGAGTTTTAACAAACATTTTAACTCCATAAATTCTCCAAATAAAGATGATTTTAGCCTCAAACGTGTTTGAAATGCAGCAGTTGTTATATTTTATATATTATTTCTTAACACCCCTACTTGTCTTTGCTCTTTAAATTACTGGTATAAAAAAAATAAAGCTGCTTTGTCCTGTTTACCAAAGGTGTTTAGGTTTCTGCACAGTGCTTTAAATAAACACCAACATCCTGCAAAGGATGTTGAGTGTCTTTAATGGTCAAGAAATACCTCAACCGACTGCTTTTTAAGTTTTTATATATAAAATACTTTAAACTGGAATTAAATATATTCTGAATTAAAACATAAGATTTACTATCAGTGCTTCAACATTTAAAGAAAAATCTTGTCAAGTCACTGAGCCTGCAGAACAGAAAATACAGTTTCACTCCTGTCTACAGGAATACAAACCAACTTTTACTTTAAGACTTAAGAACACAGAAACAAAGCTCTAAAGCTTTGTTTCTCAGTTACATCAGACACAGAATAAGCCATCTACAGGACAGCTGAACACTTCATTCTACAGAGAGCCGAGGACTAAAACAAGTAAAAAGCACAAATACATCAAACACAGGAGTAAAGAACCAAAACGGTTTCCTCTAAATCATCACAAACAAGACCTGTGCAAAAGTTTTAATTAAAATATAATGTGGGAACAGACTGTGCTTTAAAATATGGACAAATTTACCATCAGGTCTAAAATCTTTATTTACAGCAGATAAACAGAATTAGAAAATTTTATGTTTTAAGAAAAATGAAATAATTTGAAAAAATTAAATAAACCTGAGAGACGCTTCACCTTACATTTAATTAGTGACTGTGTCAAACAGAGCTATGGGATTTCCCCTCATGATCTCACACTTCTATTTTCAGTCTAACTCTTTGATTTGATCGTTTTACAGATTCAAATAAAGAATCATTTGAATCTATAAAAAGAGCAAATTGTGTCACAAAGAACCAATAGATCGGATTTTAAAATGGCTATTTGCAGAGTTACGCATCAACAAAACAGTGGTTTATCACTTGATTTTAAAAGCCTTTTTATGACTTGCAGGTCAAAGTTAAAAACTTTTTAAAGAATAAAATTCTTCAAGGCTGTGAAAAAAAGCATTGAACGGGGTTCAAAAACCCTGAAGTTCAAGACCACAAAAAGGTTATATTTACATCTGGCTCCTCAAAAAAAAAAAAGAAAAAGATAAAAAAAAAATTGTGCCCAAAACCCGAATCATAGAGACAAGACCCGAATCGTATCGTATCAAGACGAGACCAAGCTTGTATCGTATCAAGACGAGACCCTTATTATATCGAGACGAGACCCTTATTATATCGAGACAGGACCCTTATTATATCGAGACAGGACCCTTATTATATCGAGACAGGACCCTTATTATATCGAGACAAGACCAAGCTTGTATCGTATCGAGACAAGACCAAGCTTGTATTGTATCGAGACAAGACCCTTATCGTATCGAGACAAGACCCTTATCGTATCGAGACAAGACCCTTATCGTATCGAGACAAGACCCTTATCGTATCGAGACAAGACCCTTATTATATCAAGACAAGACCCTTATTATATCAAGACAAGACCCTTATTATATCGAGACAGGACCCTTATTATATCGAGACAGGACCCTTATTATATCGAGACAAGACCCTTATTATATCGAGACAAGACCCTTATAGTATCGTATCAAGACAAGACCCTTATCGTATCGTATCAAGACAAGACCCTTATCGTATCAAGACAAGACCCTTATCATTCCGAGACAAGACCCTTATCATACCGAGACAAGACCCTTATCGTACCGAGACAAGACCCTTATCGTACCGTATTGAGAAAAGACCCTTATCGTATCGTATTGAGAAAAGACCCTTATCGTATCGTATTGAGAAAAGACCCTTATCGTATCGTATT
>NW_013952491.1:1036170-1037770 GCF_001266775.1 Austrofundulus limnaeus
TATCGTATCGTATTGAGAAAAGACCCTTATCGTATCGTATTGAGAAAAGACCCTTATCGTATCGTATTGAGAAAAGACCCTTATCGTATCGTATTGAGAAAAGACCCTTATCGTATCGTATTGGTAAAAGACCCTTATCGTATCGTATTGAGAAAAGACCCTTATCGTATCGTATTGAGAAAAGACCCTTATCGCATCTTGTTGAGAAAGGACCCTTATCGCATCTTATTGAGAAAGGACCCTTATCGCATCGTATTGAGAAAGGACCCTTATCGTATCGAGACTACACCCTTATCGTATTGTATCAAGACAAGACCCGTATCGTATTGAGACAAGACCCGTATCGAGACAAGACCCGTATCGAGACAAGGCCCGGTTCGTAGCAGGACAAGACGCATAACGTATCGAGACAGTCATCAGTTTTTACTTAATCCTCTGAGGTGGATGCTGGGCCAAAAAGTTGTAAACAAAACTAAGGTTTATATTATTTTGACGTATTCTTAAGGCTACTAATAAAAGATTAAAACAAGGCTTCAGGCATTAAAACTTCTTGTCGCCTGATGGTAAAATCTTTATCAGGAACAAAAGGTCAAATTTTTAGATCGTCAATGAAAATCGATCTTTTTGTCAGCAAAAAGAAAAAACAACCAACTAATCATTCTGCTGCGGCTTTATGATAAATTTTTATTCAGTGAACTTTTTAATGAGGCCTAATCTGAGCAAAGCTTACCATAATCTTTATAGTTTCAGATAAGAAACATGTGATTGATCGTTAACCATTAAAAGGCTTTGGAAAAAGTGTCACATGTCAGCCAACATCTCATTTCTACAGAGCTATTAAAACAGCAGAGAACATCCTCACCGGTGAATTTATTACATTTTGCATATTATGTCAGCAGATTTTTGGGAGGGGGTTGTGATGGAGCAGGAAGAGGGGGAAAAAATTCATTAGGAAAATTCAAACCACCACAGCACCACAGCAGAAAGACGTCCCTGAGTTTGGTTGCATGTCACCAGGAAGCAGCTCAGGAACTGCCTCAATTTCATTTATAGTTATACGACTTCACCTTTGAACAAAACCAAACAATGACTTTCAGTGGGAAAAATGAGTGAGCTGTTGTGTTCCGGTAATAAACACAACTCAATATTAACGTGTTCCATCATCCTTTTATTTTCATTACAAACATGCCGTTCATGTCACGATGAGTGTGGAAGTTATCTGCTCTTCAAGCTCATCATGGAACAAAAAATAACAATTAAATTGATGTCATAATTCCTTTTACCTAACAATTTATAAACACATCTTTACCACAAACTGCAGAGTTGTAAAGTAACTAAGTACAAATACTTTGTTACTGTACCTAAGTAGAATTTTTGGGTGTCTGTACTTTTCTTGAGTAATTATTTTTCAGCCTACTTTTTACTTCTACTCCTTACAATTTTAAAAAGACAAAAACTTTTATTTCATCTTTGTTTTCATTCCAGCTTGTTATTGTAAAAAAATAAAAACTATCCATATAAACTGTGCCTCCTAGATAGAGTGAATTTAACTGTGGTTGAATGAGAAGTATAAATATATAAAACTCTGATAGTGTATTAG
>NW_013952491.1:1037963-1039483 GCF_001266775.1 Austrofundulus limnaeus
TGGATGGATGGATGGATGCACAGAGCTTTAGAATTATCCATCCATCCATCCATTTTCTGTACACGCTTCTTCCTTTTCAGGGTCGCGTGGGTCACTGGTGCCCATATCCAGCAGTCACAGTGCGAGGGGCAGGGTACACCCTGGACAGGTCGCAAGTCCATCACAGGGCATTTTAAATCAATACTTTAATACTTAACTACAAAAAAATATCAGATACTTTGACTTTTACTCAAGTAATATTCCTAAAGGAGAATTTAACTTTTACCAAAGTAATTTTTTAGTAAGATACTTTTACTCAAGTATCACTTTGTGGTACTTTATACAACAATGACAAACTAACCTGATTCAAAATGGCCACTGCCGGTAACACCCATTATTAGAAGCAAAATTATCTACAACAGATATTGAGCCAATACTATAATGTTGTAGTAACTGAGACTCATTCTCACCACTTACTCTGAGGCCTCACAGCCTCATTTACAACATGTAAAACTCAAGGTTCTTGGGTCAAATGTGGTCTGTCGCTGCATTTTACGTGGCCTGCGAGAGCTTCAAAAGATGTATTAATATCTTAAAATAAACTGATTTAAAGCCAGCGTTGACCAAAAACAACATCTCCCATAATGCATTTTAATGGACTAAATGGAGAATATACATGGCTACTTTTTGCTGCAGCCCAGTTATACTGGGAAGTGAGAACTTCCCACTTACATGTGGTAAATTTAAACTAAAACGCCCCACAAGTGGGAATTCCCTGTTGGAAAGTGGGAGAGTTCAGAATTAAAGACGGCAGCTACTCAGCAACTCAGTGACTAAAACTCTCCTTTTACTTTTAATAGTATTTGTTTTATTTATTCCCCATGTAGTTGGTCACGGTGCGATCCGTTCAGCTTAAACCGTTTCCTCAGCTCTTCTACCTAGGGTTGCATTTCTTCTTGCGTCCCTGGTGAGGGTGGCTACAGTTCCATGAAGATTATACTTTTTAATAATCTTGTCAGCTGTGGCCGCAGGAACATGATGCTGTTTGGAGTTGATATTTGGGTATCTATAACTAGAGGTGTATCGGAATCGGATCCGATACCAGCATCAAGTACTCGTACTCGTAAAAGCCAGCCGATACTCTTAACCGATACCACTTTTGTCCCCTCCTGTGCTGCGCTGCACAAAGGGTAAACAACAATCCATACCAGGCGGGGGCGCTAAYGCACTGACAAGTTATTTCTGACCGCACCCCCGAAAAACAGAAGAAGAACGATGAGAAGAAAGAAGAAGAAGAAGTAACATATCGGCAGTTTGGAGATATTTAAGAGCAGCACGGAGGAAACAAACCAGCAGACTGTCTGCTGTGCTCTGCTAACTGTCAGGGGGAGGAGCGAAAGTTGGATGTTTTAACAGCAGCAGTTTCATTCAACATTTGAGGACAAGACATGACAATTCAAAGAGTTTGTTGCTGCTAGCAGTAGCCTTCAAAAACAGCACTATGCTGCAGTTGTTGCAGTAACTTCAATGATGTTTTTTTC
>NW_013952491.1:1040122-1041939 GCF_001266775.1 Austrofundulus limnaeus
GCTACTTGGTATCGGTATCGGTATCGGCGAGTACCCAAACTCAAGTACTCGTATTTGTACTCAGTCTTGAAAAAACTGGTATCGGGACACCCCTATCTATAACATATCTAATCTTCTCTCTGAGCTCCTCGGACAGCTCTGACATTTTTTTTCTCAAGTCCTGGTTCAGCGTTTTATATCACCGTACAAGTTTGTTTTCTTTAAAACAGACTGAACGGCTGATTAAAAGCACAAAGGCTTCTGTGACATAAACTAAGGTCATAGAGTTTGAAACACGAGTATCATTCAAAGATTAATCATCTCCAGGGTTTCCCCTAGGATTTTTTTTATGGTTTAGTGGTTTCAGTAAAATAAAATAAAATAGCTTCAACTATGGAGACAAAAAAGAAAAACAATTTTAAAGTAAACTTTGGGGATCCATCTGAGCTACTACCACACCAAATTCTCACTTCATATCTTTAAAAATAACAGAAGTATAGCTATTTTTGTGTTTCAGGTGAATTAGCTGTGGCGACCATCTTGATCAGGGCAAAAGGTTAAAGAGCTGCCGATGATGGTTTCATTAAAATCCACCCAGTGGTTGATGGGATATTTTGCCAACAGATAAAAACAATAATTCCTGGCAATAATGAAGTCTGAATTAGTAGAAATTAGTTTTTTTTTTAAAGATTGTTTTGGGTCACCTCCGTCTTTTTGTGACTCACCTTCAACATTCCTGCCCAAGCATAAAAAACCTGAAATCTGCAGAGCAAATAAACAGAAAACTATTTCTTGGTTTTTGAGTAAAACGGAGGGAACTGAACCGTCACCCTTCAGCTGTGTTTCTGTGAACTAACTGTTCCCAGCACCACAGTGACAGGAAACTTCTCCAAACACAACTTCTTTAAAAGACCAAAATATAACTTTATAATTTTAGCATCCGATGAATTTAATCTAAAACTCGGGCAGGATTTTAATTAATTAAAATAAAAAAACAGAAGCACTCTTCAAAGTGAGGAGCTCTTAAAGAACAAACAAGTCCAAGTTCTGGTTTACACAAGACGAGTTCTGTCCCTGGAGGAGGAGGCAAAAAAATAAAAAGAACGAGAAGCCGGAAACAAAGGAGCTGGTTGGTGTGGGGCGGCGATGCAACTCGGTACCAGCCCAACACAGAACCCAGTCAGAGGAGGAGGAGGAAGGATGAATACATGAATTAGAACTGAGCTGATTTGAATCCTGATTCTCAACAGAGGAGACCGATGGTTAGAGAGGGCAGGGTGAAGGAAGACATTTAGCTTAAACCAGAAAACGCTACTTTAAAAGTGAACAAACCACACTTTTAAATCCTCGTTTTCGCATTTAAATGGGTCTATATAAAGTGCAAACAGTATTTACAAATTAATTAAAAGATGTCAAAATCAGAAGACCTGTTGGAGTCAGAGTCTGACCCAGAGGAGAACGAAGACCACACCTGCAGAAACAAATTGGTAAACCGCACCTCCATGACCTTGTTGAACAGTTCAGCAGACCCAAACACAACGAAGCATTAAACCAGATACCCAGTCAGTTTCTCTCACACCTTCATGCTTGTGACAAAAACATCTCTGAACCAGGCAAACAAAGACCCTAATGACCCTCAGGTGGGAGGGGAGTAGGGCTGTGTATTGGCAAGAATTTGGCGATACGATACATATCATGACAGAGGGGTCACGATACGATATATCCCGATATATTGCGATACTGTAAGCAAGGCGATATATTGCGATTTTTTTCCCCAAAAATTCTACTAAATAAAAACCTCTTACTGGGGAAAAAAATGAAAAACCAAAATTCATTGT
>NW_013952491.1:1041949-1043790 GCF_001266775.1 Austrofundulus limnaeus
AAAATATATATTTTGCAGCTTTTAGTTTTTAATATTATTTTACAATATGGTCACCCAACACTTAACAATAGCCTCTATCTCAAGAGGTAGAGTAGCCAAATGGCTGGCTCACTGCTGCCAACTAGTGGTCAGAGGCTGAACTACAACATAAAAATGAATGGCTGGCAGGAAAGTTGACATTTTAAACCTTAATAAAAAAATCGATACAGGGCTTTAGAATATCGATACAGTATCGGGAAATGAAATATCGCGATATTTCAGTGTATCGATATTTTCTTACACCCCTAGAGGGGAGTCAGATTCATTTGCATAACGGAGCTTCTCGTGCAGGTTAAAAAGCTCAGAACGCCACTCTTCTTTTTTTAAATGTAACAGCTTGTGTGGAGCGAGAACATAAATTTTTACATTTTCTCTCTTAACTCAAATTGATGAACATAGAAGGTTCAAACTATTTTATCGCTTTCAGAGGCGACAAATTCCTGCATTAACTCAGCATTTGATCCGTTCTGTTTTAAATGAACAGGTGACAAAAGACTCTTCCTCTCAGCACGTAGCTGCAGAGGCTGCTGAAGACAGCAGCTCCCAAAATAGCTTTAATGTTTGTTTAAACTGGTTTAAATTGTGTGGTTTAATTTGTTTAAACCACACAATTAGTTTTAAAATTATGATGGTGGAGACGTCTTCAGATACCAGAAAGAAATTAACATTTTTAAATGTTTTTTTTATTTATAAGTGTGTTTTCAACTCTGAGACCGTTTGTGACGTTTTAGTCTCGTCACACCCGTTCTTAATCCTTTATGGTGAGGTCTTGTGATACAATCTGTTGAGCAACAGGAAGGTGTGAGCTGGCACCTGTTCAATGCAACTTGTATTAGTTAATATTAGTCACTGACATTTTAGAATGCAAACCATCTGCTGAGTTAATACAACCTGAGATTAATGCCAACTGAATTCATTTTATGTAACATTTTAAAAAGAAAAATTAAAACTAAATATAAGAGAAAACAACAGTCTGATCTAAGAAGCTGCCTTTCAGTCAGATTGAGGTTTGAATTTGGTGATATGATACATTTCACAATACAAAAGCGTCAACATATTTGGATATTATAAGCAAGACGATATATCACCATTTTTCCCCCAAAAGATTCCTTTTTTTTTTTTTTTACAAATTAGTATAAAATCGAATTAAATTCTGTTTTTCTTTTTGGCATTCAGAACACTGAACAACAGTGAGAACTGCAATTGTGTTAAATCCATTAAATCTTAATTAAGAATCGATACAGCATCAAGAAGTGAAATATTGCGATATTATAAGCAAGACGATATATCGCCATTTTTTCCCCCAAGAGATCTGAATTGCTTTTACAAATCCCTATAATTACACACATAACATCTGAATAAATTCTGTTTATTTTTGCAATCAGAAGAACACTGAACAGTGAGAACTACATTTGTATTAAATCTTAATTAAGAATTGATACAGCATCAAGAATAGGGATGTGTATTGGCAAGAATTTGGCGATACGATACATATGACAGAGTATCGTATCACGATACGAAATATCCCGATATATTGCGATACTGTAAGCAAGGCGATATATTGCGATTTTTTTGAGAGGGTGTCGGTCTTTTCCGCTCAGATTCAGCTATCGGAGCATGAAGCTAATGTTTACTTACAATGCTAATGCTACCCTTGCTCTCTGGCGCTCAAGAGGTAGAGGAGCCACATGTCTGGCTCACTGTTGCCAACTAGTGGTCAGAGGCTGAACTACAACATAAAAAATGAACGGCTGGCAGGAAAGTTGACATTTTAAACCTTAATAAAAAAATCGATACAGGGC
>NW_013952491.1:1043800-1051057 GCF_001266775.1 Austrofundulus limnaeus
ACCTCTTACTGAAAAAAAAAAAGAAAAGCTAATGTTTACTTACAATGCTAATGCTACCCTTGCTCACTGTTGCCAACTAGTGGTCAGAGGCTGAACTACAACATAAAAATGAACGGCTGGCAGGAAAGTTGACATTTTAAACCTTAATAAAAAAATCGATACAGGGCTTTAGAATATCGATACAATTTCGGGAAATGAAATATCGCGATATTTCAGTGTATCGATATTTTCTTACACCCCTAATCAAGAAGTGAAATATCGCAATATTATAAGCAAGTAAAAATATCGCCATTTCCCCCCAAAAGATTTGTATTGTTTTTAAAAATCTGTTTTAATTACACACATAAAATCTGATTAAATTCTGTTTATTTTTGCAATCAGAAGAACACTGAACAGTGAGAACTGCATTCGTGTTAAATCCATTAAATCTTAATTAAAAATTGATACAGTGCTTATAAGAATCAATACAGTATCAGGAAGTGAAATATTGCGATATTATAAGCAAGACAATATATCACCATTTTCCCCAAAACATTCCAATTAAAAAAATAAAACAGTATAATTGCATGCATAACATCTGATTAAATTCTGTTTATTTTTTGCAATCAGAAGAACACTGAACAACAGTGAGAACTGCATTTGTGTTCCATCCATTAAATCTTAATTAAAAATCGGTACAGCATCAGCAAGTGAAATATCGCGATATTATAAGCAAGATGATATATCGCCATTTTTTTCTCCAAAATATTCTAATAAAAAATAAAATAAAATTCAGTGTAATTTCGTGCATAAAATCTGATTTTTTTTTTTTTTTTTTGCAATCATAAGATCACTAAACAGTGAGAACTGCTTTTGTGTTAAATCCATTAAATCTTAATTAAAAATTGATACAATGCTTTCAAGAATCATACAGTATCAAGAAGTGAAATATCACGATATTTTAGTGTATCTATATTTTCTTGCACCGCTAACCGTTATCCTGTTTGGTCCAGTTTTACTCCATCAAACACCATTTGCTATTAAAGATCAGGAATTAAACAACTTTATCTTGGTTAAATCTCTGTTACTGTGAGACGTTTATGAGTCCTCACTAATCATAAATGTCAGGGGAAAAAAAGCAGAATAGTTACACATTACTTGGAATTTAAATTACAAGCTTCACATGTGACCCAGTTTGTGTTTTAAAAAAAAAAACTTCCATAACCCTTCAGGTACAAAGATGTGAGTCAAAGCACCTGAGTCAGCAGGTGGTTATTGTTTCAGTCGTGATTACTTGGTTTTGTAAGAATGACCTGAGCATCCGGAACACTTGATCTAACATGACAAATATTTTTAGTGGATTTTATAAACTCGTTTTTTTTTTTTTTCTTTTAAAGCTTCGAGGTGAAAGTTTGACAAGTTCTTTTTTACAGTTTTTGTTTCAGGACGGGGAGGTCGGAGATGTTTGTGTTCCAGAAATATCTCAACGTGCATCTCAGAATGTTTGGCTGGTTTCTTTTTTAAATTGAAAGCGGGTGAGGTAAACGTCAGACAAATCTTTTTGTAGAGTTTCAGTTAAAACAAAAGAAGCTTAAATACTGTTTAAAAAAAAAGTAAAACAAACTGTATTACTGGCTAAAGCTTGCTGAACCCAACTAACAAATACTTTCAGAGCAAAATTAAATTACATAAAAGATCATTACAAAGTTTGTCTTTCAGCTTCTATCATATATTTTACATTTTCTAAAGAAAACACTTTAAATCTCACTAAAACACCAGAAAGCAAAGCTGCATTTTGTTTCGTAAAACAGAAACATTTCACAGATTTTCTGACTGGACCGAGATTGAAAGCAGGTTTTTAGATCAAGCAAGTCCCAAATAATTAATTTTAATTATTTCAGATCATATCTGGACAGTCGAAACTAAAAGAATTGTTTTTCTTTTTAGTTTAATGTTTGATGGTTAGGGTTTGTCACAGTTTTCTGAAACCAACATTTGCATAAAAATAAATACAATACTAATTTGTTTTTCCTGCATTATTGTTTTTTTTATAAACTGTAATTGCTGCGTGACTTTAGCAGGAAACTGAAGATAAAGGCCGTACAGCGGTGTAAAAACCTGACGACAGCTGGGAGTTTGTGCGTGTTTGCACGTTCAGATGAGGGCGTGACAGCAGCGGTTACCCAGCAGCGCTGGATAAACGTGGAAATCACCAGCCTGAAGTTCACCGGGGAGAGTTTAACAACCCTGACTGGGTCATAGTTTCTGAATACGACACTAAATCACACAAACAATCTGACACAACGACCAAGAGAAACATACGTTCACTAATCGATCGGAAAACGTCCATCTTTAATCATACATTATTCAGCTCTGTAAAGAATAACCGGATCAATAAAATGAGGATTTATGACCTCTGAGGCTGCAGACCATCACCACTTTTTTTATTTAGCATCATGTCAGGAAGAGAGGAGGACTGGGCGTGAAGGAGCTGAATCACAAACCTCTAACAAGTCCACATTAGATCACCCCACAGCGTCCGATAATAAAGTTCAATGACGTCAGCAACACACTTCCTGTTAGAACTAAATTACAAGAGAGTAAACAGATTAACCACACAAACCAAATTCTGAAGCTACAATCACTTTAAGCAGTTTGCACATGAACGTCTTGCTGAAATAATCAAGGCTTTCCCTGAAAGAGAGGTCAACTCGATGATCTAAAACCTGTAGATACTTTTCTGCATTGATGCATAAGCTGCCCGTGCCAGAGAGGCGCTAATGCATCCCTATGCCATCAGAGAAGCAGACTTTAGAACTGTGCACGGATAACAGTCCGAATGGCGTCGCTTATCTTATCCAGAAGTCTGGTTTTCAAAAACAAATGTCAAAAAACAGATGATTTGTGGAAGTGTTCCCGTGTTTCTAGTTTCATTCAAATCTATTCAGTGATCTTTTGCTAACAGTATGAACACATGCTCGCACAAAAACCTAATCGTTCTCTTGCTGTTGGTGGTGAGCTATAAGAAAAAAAACTTCTGAAACCTACTGACCTATAGCACAGAAGTAAATAAACTTAAATTACCTGAAAGTAGGGCTATGGTACATATCACGATGTGATATTTCATGCTATATCGCGATACTATAAGCAAGGTGATATATCGCCATTTTTGTCTGCAAAATAATCTAATTTTAAAAACTACTCAAGAAGAAAACACCATGCATTACATGCATAAAATCGGATTTATTTCAGTTTATTTTTATGACATTTTAATGAAACTTTCAAGAAGAAAAAAAACCTTGGATGTACGTCTGCAAAATCTGCCAGTCTAAATCAAGATGGCAGCCAGTCGACCTAAAGGTCCTCTCAACGTTTTTACTCAACTTGTGCCAACTTATGAAAATTTTAAAGACATCTACGTTAAATTAACTGGAACTTTTAGATGTGTACATACTGTAATGGTAACAAATTGATCAATTACATAACTTTTATTCGTCATTTAAAACAAAAAACAAATTTCATAAGTTGGCATAAGCTGTCTAAAATGTGTGACAGGGCCTTGAGAAAACACAAAATAAGATATAACTTTGTTGATTTTATAATAGCACTCAAAATTGGCTTGGTAGTAGCTTAGAGTCATTCCCAACACATACAATGAGCACTAAAATGATGGCAGGTGACATGCATTCTTTCAATGAAGGCTAGGCCTTTAATGTCATTGATTTCCCAATTTAAACAAGGTTAAAGTAACAATAAACTTTGTTTTATGAAGCAATATTAAGGTTAGAGCTGTGTATTGGCAAGAACTTGGTGATATGAAACATTTCACGACACAGAACTCTTGATACAATATATCGTGATATATCGTGATATATCGTGATACTGTAAACAAGACAAAATATCACCATTTATTTCTCCAAAACATTCCATTAAAAGCAAAACCTCAACATAAAGAGCACACCATGCATTACATGCATAAAATCTATTTTTATGCAATCAGAACACTGAACAGTGTCCCTCCATTAAGCTTTCATTAAAAATCAGGAAACTAAATATTGCGATATTTCAGTGTTATCGATAGTTTCGTACACTCCTACCTGTGAGTAAGCACAGATAAACCTGAGTTTATATCCAAACACAAGAACCAGTAATAAATTCTAATCTGCTGCCTGTGAATTTTAGATCCGACAGTATTTTTAAGAATAATCTGTCAGCACATACTTTCCTAATGACAGAAGGTAAACAACATGCGGGTTGTGCAACGTATGCATGGAGACCAACACTAACAGTGTGTGTTCAACGCCACATTCAGAGGAGTCCACGCTGCCATGAAAACAGCCGGACCTTCGGTTTACATCGTGTGTGTCGTTATTAATGAGGGGAGCATAAATACCTGGGGGTCAGGGGGGATGAGAGCGACGACACAAGCATGAGTGTTTCTGTGTGCAGATAAGACAGCTCTGCTCTGGTACCGACAGAACCGGTCAGACCTGAAGAACCGGGACTCAAGACTTCGTGTTTCACCTTTTCTCTCTCTCTCTGTGAGAACCAGAGGCTCGCTGTGGCTGCAAACTCCTGCACGAGTCCAATTACCATACGGTAAAATACAGTAAACATAAAAAACATACAGA
Source organism: Austrofundulus limnaeus (assembly GCF_001266775.1). Classification (NCBI taxonomy): domain Eukaryota; kingdom Metazoa; phylum Chordata; class Actinopteri; order Cyprinodontiformes; family Rivulidae; genus Austrofundulus; species Austrofundulus limnaeus. Next base: position 1,048,411 of record NW_013952491.1, read on the forward strand.
ATTTATCTGTGAAAATAAAATTACTGCAAAACACAGTTTCTAATTAGAAGTTGAAACATTTTGAATATATCTGTTGTTATTCCTGCAGCCTGGGATTAAATAAAGAATATAAAATGTTAAAAAGTAACTCAAAAACAAATAAAAACCCGTTAATGTGTAACTCCATCAGTAACTCATGATGAGATCATTTTCACCTAATAATAATTTAACTTCTGACCTCATTATAATCATAATGAAGAGAAACAGCCAGATTTAAAAATATATAACTGTTAATCTCGTAATAACTGAAGGTTGACAAAATTATTTTTCCAAGGCCAATTCTGACACTGATTTTTATTCATTTTATCTTTAACAAAATACAACAATTGCTTAACTTTAAAGTATATTTTTAACAATACTTAAAGAAATAAAAACTGGCTGAAGTTAAAGCGGTGATAAATACAGGATTACTTGATCATCAACTTATCCTCATTAACGTTCCACTTCTTTGTTCATAATAACAGGGAAGTATTTAACAGTTTAGTACTCCCTAATTTAGTTTTTTATCATTTAAGCTTTAATTAGAATTACCTAATTGTTAAACAAGTGATTAGAAGCACCTCGTTAACAATCAAAGAGCAATTAGCTCAGTTCCTGATAATAAAAAAAATCTTTAAAGCTCACTGATCTGATCAACATGACTTTCCTGTGTTTGTTGTTCAGTCTGACCACGAGGTTCGACACGTTAGTGTAACACAATATGACTGAGTGGGGGGGGGGGGGTGTCAACAAAAGGCTGTAAGCTCAGGGATTGTGTTTTACAGACAATCGGCTGCTTTTATTCCTGCAGAAATCGACGTATCGGGTTAGTTTCTCCTCCTGTGCCACCTCTTAAATGCAAAATATTTAAAATTGTTTATAAATGATGTGTGTCGATGAGTGAGGCAGAGACTCAGGACTCTTCAGGCTGCCTTTTGTCCCCCCACCCCCACCCCACCCCTCTGGGTGTGTCTGAGAGGCTCTAACAGATTGTTTCTCTGTAACAGCACACCTGTGTGTGTGTGTGTACCTGTTCATACACACTCTGCAGACATAAACTCATAAATCCTCAGAGAACTTTTACCTGAAGTTTCAGTTGTTACACGGAGCCAAAATGAAAAAAATATTTACTAAACAAAAACTGAAATTAGCTGGAAACGTTACACAGCTAAAGAACCGAATGCTAATCATAGTTAGCAAACACGAACAGCTATAACTCGGTCAGTCTCACGGATGAGCAGCTAAAACTCGGGGAGGTAGCAGCTGAGACACTTAGAGCATGATCAGATCACATGGAAAATTTAACCGTGAAAGACGGTTTGCAATGTGCATTTCTTCAAAGAACGATTCATTTTTATTTCTTTAAATGACAACCAATTCTTCTAAAATCAGTCACTTCAAAACAAACTAGAAATATTGTTTTGCAACTTTAAATATAAACAGATGGTTTCAGAAAGTCACACAGCTTCAGCCAACAGAGTGACATATTTTAAAAAGTCTTATTAGATAATCAATAAAAGCAGATAAAAGCCTCCTCGTCCAGCAGTGAGCTTAAAGATAATCAGCTGGTGTCTATCAGTCCTCAGAGACCTTTACCCACGTCGTCGTCTTCCAACAACCGCCGCGGCCTCCTGAACCTTGCCCTTTCTCTGTTACTGTGGCGATGGAGGGGCGGGGCGGGGGCCACTGGAGGCCCGCACATGAGGGCTAATTGCTGCGTCTCCGTGACAGCAAAAGGTAAACAACGTGGCGAGCGAGTAACACGTCGCCGCGGTGATAAACTCGGAGCGGCTCTCAGGAGTCGGATGAGAGGTCGTTCACCTGAACGGCTGGTTGGGAGGAAAAACTGATGCTGGAGGAGGAGGAGGAGGAGGAGGAGGACCGCTGAGCGCATTTACGCTCCAACATCAAAGCAGAGAGGAATCTAAAAAGACATAACTCAATAATTTAACAATCAGGCTTTAAAGTGTCTGTGGCATCAAATTTTTGTCATAAATATGAATTCATTTTTGGAAAGATAACATTAATAACATGTTGCAAAATAACAATTTATGCCGCGGAGATGAACGGTTGTTGAGATATTTGCATGTGAAGTAACAGGAAGTGATGTCATGAGGGGAAAATCAATGTAAACCAACTGTAGAGAAGAATCTGAAGTTTCTTTAGATTATTTTGAGTCCATCAGAGAGATGAAGAGTCAGAGTTCAAACAATATTGTTTCAATCAACAAAGACCTTTAAAAGCAAAACATAATTTCCCGTTTTCTATTTCTTTTAACTTCTATTAAACCAAGATCTGTCAGTTGAACCTGGACATGTTTGGTATCAAAAGAAACCTAAGAATCGTGGCTAAAAGCTCATGAAAATTTACATTCATCAAACAGTTCAAATGAAAAACAGTTGAATCAGAAAGTAAACAAACTGCACAAAACGGGATTGTTGCAAATCTGTAAATACATTACAACTAACCTGTAAATACTTTACAACTAATCTGTAAATACGTTACAACTAACCTGTAAATACGTTACAACTAACCTGTAAATACGTTACAACTAACCTGTAAATACGTTACAACTAACCTGTAAACACATTACAACTAACCTGTAAATACATTACAACTAATCTGTAAA
>NW_013952491.1:1052052-1055012 GCF_001266775.1 Austrofundulus limnaeus
ATCTGTAAATACGTTCCAACTAATCTGTAAATACATTACAACTAATCTGTAAATACTTTACAACTAATCTGTAAATACTTTACAACTAATCTGTAAATACTTTACAACTAACCTGTAAATACGTTACAACTAATCTGTAAATACGTTCCAACTAACCTGTAAATACATTACAACTAACCTGTAAATACTTTACAACTAATCTGTAAATACGTTACAACTAACCTGTAAATACGTTACAACTAAACTGTAAAGGAAAAATTTTGACATTTGTTTTTAAAGCAAGTCAAAGTAGATACCAAAACAGGTTATAAAGTGTGTTGATTTTTTTTTACTTGAATTTGAGTGAATATGATCCAACTGAAGTAAAATATAATTTCTCATTCTTTTATACTATATAATAAATATGGTGACAAATAATTGTTTGGATAATTTTTCAAAAGAACAAACATTCAATAAGTATTTTTAGTCAGGTAAGAAAAAATAAATAATTTTGCAATAAAACAAGATTTCTTAACATTTATTGGTGGTACCATCATGGTCTGTCCTGTGCAGAAATGCAAAATTATTATTATTATTTTTACTAAAACCTCTAACTTTGCTTCAGTTAATTTTAGCAGCATGAATCTTTGCACAGGTGATGTCCACAAGTGGGTTTATAGTTTCCAAGAGTTTTTAGCCTGATTCATTATGGTTTTAAAGAGGTTATATACTGTCTAATGCAAAGATTATTCAGATGGGAGCGAACCACAGCAGCTGTTTTAATACTTACACGTCTAACAAAATCTCCCAATTGTTGCTTTATTTTGATACCAGGATTATTTAAGTAGAGTTTGTAAATGCTGAGATACACTCAGTTACATTTCACCATGGGATTTAGAGCAAAAACATCAAGAACACGCCCTGGGGCTTAAAGAGTTCCCCTTTGATGTCACTTCCTGTTTCCCTTTGGTTGAGCCAAATTAAGAAGAAAAGATGGCAGGTATGTGACAAAAATGGGTCAAATGTTTTATTAGACTTTTTATATTTGAAGGACATGCAATTGATGCTCTTAAAAACTTTCCTAATATTTTTAGCAGCTCATTAAAATTTGCAAAACAAATCAGGTCCAGAACGTCAGATGTCACTTTTGCTTTTCATGAAGCTCTGAACAAATATTCCTGAAACTCTGCAGCTAAACACAGAACAGGTTAAATTTTCGTGGCGTTATCTCCCTCAGAGTCCCAACACAGCCTGTTCTTCCTTCCAGGAATGCCAAACACTTTAATTTTCTCTACATGACTTTAGTGTGCTTCTTATTTGCTTCTGATGTGTTGAAAAAGACTAAATATTTTTGACAATTTGCTGTCAGCAGGTCTGTAAATGTTCCTCCTCTTCCTATCTGAGAGAAAACAATCCCATCATTGAGGAGAAACATCTACGCCAATACAATACTCTGAATTCCTGAGCTTCCTTCTGCTGAGCTGGTCACTCTGCAGCGTTCCACCAGACAAACCTTTCAGCACAAGCCTTCACCTTTAGATTGACCTAAATCCTAATTTATCACCTTCGTCTCTACGGGTAGTCCAACACCCAGAAGTTCCTGCTCTAATCCCCGACACCCTTCTGCTGACTCCTCTGTAGGTTCAGACTCTGCTGAGCTTTCCCAAACTGTCTCCATTGTTCATTCATTCTCTGCTTGTGACCCCCACTCCATTTAACAAAACTCTCACTGTCCGCTGTAAAAATCACCACCGTACGCCGGGCCGCAACGCCACCTCCGACCCCATCCACATTTCAGATCCGTGATGCAGAGAAAGAACAAAGTGGGAGAAAAAAATGACAGGAATGAGTCGTAAATGTTTGAGCAGATGGAAGTGATGGAGAGTTAGCGATGGTAAAAAAGAAAGAAAGAAAGAAAAGAAACCAAATAAAGGTGCAGCCGAACAAGAAACACTGATTAACAGAACAAACGGTTTGTTTAAATAACATTTAAAGGTTTATGCACGGGGATAACTGAGGAGTCTGCAGAAAACTACACAGATCTGAGGAATTAAAAACAACAAATAAACAGTATTATTTATTCATCAGGTCCTCAAAAACCTTTAATTTGATAGAGAAGCTCAAGTCGTGTTCAGTGAATAATGCTCTTATTGAGAAATGTGTTGGGTTTTCCTATTTTAATGATGTTAAATTCTGTATTGATATTAAACTGATCAGCTTTAAAGGAGAGGTTTTACTGTGAACAACGCTAAAAAATAAACATGAAGCCAGTTAGAAAATCTGTAGGGCTCACACTTTGTGGAGGTAAAACCACTTGAGACTTTGATTTAAGGGTTAAAATATTTGAATTTATCCTGAACTGCAGCAGTAAAGTCCAAACTGGTTTAAATTAAACAGCTGGTGGTTTACAGCAGATTTATCACGATATGATGTCTCGACGTGTTTGGACGATACAATAAATTGACTTGTTTGGACGATACAATAGATCGACTTGTTTGGACGATACAATAGATCGACTTGTTTGGACGATACAATAGATCGACTTGTTTGGACGATACAATAGATCGACTTGTTTGGACGATACAATAGATCGACTTGTTTGGACGATACAATAGATCGACTTGTTTGGACGATATGATGTTTTTCGACATCACAAAGTCTGTCATAATATAATACATCCATCTAATAATTTTATTGGATGATATTGACCCACAGAGTTTATAATGAGGGTATGGATCAATGTTGTTTTGCTTTAACTGATTAACGATTTTATTTTCAGTCGATATATCGACATGTTCAGACGATGCGGTATATCGGCATGTTCAGACGATGCGGTATATCGACATGTTTAGACGATATATCGACTTGTTTAGACGATATATCGACTTGTTTAGACGATATATCGACTTGTTTAGACGATATATCGACTTGTTTAGACGATATATCGACTTGTTTAGACGATATATCGACTTGTTTAGACG
>NW_013952491.1:1056085-1058807 GCF_001266775.1 Austrofundulus limnaeus
CTTGTTTGGACAATAGGATATATCGACTTGTTTGGACAATACGATATATCGACTTGTTTGGACGATACGATATATCGACTTGTTTGGACGATACGATATATCGACTTGTTTGGACGATACGATATATCGACTTGTTTAGACGATACGATATATTGATGTATCGCTCCACTCCTAGGTCTTATTAGAACCAGTCCTCCCAACCCTGGATCTGTCAGCGTTTTACTGACCACTTCACTTTGTTGTCAGTGTAAACAGCACAAACAGGATTTAACTGCAGCAGACCCAGTGTGGACCCTCCTAAACAAACAAACAAACAAACAAACCCTCAGATGCTGCTTTAAAGCCAAACATTAAAATCCACATCTGATTAACGAGGCCTTCGTTACTCAGAGAATCATTTGTTGCCACCAGGAGATATCAGGTTTTTCAAACCTGACGAGTATAAAAGTCCCGTCAGATATTAAACCTACATGTTTGATGTTGTTTCATGTCTGGAACAGAACCTGAGGAATCTGCTCGACTGGAGCATTCAGTTCAGCAGAGGTGGATCCTGCTTTACGACAGCTCTCCTCTTATCTACCGGGCTGATAGCTGAACACTCAGCACCTTGCTTTTAATCATCTACCTACAGATTTATAAATCAAAGTGCAGAGGACAAACTGTTTTCTGATTAAAGTCACAGCCTTACACGAGGAAAACCCTAAAAAATTATTGCAGAACGTCCTCGATAACCATCATTTCCTGGTCACTTACTTTAGAGTTTGGATTTTTTTTTTCATAAATAAACACCAGTTTTCAACCCTGAATAATAAAAATAATCATCACCCGTTTTAAAAACCATTAAACTGATTATTTTTCCACTTAAATCACATAAACAGGAATTAAATTAAGGAAACTAATAATTCAGATTTTAACTTTGCAAACAATTGTAATAAAAAAAGAAAAATTTCAAATTAACGGTGTAGACATTCTTTAAAAATGCGTACTTAACCTGCTGAGGAACATCTAATTAAGTTTTATTCAAATTCATCCAAAGGTTCAGGAGATATTTTGCTAACATATAGATAAGAGATAAAAACAGATAAATAAGTGCAACATAAAGATCAATATTAAATTTAAGTTTTGATGACAAAAAGATTTTAATAAAATAAACAATTATTTAACAAATATACTTATTTTAGGCTCAATGTGTTGCATCATAAACAAAAACAACAAAAACAGTTAAAATGACTAAAATCAAACAAACCAAACAAAATATGAATTTCTTTACATTTTCTGCTGCAGACTGAATAAACTGGTTGCTCTGGTTTATTTAGCAGATTTATCAGTTTATCACTCTGAGCTGCTCGATTTAAGACAGTTAGCAGATTGTATTAAAAACTGAGGAAACTGAAATGTGTTGATGTGATGGAGATATTTAGTCGCAGATAAATGTCATTTTGTCGTCAACATTGCAGGGCAATCTAATTTAAGGAATGAATGAGGCAAACTATCAAATTTATTCAACTTTATCTTGATTGTTTTTGTTTCCCCAACAGAAACATAAAAACTATCAAACTTATAGTTTGATTTTAGCTCGACCTGATGAACCTGATGAACCAGAGCTGCAGCTGAACGTGGACTTGACGGGAGGCGGGGGCCAGCATGGAAATGTGGCGCAAAAAGAGATTTATGCAAACTCTGTGCAGTGAAACACGCCGACAACTAAAACTAAAAATTAGGTGTAAAGATTGGTGCGGCTGCAGGACATGATCTCTGGTTGTAGTCTCTCCTCTCCGCGGGGACGAGACAAACCAGTTTTCTCCTCCGTCCTCATCTTTTCGCTCCCAAAACTTGTGAATCATTCATCGACGCTCCGCGGCCGTCCACACCCATCCAACCCCCAACCACACAGGTCAGCCGGATCACCTGCCTGCCCCTCCCTGCCGCGCTCCTTCCCTCCTCGACAGCAGTTACACAACCACCGGAGCTCCTCGCTCCCCTCCCCTTTGATCAATACAGCAGGAGGAGGAGGAGGAGGAGGGGGGGGGGGGGGAGTTTCTTCTTCTTTATGGAGACAGAAAACGCCCAGTAAAGTCAAGAGAGACTTGGGCCGTGCACCTGTTTCTCACCGAGTCCCACTGCGATGTTAAAACAACAACTGCAGCTCAGAAACCAGAACCAGGAGGACATTTATCCTGACGTGTTAGCCTTTAACGCTAAACTTCCTGGAAACGAGTCAACAACTCGTTCAAAAATTATTACAGGTTTGAGAGCAAAAAGATGAGAGATGATTTGTGATGACATCAAAGGCTGGCTCGCTTTTTAAATGTGGCTTATTAAAAACAAAAAAATTATTACAACTAAAGAAATGTTTTTTTGAATGACGGTAAATTGCTGAAGAAGCAAAAGTGGAATGCTACCTTAAAGCTAAAAAGTAAAAAACCTACCTTAAAGCTAAAAGAAATGACATACAACCATAAAACAAAAAGCAAAAAGCTACCATAAAGCTAAAAGAAGCAAAAAGCTACCATAAAGCTAAAAGAAGCAAAAAGCTACCATAAAGCTAAAAGAAGCAAAAAGCTACCATAAAGCTAAAAGAAGCAAAAAGCTACCATAAAGCTAAAAGAAGCAAAAAGCTACCTTAAAGCTAAAAGAAGCAAAAAGCTACCTTAAAGCTAAAAGAAGCAAAAAGCTACCTTAAAGCTAAAAGAAGCAAAAAGCTACCTTAAAGCTAAAAAAG
>NW_013952491.1:1059333-1063778 GCF_001266775.1 Austrofundulus limnaeus
AAAGCAAAAAGCTACCTTAAAGCTAAAAAGCAAAAAGCTACCTTAAAGCTAAAAAGCAAAAAGCTACCTTAAAGCTAAAAAGCAAAAAGCTACCTTAAAGCTAAAAAGCAAAACGCTACCTTAAAAGCTAAAAGAAGCAATATGTTGTATTTTAAAGCTAAAATAAGCAATATGCTGTATTTTAAAGCTAAAATAAGCAATACGCTACCTAAAAGCTAAAAGTAGCTAAATATTCCACAGAAACTACAAGCAGCTAAAGAGAGCATTGAGATAATGATAATAGCGAAAATGCATATTTTAAAGCAGCAAAAAGCTCAGCTGAAAGCTAATAGTGGTAAAATACTACTTAATATCTAAAAGTTTGACGGACGGACGGACGGACTCAGTGGTTAGCACTGATGCCTGACAGCAGAAAGGTTGTTGGTTCAATCCCTGGTTTAGACCGGGGGGTGGTTCCTGTGAGGAGTTTACATGTTCTCCTCCTGCAGACCAGAACCATGTCTGTCAGGCTGCCTTCAGGCCTTTGTAATCTCACTGGGATTTTCCTGAATAAATACAGCTGAAAGAGGGTAACTAAATGCTAAAACTAGCAAAAGGCTAGCTGGGGGGGGGGGGGGGGCAGCAAACGGTAAATGCTGGCTAAAAGCTATCAGTAGCAGAAGAAGAAAAAAAATTGTGAGAATAGAAATCACTTGGAGCGACCAGCCCTCACATAAAAAATATAAAATAAAAATTAACTTTTGTATATTAAATCCAGTTGTATGTATTTGTCAAACAACTTAAATATGACAACAAAACAAATGACTCCTAAAACTTTGGTTCTGGGGCCACCTCCCCACACACGCCCCTCCACATAAAACATGTTAGGGGCGCCCCTGTTCAAGAGGGTTTTTTTCCCTAAATAAAAATTATTTTAAAAACTTTTAAAAAGCATTAACTGAAACTAAAATAGACAAAAGCTGAATTTAGGGATTGTTTCTCTCAGGAAACTCGTGCAGTTAAACCCTTGGGATGAGGCAGGTGGGTCGGGACGCCCGGGTTTACCTGTACCTCGTCGGTGCCGCTCCCTCGGTCCAGCTCCCCGATGTAGTACTGCTCCATCCACCGCCGGGCGTTCTCCGAGTGCCGGTGAGGGGGTCCTTCCAGCTCCGCGCTCAGGTCCTTCCCGGCGCGGCTTCGTATCAGCGCCTCCCCGCCCGGGTGCATCCGCAGGAAGGCGGTCACGTCGTACACCCTGGTCCCCAGCAGCACCCAGCACGAGTCCGGGGTGCAGTGGCGGGCCACCTCCCGCTCGGTGAAGAACCGGGGGGACGTGGACGGAGACATCCTGAGAGGCGGGGGAGTATGTGTGTGTGGTGGGGGGTCCACCCGAACCGAAAACTGAAGCCGGAGAGGGGAGCAGAGACACCTCCTCGGAGGGACAGAACTACTGTTTGGACTGAACTTCACCCGATGACACCAAGTGACTTTTACCACAGGAGGACAAACAGCGGAGGGGCGGGGTCTGGGAGACGTTCACGAGCTCCGAATAAAGTCAGAAAAACAACAACAAGTCACCAAAATCTGAAGACGAGTGCTCAAATAAAACAAAACATCAAAATAATAACCTTATTTCTAATTTACAACCCTAATATATGCTGAAAAGTTGCTATTACATACATCATTGTAACTTTAAAAAGTATTAATTAAAGTTTAATCATATATCCGAGCACTAAACGTTCCCTGAACGCATCATCTCATCCAGCTGCACCTGTTGCTCTGAAAAGCTCTGAGCGAAGGAACAGAAAATGTCCTCAATGTAAGGAAAATTAACAGTTTGCAATATAACGATTAAATATCAAAGGTTTATGCCTCAAAGACTTACAGTAATGTTTAAATATGAGCGTCTACCGGAGGGTGACATAACAGCTGGAGTGTCGTCGCCCGTCATCACTTCCTGATCAATCAGATAAAAGACGTGCCATCAGACTATAACCGGGAATTTAACATAGTAAATCTAACGCTTTATTACTTTAATTTACTCAATTATTTTCTAAAATAATTTTGTAACACTAAAAGACGGTTAAAACAAAATTAAAAAATACACATTTTGCTCACTTTGGCTATTTAACAACTGCGTGTATTCTTCTACAAATATGTTGATGAAAACAGACATCGTTTATATTAGGGAAAAAAGTTAATTCCGAAGTAAATAAGCCCCGTTTTGATTAGAATTTATCTACGTTATCTTCACCGAACAGGCAGCTTGTGCTGCTTTCAAACTCTGTCGGAAATTTCCACTTTCTTTTAAACGAGTCACAAAAGTGACCGATATATCGATTTAATTTATTTTATAAGTTCTGCTCACCAACCTATAAAACACACCTTTTAAAAAAATACACGTTTAATTGCGGAGGATAATTTGTTGGTAAGCGAGTTTATAAAAATAAGAAAATTCCCTGTTTTTTCTGAAGGCAACATTAAATGCAGCGGGTGGCTGTGCAATGGCGCCCTCTAGCGGTAATGAGCGGTGACGTGCCGCAAAGAAACCCTGGCCTGTTTTAAAGCTTTCTAGAAAAGGTAAACATAAAAAAAGGAGTCACACACAGAGGTTTACTTTGTTTTTCCATATCATAAAAATAAATTATAAATTAAGATGATAAAATATTATTTTCTGTGGAAATACATGAGCGCTGAACAGCTCTGAAACACACCAAAAAGCTGAAACTGACTTGGTGGAACACTAGTTTAAAAATGTTAACTAAAAGTACCTGAAAGTCAGCTAAAATTGGCAAAAGGAAAAAGCTGCCCAAAAGTGTCAAATGACAAAAATCTAGCTAAAACTAAATTTTTAATAGGCTTGCTAAAAGAAAAAAGTAGCAAAGGTGAGCTGAAAGTGTCAAAAAGCTAACTAAAAACAAAAATAACCAAAAAATAACTAAATAAATAAAGAAATAAATAAACGAAGAACACAGCAAAATATGTCAGCCTATAATGATTATAAGATTATAAAAAGGCTGTATCTACGTGAAATATGGAACCCAATTAAATAAAGCTGTGCCTGAAAAGAAAGATAAATATAATTTTGAGCTGTGGGAAGTAGAAAAAGGTTCAAATGAGTTCAGCAGGGGGCAGTGAAGCAACAATAAATATTCACCTCCACAGCTGCTCAGAGATTTAAAGCTGATTTAATTGTTGCTGCTGCAAAAGTGAAACAAAATCAGAACACTTTTCATTTGTCCGTTTATTTCAGAAATCTCAGATGTCATAAAACAAATGTTATCACCTTTAATTGAGCTGAGTGTTCTGGATTTCCAGCTCCAGATCTCAGAACTTTCTTCATGTGGAGCAGTTCTTACAGGACCGGGTGCGAAAGTTTGGGCAGCCTTGTTAATTTTCCTTATTTACCTTTATAAATCATTGTTTGGATTTAAAAAATCAGTTAAATATATCATATAGGGGACAAACACAGTGATATTTGAGAAGTGAAATGAAGTTTATATGATTTACAGAAAGTTTGCAATAATTGGTTAAACAGAATTAGACAGGTGCATAAATTTGGGCACCATAAAAAAACCTTACCTCAATATTTAGTAGCTCCTCCTTTCTCAGAAATAACAGCCTCTAAACACTTCCTACAGCTTCTAATGAGAGTCTGGATTGTGTCTGAAGGTATTTTAGACCATTCTTCTTTACAAAACATCTCTAGTTCATTCAGCTTTGATGGTTTCTGAGCATGGACAGCTCTCTTTAAGTGACACCACAGATTTTCAGTAATATTCAGGTCTGGGGACTGAGATGACCATTCCAGAACGTTCTACTTGTTCCTCTGCATGAAGGCCTCAGTAGATTCTGAGCAGTGTGTTTAGGGTGGTTGTCTTGTTGGAAGATGCAGCCCCAGCTTCAGCAGCTTCAGCTTTGTCACTGATTCCTGGACATTGGTCTCCAGAATCTGCTGATATTGGTTGGAATCCATGCGTCCCTCAACTTTAACAAGATTCCCAGTCCCTGTACTGGTCCCACAGCCCCACAGCATGATGGAACCAGCCCCACTTGTTACTGTAGGTAGCAGGTGTTTTTCTTGTTCTGCCCAAATAACTCTATTTTAGTTTCATCAGTCCACAGCACCTTATTCCAACATGAAGCTGGCTTGTCCAAATGTGCTTTAGCATACCTCAAGCAGCTCTGTTTGTGATGTGGGCGGAGACAAGGCTTCCTCTGCATCACTCTCCCATACAGCATCTCCTTGTGTAAAGTGTGCTGAATAGTTGAACGATGCACAGTGACTCCATCAGCAGCAAGATGATTGCGCAATATGGAGGCAGAGCTTGATTTTTCCTACATGTCCCACTCCTGTTTTTTGAACAGGAAGTGAAGAAATTCAGCGATTTTGAATAAGATAATTATAAAGAATTGTTTTGGTTAAATTGAAAATGTTTTTAAAGTTCAAAGCATTGGATAAATAC
>NW_013952491.1:1064672-1069751 GCF_001266775.1 Austrofundulus limnaeus
GAAAACAAAGAAATCAAACAAACAAAACAAATAAAGAAAACAAAGAAATCAAACAAACAAAACAAATAAATCAAACAAATAAAAGGTTGGTTTAATTAATTTTAGGGGAAAATTTGACCGTTTTCCCCTCTGGGATCAATGAAGTATTTTTGAATTTGAATTTTATTTCTGAACACAAACAAATAAACTATTCATGGATCTGAAGACAGTCATGGAGAAGTGGTTTGAGAACCACAGTGTCTCATTTCTGTTGTTTACAGATGATGTTCTGATGTTTACAGATGATGTTCTGATGTTTGCAGATGATGTTCTGTTGTTTACAGATGATGTTCTGATGTTTACAGATGACGTTCTGATGTTTACAGATGATGTTCTGTTGTTTACAGATGATGTTCTGATGTTTACAGATGACGTTCTGATGTTTACAGATGATGTTCTGTTTACAGATGATGTTCCGTTGTTTACAGATGATGTTCCGTTGTTTACAGATGATGTTCTGATGTTTACAGATGATGTGTTGTTTACAGATGGTATTCTGTTTACAGATGATGTTCTGTTTACAGATGACGAGTTGTTTACAGATGATGTTCTGATGTTTTCAAACGATGTGTTTACAGATGTTCTGTTTACAGATGATGTTCTGTTGTTTACAGATGATGTTCTGTTGTTTACAAATTATGTTCTGATGTTTACAGATGATGTTCTGTTGTTTACAGATACTGTTCTATTTACAGATGATGTTCTGATGTTTACAGATACTGTTCTGTTTACAGATGATGTTCTGATGTTTACAGATGATGTTCTGTTGTTTACAGATGATGTTCTGTTTACAGATGTTCTGTTTACAGATGATGTGTTGTTTACAGATGATGTTCTGTTGTTTACAGATGATGTTCTGATGTTTACAGATGATGTTCTGTTTACAGATGTTCTGTTTACAGATGATGTGTTGTTTACAGATGATGTTCTGATGTTTACAGATGATGTGTTGTTTACAGATGTTCTGATGGATGGATGGATGTTGAGAGAAACATCATCATCCTCACTGATTTAAAGTCAATAAACTGTTCTTTAGGATTTGATTTAAACTCTTTATTAGACTGAAGTAAAACCAGAACTTTTTTTATCAAAACATTTCAACTTTTTGATCAGCCATGAAACTAAACTTCAGATGGATCTTAAATAAAAACTTATTATCAAACTCAGATTTCAGATTTGTTTTCAAACATATTAAGACTGTCTCAAGTTTAACAAACATTTCCTGAAACTTTACTTCACATTTAACATGTATATACAACAAACAGCACTGCAAACAAACAGCTGCTACTATACAAAATAAACTTATTTTACAAAAACTCTGCTGACATAATGTCAGGAATATAATTATCTTATGATCACATGAAAAACAAAATTGTTGTCTTTAAAAAAAAGACCAAAGGAAAAGTGAAGTGTGCAGCTGCAAAAAACAAAACAAACAAACAAAGTGACATTTCTTTCAGTTTAAGTTGGAACCAAATTATAAAATTTTAGCTTAACTTGTTTTTGTCTTTCATCTGCATCCTCCTCTGATGAACCTGAAGTCAAATTGTCCCTGAACGTCTTGGACCAACGTTCCAAATTAAATCTGTCATCTGGGTCTGATGATGATGATGATGATGATCTTCCCCTTCACTGAGACCACCAGCACCAGGTTTGAAACTGGTTCCTGCTGAGTCAAAGCTCCAGCTCTGTGGGTCAGCTGACCCGTTTTAGGTTGCGTTTGCGCCGGAGGCAGCAGGGGACGCACCTCCTGTCCGACTTGGAGCCTGGAGACGCCGGGGCCGGGGACGCAGAGGCCGAGGCCTGCTTCCTGTGCAGAGAAACCAGACACAGAGACTGAGACACGAGAGGAGGAAGTGACACTGTTTTGCAGAAACTTCAGAGTTTTGAATTATTAAAAACATGGACTCTTGTGTCTCCAAACAGAACCAAGTCATCACTGACTCGTTTGGGACAAACAGAACCAGCAGAAACAGACTGGTTATTGTCAAATACATGCTGGGCTTTTATATTCTGTAAATAATCATTCTTTCACTACAGCACACTACAATATGCAGCGTTTCTATAGATGTATAAAAACACATGTATGGTTCCTATAGCTACATATGAACACATGTATGATTCCTATAGCTATGTATGAACACATATTGTTCCTATAGCTATATATGAACAAGTGTATGGTTCCTATAGCTATATATGAACACGTGTATGGTTCCTATAGCTATATATGAACACGTGTATGGTTCCTATAGCTATATATGAACACATATTATTCTTATAGCTATATATGAACATGTGTATGGTTCCTATAGCTATATATGAACACATATTGTTCTTATAGCTATATATGAACACGTGTATGGTTCCTATAGCTATATATGAACACATATTGTTCTTATAGCTATAAATGAACACGTGTATGGTTCCTATAGCTATATATGAACATGTGTATGGTTCCTATAGTTATATATGAACACAAGTATGGTTCCTATAGCTATATATGAACACATGTATGGTTCCTATAGCTGTATATGAACACATGTATGGTTCCTAGTTATATAGGAACACGTGTGGTTCCTATAGCTATATATGAACACGTGTATGGTTCCTATAGCTATATATGAAAACGTGTGGTTCCTATAGCTATATATGAACAAATGTATGGTTTCTATAGCTATATATGAACACATGTATGGTTCCTATAGCTATAAATGAACACATGTATGGTTCCTATAGCTATATATGAACACATGTGTAGTTCCTATAGTTATATATGAACACATGTGTGATTCCTATAGTTATATATGAACATGTGTGATTCCTATAGTTATATATGAACACATGTATGGTTCCTATAGTTATATTTGAACACATGCATGGTTCCTATAGTTTCTTATAGATGTATATGAAACCAGGTATAACTCCTACAGGTGTATAGGAACACACATTTGGTTCCTATAGATTTACAGGCACACATGCTCTTTCTATAGATGTATATGAGTTATCTATAGATCCTTTAGATAATATAATGTTTGAGTAGTGTTGTTGCTCACTTGGCAGCAGCAGCAGCTTCTCGGTTCCTGACCTGCTTCATCATCTTCAGCATCCGGCAGATCTGTCTCAGGGTCATCCTGGGGGCGTGGTAGACCAGCCGGGGTCGGGGGGCGCAGCGGGGGCCCCGGTTTGTGAGGAGCGACAGGTAGTTGGCTCCTCCTCCTCCTCCGGGTCCTCTTCCGCCAGCATAGCAGGATGCAAACTGAGAGACAAAAAAAAGTCATCATTTCTTTTATTTACAGCTTATATTTTTAATAAATGATCAAAGTTGGTGGAACTTTGAGCTCAGTTTGCTTTACGAACACCGTCTCTAATTTTTGATCCATAGAAACCTCATTGGATCACTGAAGCACGGTGGGTAAAGGAGAGGATAATTGAATTCATGCTGACAGCAGGTTAATCAGCTGAAACTGTAGCTGCTGCCTGTTTGCGCCACACTTCACGTTACACACCGACACGACAACTTCTCATCTGTGTTTGTGTTCACCCGTCACAGTCTTCATTAGAAACACAAAGACACAAAGGAGGGCTCGGCCTCACAAACAAGATTCGCTTACAGCAAACGCTGACCTCCCAGTGTCAGGATCCTGCTCTGCTTTGTTTCTGTTTCACGACATTGTTGCTTTTGTTCTGTGCGTGTTAGAAAAATATTTAATAAACCACAGGATGATTTTTATAACCTAACCACTGGACACACGTCTACAACTCATTAACATTTAGAAACAGATGAGCACAGTTTATCACTTTTAATTTACCGTAGATAAATCTCCTGTTTGCATGAAAAATGTTTAACAAATAAATTCTAAGCAGTAAAACTTTGTATTTTGGTTATTTTCTCTTAAAATTATAAATTTATTTACTAGTTTTTTCAGTTATTTTAAAGAAATTCATTTAGTTTATTGAAACTTAAAGGGCTCCTTGACTAAATTAAAATAAAATTAAACATTTTATTCATAATTGAAGTTTTTCTTCCTGCTTGTTACTCTGAAAGACTTAAATAAATAAGAGTTAAAACTTCGAACTTCTGCAGATAAACTTTTAACGCTGCTCAGAAACTGTGAGGAGGATCGTACTCACCTGAACAACAGTGGCCATGGATGAAAGCTGCTGAGAACTTTTTCTCCAGCCGGTCAGGTTCCTCTGCTTTATACTGCTGAGGTGCTCAGGCTTCACAGCAGACCAATCACTGCTCAGGATCAGACTCCGCCCACACCTGGAGCTGTCAGGTCACTCAGGTAACAGGAGCATCCTGGCCTATTATTAGGAACTCTTTTGTTGTGCAGCGTGTTTTTAAATCAAGCAGTACGGATAATTAACAGCAATGACTGAAGGATCACTGACTTTTATACTTTTAGCAGACGTGTACAATAACAGTACATTTACTACGTTACAGTACTTATTTCTTCTTCTATTCTGTCTATTTTAAATCATAACTTTATTTTGTTACATTCAAAACATAAAAATTATACTTTTTAAATTTAAAATTTAACACCTCGTTACTCATTACAAATTTAAATATGATATATATATGCACTGTAAAAAATGAAGAGTTAAATTTACTTATCTGGTTCCACTAAACCCAGCTGAGTTAATGTAAATAAATTTACTGAACTTGGTTTAAACATGTAAAAGTATTTTTTGTTTTACTTTTTCCAAGTATTGTGAGCAGTTTACTTCTTAAATCCAGTTAAAACTATCTTTACCTTTTGTGTTAAGGTACTTTTGCTTAGTTCCCACCCAAGTATTTTATACACCTCTGAGTTTTAGGCTAAGATCATCTGTTGAGGAATGATAGTATGATGGCACATTAAGGCCATTTTGCAGATGAAAAAAGTAAATCTCATAAATTTTGTGATTTCAGAAATTTTTAAGAAAAAATAAGGAAATTCTCTGAGCATGAAAGTTGTAAATTTGCGTGAAAAACAAATCAGAAATTTCCATTTTTAAAGGCAAAATTTTTAGATATTTTGTGACATCGTAAAAAAA
>NW_013952491.1:1070191-1072030 GCF_001266775.1 Austrofundulus limnaeus
TAATAAAATTCATTGTAAATAGTTCTTAAATTGTTTCAGTTTTTTCTGAATGACCACTTCAAATACATTTTGTAACAATTTTTTTATTTGAACTTAATTTACAAAACCATGAACAAAATAACATTAACATAACTAAACAATATTTTACATGAACATTCATTTTTGCACCATTTTTTCTAAAATAGAGAAAAGCCTGTCCATCCTCTCTGCTCTCCTCTCCTCCAACTCTCTCTGCTGCCTCATGTCCTCCCTCATCAAGTCCATAACGTTCACCATCAAGTCCATTAAGTCTTCATCTCTTTCTCTCTTCCTTCTTCTCTGTCTGACTGGTTGTCTCTCCCTCTCATCCTCCTCCTCCTCCTCCTCAGCAGCAGCAACAGCAGCAGCTTCTTGACCACCCACTGCAGAGCTTGGCCCTGGTCCGTCCTCAGGAATAGAGGCAATCAGGACAGGGGAGTTAAGAGAATGCCTCTGTCCCAACACCTCATCCATGAGGGCGAACCAGGGCCAAGTTTCTGCAGCGGGTTTGTTTCCAACTCCCTCACCTGACCATGGATATTTGCAATCCTAAAACACAAAATCATTCATGACAGCAAAAAATATGAGGTACAAATACCAGTTACAAAAATAACTGAAATCATGTTTACATACTTTGTATTTTTTCTTCAAATGGTCCCATTTTTTTTTGGCTTGTAAGGCTGTCACTTTTCCTTGCAAGCCCATTTCCTCCAGAATATCCCTAATAACAAAAAGAAAGTGAAACATAGATTTTATCAGTAGGATAAAAAAGAGTCTTGGACCTTGTCAGCAATCTTACAAATTACAGAGCCCGCAGGGGACATGGGGGATTTTATATATATTTTTGCATTCCCTCGCAATACCTTTGCGTTCCCAGGCAATAACTTTGCGTTCACTCGCAATACTTTTGCGTTCACTCGCAATACCTTTGCGTTCACTCGCAATGCCTTTGCGTTCACTCGCAATGCCTTTGCGTTCACTCGCAATACTTTGCGTTCACTCGCAATACTTTGCGTTCACTCGCAATGCCTTTGCATTCCCACGCAATACTTTTGCGTTCCCTCGCAATACCTTTGCGTTCCCTCGCAATACTTTTGCGTTCCCTCTCAATACTTTTGCGTTCCCTCGCAATACCTTTGCGTTCCCACGCAATACTTTTGCGTTCAATCGCAATACTTTTGCGTTCCCTCGCAATGCCTCTGCGTTCACTCGCAATACTTTTGCGTTCACTCGCAATGCTTTTGCGTTCACTCGCAATACCTTTGCGTTCCCACGCAATACTTTTGCGTTCACTCGCAATACTTTTGCGTTCACTCGGAATGCCTCTGCGTTCACTCGCAATGCCTCTGCGTTCACTCGCAATGCCTTTGCGTTCACTCGCAATACTTTTGCGTTCACTCGCAATGCCTCTGCGTTCACTCGCAATACTTTTATGTTCACTCGCAATACTTTTGTGTTCACTCGCAATGCTTTTGCGTTCACTCGCAATTCCTTTGCGTTCACTCGCAATTCCTTTGCGTTCACTCGCAATTCCTTTGCGTTCACTCGCAATGCTTTTGCGTTCACTCGCAATTCCTTTGCGTTCACTCGCAATTCCTTTGCGTTCACTCGCAATTCCTTTGCGTTCACTCGCAATGCTTTTGCGTTCACTCGCAATTCCTTTGCGTTCACTCGCAATTCCTTTGCGTTCACTCGCAATTCCTTTGCGTTCACTCGCAATGCTTTTGCGTTCACTCGCAATTCCTTTGCGTTCACTCGCAATTCCTTTGCGTTCACTCGCAATAACTTTGCGTTCACTCGCAATACCTTTGCGTTCCCACG
>NW_013952491.1:1072600-1077054 GCF_001266775.1 Austrofundulus limnaeus
CAGTTTGTAAGAATAAAAATCACAAGGTTTGGGTGTTATTTGAGCTCATTTACTCAGAAGGCAGCAGAGTTTGTGACATTTCACAGCACATATGAAACAGGTTCTGGTCCCGGTCGGGCAGCGGTACAAACACTCGGGTCAGAGCAGTTCTGCCCCGCGGGGCTCGGGGGGATGAGTGTACAAACAGAAAGTAAAACTTTAACAAGATCAGATTTGTGTCTTTTTTGTGTGTGTGTAATTCCAGCCTTTTGATGAACAAAATTCAAACTAAAAAAAAAACAAAAAAAAAAAACATGAAAAAATAAAGTAGGTTTTTACAGGTTAACTTATTTTTTACCAGCTTCCTATGGCTTTCATAAGAGTCTCCACATTCTAGGGATTAAATAAAAATAACTCTCGTCCCACAATAACATCAACATTCAGAAGCTTATAGAAATGAACAAAAACATCAGAAATCAGACAAAACTAAAGAACAGAGCGGTTGTTTCTTTTCATTTTTACACAACCTTAAATCTACAAAATCTGTTAACAAATTAAGAAATAAGTTTAGTTTGTAACAATCTCATTAATAAACCATTTAACTCGGATTAATAAGCTAAAATGGCACAAACAGCATATTCCTGGTTCGAAACTCATTTCTGTTTTTATTTCACACACATTAATAAAGTCACTTTTGAAAATCTAAGACGGGTAGAAAAGCATTTATTCTCGCTCTACAGTAAATATCCTATAATCTGAAGGGTTACAGATAAATATTTAGTCAGTTTCTGATTTATTTGAACACTTTTTCGTTGAGTTTCTGGGCGTAAACATTGAATCTTTGGCAGTGGGAGTTTGGACGAACACTTTGTGGTTGAATGTCTCACGGCGCCAGCAGCACGGTTTTGACGTAGGCCACGGTGGTGAAGTTGGTCAGCATGTCCACGTGCTCGTTCCCGGGCAGCTCCTTCAGGACCACGGGCTGCTTCTGCTGCACCGCCCACCGCTTGCACTGGACGGCGCTGCGCAGGTTCACCGTGCCGTCCCCGTCGCCGTTCACCACCGTGGGCTCCACGTCGGGGAACTTGTCGGTGTACTGGAAGGTCTCGGGGGTGGGCACGCCGGTGCCGTACAGGCAGTGCACGGCCACGCCCGGCGCCGTCAGCTCCGACACCAGCGGCTCCGTGTCCTGACGCATCAGCCAGCCTTCGCTGAAGCCGATGTCGGCGTAGAGGCGCTCGTAGTCCTGCAGGGTGTAGTTGGTGGTGGGGGTCTGCACAAAAACCTGCACAAAAAAAAAAGGTTTGTGTTTTAGGGGTCTTCATCATGCAGGGTTCTGTCAGGTGTGTTTGTGATGTGGAAGACTCTCAGCTACTGCCACACCAAAGTTTAGCTCAGCGTCTGCAGAACCGACTGAGCTGCGGCGGCCATCTTGAACAGGGCAGACTCCACAGGTCAGCAGTAGAGCCAACGTTTCAACAACACTCATTCAGAAGATACTTTTGCTCTTTATGGACATTTCTGCAGACCTTATCTTTGGGCCAGGAGTGGGCGTAAGGGAGGAGCCAGTTGGTGGAGACGGCGGTCCGCTGCTGGGAGCGGATCTTCAGGGGGCTGATCACCGGGATGCGGTTGTTGTCACCTGAAGAGAACAGAAACATGAAACAGAACCAAAACTGAGACAGAGGAGGAACTGAGTTTGTGAAAGTTAAACCTGTGAAAACATCACGCGTTTAAAACGTTTTATTATTTAAAGAAACAGGAATAAGATAAAATGAAGAAGCGGTTGTGAAAAATCTAACAAATCAGAGGAAGCATAACACAACACATAGCATAACCTCTACCTCTCAATCATTACTAACCTGTGGCAGTTGTACATCTTTTATTTTGTCCTGTACTGAACACTGACTTAATGACTGAGTTTGAATCAATTGCCCCCCCCCCCCGATCATTAGTCTGTCACAACTGTCTTTTTCCTGTAATTTATATTTTTCTGCACAGTATCTTACCTTTTTTTAATTTTTTATCCAATTTCATCTTGATAGCCCGTTACAGTAATGATTCTTACTTTTATTTTGATCTCTGTTTATTTTTTATTGTTATTATCTTTAATTCTATTATATTCTTCTATTTAATAGAATAATATAATCTAGATAGAATAGAATCTATTATATATTCTATTATTATAGCTACAGTTGATAGTGGTGGGCAGCACTAATCTAAAAATTAGTTCCACTAGCCCTAAAACACTAACTCAAATGTTTAAGTCCCCTAATTCTAAAGCACTAATGCACTGAAAGTTTTAGCAAAAGCTAATTGTAAAGCACTAAAATAACCCAGTCAACCCATGAACATTCTTCAACAAACAACGAGTCACATGTTGCTCTCTTAACACTTCTCACTGACTCCTCAGCTGGATCTGGTTCATATATTGTCACATGTGAACAAAATGTGTGACAGTTTTCACCCTCAGCTGTTAACATTAATGCTGATCAATAACATTTATAGACCTCAGTTAGTGCTTCTAAATTTAGCAAGTGCTAATCCACTAATATTTTTTTAAATTAGCAAAAGCCCTAAAGTTCCCCTATTAGTGCTTTAGGGGAACTGTGCCCACCCTGACAGTTGATAATGTCACACAGCGAGGCTGTTTCTGTTCTATTACATATCACAGATTTGAATTTCCTCTCACCAGACGTGACAACTCGAAGTGTTTTGGCCACGCCAGCCCACGGGGGTCCCAGGCAGACCAAGGCTTGGATGTATTTGTCCTTCCAGGCCTGCGGCTGCTGGTTGAGGAAGTACAGGGTGTACATGTTCCCCATGCTGTGAGCGATGAGCACCACGGGACGCCCCGCCTTCTCCGCCATCTCCTCGATCATCTGCTGGAGCTGCAGGAAGTACTCTTTATTCTCATCTGGAAGAAGAAGAAGAAGAAGAAAAGCGGAGGTGAGGAGATGCGACCTCTCCCGTCGGTTCAGACGGGTTCGTGTCGTTTCTCACTCGGAGCTTTCCTCCAGTCGTACGGCGCTCCTCTGACGTCGTCGTCTCTGGTGTAGCCCCACTCCACCATCGCCTGCACGATGCTGAAGAAGTACATGCCTGAAACGACGCAATAAATCACCTGCCCTGTCCAAGATGGCCGCCACAGCTTAAAAAGTCAGTTGATTCTGTCGCAGACACCGACTCACCGACGCTGCGTTTGCTGGGGTCCAGGTACTCCAGGGAGTACGTTTTACCGAAGCCCGGGACCCGGATGTCCACGCCAGGTGGGCTGGAGGTGGTGTGTGTGGTTGTGTTGTAGATCAGCCTGCTCTCACACACACACACACACACACACACACACACACACACACACACACACACACACACACACACACAAACACACACACACACAGGTGTCAGTTTGATTTAAATGAGATTGACAGTAAACTTTACTACGAAGCCACAGAAACACTTCCTGTTTTTTTCAATCTCACGCTCCTCCACATTCATGAAGTGAGAAGTTCTGTACCGGTGGCACCGGTTCTGTTTTACTGAGCAGAAACCAGAGAACGGTTCTGGGTTTTCTTTAAGCAGAAGTGAGCCCTGCACACGGCTCCCCTTCAGAAACCCACCGGATGTTGTCGATCCAGCAGTCGATCTCCACAGGAACCAGCAGCTCCAGGTTGAGCCACAGGGTGAAGTAGGTGTCGGTCTTCTTGTAGCAGATGTAGTGGACCTGACTGGGTTTATCCAGCTTCGCCTCCAGCTGGTTCCCCAGATCCCCCGGAACTGCAAGAGAGCAGCGTTTACACCCGGGCAAACTCTTCAAAACACAAGGATTTTACATCTGAACACACGAGTAAATAAATAATAAAAAAAAGGAAAAATAGAGTTTGAATCTTCAATCTTGCAAAGAAATTAAGCAACTTATTTACTATAATTAATTGTAATCTAAGTAAAACGTTGGAATTTAGAGAAATCTCCACAGAGAAAACCAGTTTCTGACAACATTCTGAACATGTGCTGACAGGTTAAACACTGACAAGTACATGTGAGTCAGTAGAACCGAACTGTGAGCGGAGCTGTTGGTTCACACTTGTAGAAAAAAAGGCGACGCAACACGTCGTCGTCACGTCATGGAAGAAGAACCTCAGCTTAGCCTGTTAGCTTTAGCATTAGCCCCGATGCTATCACCATATATATTAGCTCAGCGCTACACATTCTCCTCTCATCACGGAGGTCCTCCATCCACATGACAGAGAGGGGAACACAAAAATAACTCAGCTGCAACTGAAAATATGGATGGAGGACCTCAGTTTAGCTTGTTTGTCGCGCTAGCACTGAGCTAATACATATAAGGCAATATAGCGGCTGCGCTAACGCTAACATGCTAATCTGAGGTTCTTCTTCCATGAAGCAGCTCTGTTGTCCTCCATCCATATTTTCAGTTCCAGGCTGAGTCATTTCTACCTTCTCCTCTCTGTCAACGC
>NW_013952491.1:1079618-1085991 GCF_001266775.1 Austrofundulus limnaeus
ATTATAAAGTACATTTTTTTCTACCTACAATTAGAAGAAATTTCTTATGAACAGCTTCAGTTTTCTTTTTGTCAAGAAAAACTCAATAATTTGCTGTAAAAAAAATCAATTTTTAGTACTTATGACAAATTTGCTTTCCATACATAACAATACTACACGCTTCTTTTGTTTTAAGAAGAAATATTAAAACATATTTCCTGTTTATACAGCCAAATGTCTTCAGAACGACATGCTTTTAGCATTTTTCACAATCTTCGCGCAGAACACCACACGCCTTGGAAGTTATCTTATACTTGAGCAACTTTAAAGGAAACCAAATGACACAATTTGTATTTCAACAATCTTTAATGTTGTAAATGTACTTCAGACATGTTAGAAAAACCCTTGTTCTGAAAGGCAGTTTATGAAAAAACAGAAAAAAAGACTCTTAATGGATGAATATTGTCAATGTTAACATTTTATAATAAATATTTTCATAGAGAATTAACAACCTCTACAAATGTTTTTGTAAGAATCTATAAAACAGTGAAAATGTGTTTAATTTCACATCTATTCTGTCCCAGATTGTAATCTTAAACAACTAGACTGAAGATATCTGAATGAGATGATCTAATCTGACATCATCAATCCAGAAACTTTTATTGTGAAAATAAAAAAAAGGCAATTTATCTGTTTTTGAGCATCATATACAAACACCAAGTGTTCACCAAACTAATAATAATCAGCTTTAGCTTCAAATTCTACAGATATACAAAACCTAAACAGAAACATACTCAATAAAAAGATCTCACACAAAAACAACAGACTGCAGAATAAATGGGTCATCTTGGTGAAATACATTTTTAGTTACTTGATCTTTTATCTATTTAATGTTATTATAATGACTAAAGATAAAGGTTAAACACTTTAAAGTCAGCTGTTTAAAGGTGTAGAACTCTGTGTGGCGTTTAAACCTACAAACCGGACGTCCACCTCTTTGGGAACGTCTGATTTCCCCTCCAGGATCTCCTGGATTTGACTGAGCACCTTTTCGTGGAACACGATGTCCAGGTGGGCCAGTCCTCGGTACTCCGTCACGTGGACGGGCTGCTCCTGCTGACCCGCCCAGCGTTTGCACAGCCCCGTGCTGAAGCTGTCCACCGAGTCGTCACCGTCGGCGTAAACATAGTCCACCGGGTCCGCGTCCGGAAACTCCTCGTTGTAAATGTGGGTCACGGGGGTCGGCAAGCCCACGCCGTACATGCACCACACCTCCACACCGGGCGGGTGGAGAGCACTGGTGAGGTTCTTGGTGTCCTCGTACTTGTACCTGTGGTGGATACAGAGAAATATTATTATTTAACATGATTATAAAGTTACAGCTTCCTGCACAAGTGAGCAATTTATTCAATCCTGACCACCAGGGGGCGCTGAATCACCACAACGAGCATTTAAAACCCAGTTTTAAAAATAATCTGTTGAAACTCTGCACTTCCACCTGACCTTTTCTGAGAACAGATCAATAAATCAGCTGATCATCTACATAAGGTTCAAAAACACCAGACAAATTTACAGAAAATAATGTTTTCTTTAAACACAGCAGTAAATACGTCAGCAAACCCCCCAAAAATATAATAATTGTCACCAATGCCTCAAATTGAGACCTCAGCTTCATATAATTAATTAATTTTGACATTTTGGACCATTTTCTTCCAATAAGTAACTTTTCAAACACTTAAAGTTTAAATCTGGTCTGCTGTAGAGAAGTGCCACCACTGTTCTTTTGATTTTTTTTTTTTACTTGGTATGTTAAATACAAAATTTTATTCACACATAATGCAGCACAATACATACAGGCAGAGTTGTAAAGCAACCTAAGTACAAATATTTTTTACTATATTTAAGTAGAATTTTTGGGTATCTGTACTTTACCTGAGTAATTATTTTTCAGCCTACTTTTTACTTCTACTCTTTACATTTAAAAAAAGAGGCAAGAAGTAGAAAGTCGGTACTTTTATTTCATTTTTGCTTGTTTTCATTCCAGCTTGTTATTGTAAAAAATAAAAACTATCCATATAAACTGTGCCTCCTATAGAATGAATTTAACTGTGGTTGAATGAGAAGTATAAATATATAAAACTCTGATACAGTATTAGTTTGTACACAAACAAATCACGTTACACTCCAGCAGGACATAAAAAAATAAAATAAAAGGACTGTACTTAAGAAGTATTTGTATTTCATGAATCATATTATTACATTTGGCCGCAGCCCTCAGATAGATTTTCATTTTGGGGAAAAGCTTTGTGCAGCCTTGATATATGTATATAAACTGAAACAGCTGGACTAGTGCATCCTAAATTTAACATAAATTATTTTAATACAACAGTCATTTCTGCATGTTTTGGGGAGGCAGAAAATCTAACTGCTCATTTTAAATCAATACTTTTACTTTTAATACTTAAGTACAAAAAATATCAGATACTTAAAGACTTTTAATCAAATAATATTCCTAAAGGAGATTTTAACTTTTACCAAAGTAATTCTTTGGTAAGATACTTGTACTTTTACTGAAGTATCACTTTGTGGTACTTTATACAACACTGCATACAGGGTATGTGTTTGATTTGTACTGGTTTATTATCTAGTACCCACAGAGACATAGAAATATTATAAAATGATGTCACCGTGTACTTAAAGGGGGGGTGGGTCTTATGTATTTTCCAGGCACATAGTTCAATTCAATACCACAATCAAGAATTTGACTTTGCTTATTGAAATGCCTTGAAATTAGCCTGTGTCTCTTTAAGAACCTCCTATCGGGAGCTCGCTTTCACACCTTCAGGGAGGAGCTTTGCACAAATAGGCGGAGCTTTGTAGCAGCAAGCATTTAGGCAGCTCCACAGCCATGCATGAATGAGTCAAAGCAACATTCTGGGCATGTTTTTGATGATATAAAGCTCAAACATTTTGTATTTGGTAAGTCCGGGGTGTACAATCCTGATCCTCACAGGCAGCTTTGCTTCATGTTTTACTTGTTTCTCTGCTCCAAAACTTGATTCAGTGATTTAATTACCTGTGTCAATCATTATTCACATCAGGTGTGCTGGAGCAGAGAAACCTCTAAAACATGCAGGATAGCGGTCCCCCGGGACCAGGACTGGACACCCCTGGGGTAAGTTAGTTCACTTTTTAATGGCCTGATGCAATGGCACTTTTTCTTCACGGGTAAACTAAGAAAAACAATGCCGGTTTTGCACTTTTCACTGATTTGTTTATCCTAAAAGGGAACAAAAACCATTGTAAATTACCAGTCATCCTCGTCGTCGATGTCCCTGAACAAGCGCTGGTAGTCCTGATTGGTGTAGTTAAAGGTCGGCGTGGAGACAAAGACATGGTCTTCTGGCCACAGCCCCTCATTTGGCAGCATCCAGGCATGAGTTGTCATCATCCTTTGCTTCTCGCGGATCTTAATGTTCGAAATCATCGGGATGCCGTCGTTTTCACCTGCAATCGACAAAGTTTTTAATCCGTCTGAGGAGGCAGGACGGCACTCTGGTTTACTTAGCTAGTCGTTACCCGAGGCGAGGACTCTAATGACTTTAACGGCGCCGCCCCATGGGACACCCAAGGAAATGAAGCCCCGGATGTATTTGTCCTTCCAGGCTTGGGGCTGATGGTTCAGGAAGTACAGGACGTAATGGCCGCCCATGCTGTGTCCCAGCAGGTAAACGGGCTTCTGGTACTCCTCATACATCTCCTCCACCAGACCCTGCAGCTTCGTGAAGTATTCCGCATTTTCATCTGAAGGACGAGACGACAGAAGAGGACTCGTTTTAATTAATGTCTTATTAAAATAGAAAGATAATTGTGTTTTTCTTTTCTCACGTGGCGCTCGCCTCCAATCGTATGGGGCGCCGCGGACCGTCTCGTTGCGGACGTAGCCCACGTTGACCAGATGTTGCACCATGGAGTGAAAATAACCTGAAAAAATGGTTTATTTGGATTATTCTCATAAAACATCCCCTGTAGATCAGTTCATGTTTTTATATATATATAAGTTCTATCAAATACTTCTTGAACCGTGAGCGACAGAAGAGATTGTTTTTTACTCGTGTGAATTTTCACATTTGTACAGCACTTTCCCTCAGAGATGCGATGAGATAAATGTAGTGGTCCTTCCATGATTTCTGACACTTTGAGAGAAAACCATTTGTTCTGGGGGTACATGTAGCTCTTCAGGCCACATTAATGTACAAATATAAAAAGATATTAAGTATAGAGATCATTTTTGAGGTGGATAATATATGCTGCCATTCTTGTACAGTTTTTTTTGGATATAAATGGACACTTGTACATGCTTTTATTTAAATAAAATAAGTCATTTTTATGTTTTTGTTATCAAATTTGAACTGGTAATTAGTTGAGACTTGTTGCTTTAGATTTCATATCATTTTTCAACCAATGCTTTTCATATGCAGACACCTTTTTTAAAAATATTTAAGTAATTTGAATTTAATTTGGGTCTGGGTTTTTTATGGCGTTTTAGGTATGTTGGTGGCACCATTTGGGCTGATTTGTCACGAAAAAGTTCAAGCACAATGCACGAACAAATCAAGATGGCTGCCACATTAACATCTCTCACCTGCCAGTTTGTTGTAGTCCAGAAACTCCACGGAATAGGTCTCCCCGAATCCTGGTACTCGCACCTGAACCCCCGGTGAGTTGGAGGAGCGCCGAGTCGTCCGGTTGTAATGAAGTCTGGAAGAAACACAGACAAGTGAAACCTCCTGGAGTGTCTGGAAGGACTGCAGCTGGATTACTTAACACCTTATGTGGATTAATGTAAGTTTAAAGAAAAGATGTTTTATGACACAAAGATCCTGAACACTCTGAGGTTCGTGGTACCGGATGTTGTCGATCCAGCAGTCCACGCCTACCGGCATGAACATGTTCAGGTCGATCCACAGAGGGAACCAGTGCTCCGTTTTCTTGTAACACAACCAGTGCACCAGCGTGGGTTTATTGATTTTGGCTTCCAGACGGTTCCCCAGGTTTCCTGGTACTGAACACAAAACAACAAATACGAAGGAAAAATGGTGATTGATGAATCTGTTTTTTATGAGGATATTTTTACCAAATAAAAAAGTGTTTTTTGGTACATTGTTGTCTAAATTAGCCTGAAATTTAACTAGGGGTCTCTGCAGTACGTTGTCCTGTGGGCGGAGTTGGTCCTACCCGTGACTGGCGGAGGTCTTGATGTCAGCATAGTTGGCTCTACCCATGATTGGCGGAGGTCTTGATGTCAACATAGTTGGCTCTGCCTGTGATTGGCGGAGGTCTTGATGTCAACATAGTTGGCTCTGCCTGTGATTGGCGGAGGTCTTGATGTCAACATAGTTGGCTCTACCCATGATTGGTGGAGGTCTTCATGTTGACATAGTTGGCTCTGCCCGTGATTGGCGGAGGTCTTGATGTCAACATAGTTGGCTCTACCCATGATTGGTGGAGGTCTTGATGTTGACGTAGTTGGCTCTACCCATGATTGGCAGAGGTTTCAATGTGGGCGGAGTTGGCCCTACCCATGATTGGTGAGGTCTTGACGTTGACGTAGTTGGCTCTACCCGTGATTGGTGGAGGTCTTCATGTTGACGTAGTTGGCCCTACCCGTGATTGGCAGAGGTCTCAATGTGGGCGGAGTTGGGCCTACCCGTGATTAATGGAGGTCTTTGTGTGGGTGGAGTTGGCCCTACTCATGACTGACGAAGCAAAGGTATTGGTGTGGGTGGAGTTGGCCCTCTCATGATTGACGGAGATCTTGATGTCAGCGGAGTTGGCCCTACTCGTGATTGTCAGAGGTCTTGGTGTGGGCGGAGTTGGCCCTACTCGTGTTTGGTCAGATTGACTTGTCTTGTGGGGCAACTTAAAACAGGATGTAATGAAAATAGTAAAATAATATGATTTATTGACTGTCTACGTACAGTTTAAAACAGAACAATGACTCAAATAAAAATTACTGTGAACATGTAAACATAATTTATTGACTTCAAATTTTGTGCAGCACCTTCCTGTCTCAAGTTATGACTAATATCAATCTCTATATTTAAAAAAATATATAGGTGCTTCCTGCCTGATTCAACTGATCTGCCCCCCAGCTTCTTCAAATCCCACCGTCAATCTGACCAGTCACGTCCTAGCCTAACTCCTCCCACAAAGTAAGAAACTCCTACAGTGACTGCAGAAACCCCCTTCTCCTGAAATTGCTGGTAGAAACAAGTTTTATTTACAGATATTCACTTTGTGATCTTGTGAGCTGCAGTGGGAGGGATTTATCAGGACTCCTCCCACTCAAGAACATCTCATAGGTCAGCAAGAAATCTTCTTCTTGTGAAAT
>NW_013952491.1:1086991-1088001 GCF_001266775.1 Austrofundulus limnaeus
CAAATTAGCTGTAAATTATCTAAAGAAAAAAGTGTTTTGTGTTCAGAAAAAATTTACAAAAAGAAGTTAAGATAATTGATTTTATCTGGGTAAAATAATGTTAGAATTTAACTTACTGAGTAAAAAAGTATAAAGGTAACAAAAGTTGACATATTTCAATTATATTTATTTGTTAAATTGAAGTAATTTCATCCCATATTCAAAAACAAAATGTGTGCACAGATTGATAAAAGACCCAGAACCTCAGATTTGGACCTTTGGGTTCTGGAGGGACCGATAGACTCACCGATGATGAGCGGCGGCGTGCTGCTGCTCGTCACGTTGGTTTTGCTGTTGGGCGGAAAGACCAGATTGATGATCCAGAACCCCGCGGAGAGCTGGAGCTCCAGCAGGACCAGGACCAGCAGCACCGAGCCCAAACATCCCGCGGACCCCATGTCTCTTCTCTGAGGAGGGCCGGTCCGGACAGAGGAGGAGGAGGAGGAGGAGGAGGAGGAGGAGGAGAAAAGAAGGTCACAGAAAGTCAAATTTAGCAGGAGACGTAAAAGAAGACGTTCGCTTCAGACGAAACTTTTACATCCAGCTTCAGTCCAGCAGCGAGGCTCAGAACACGGGTTCGTGTCACAAACTGACCTATTGATTCCCTGGAGTCACGTGTTATTTTTTACACAACAGGAAGTCGATGATTGACAGAGAGGCTGCTGAGCAACACAAAGTAAAGAGAGTTCATTCTGCAGATGTTCAGTAAAACATCTGCAGCAGAGAATCCACCTCCAGCTGTGAGCAGCTGCTGTTGCCTTCAAAGACCTCGTAAAACACAGCTTCCAGAGGAAATAAAGAGTTTTTACTTGGATGTGTTTGACAGGAGTTAAAGTCAACAAAATCAAAACTGATCAAAAAAAAAAAAAACTGACAAATGAGTTAAAATTTGATTTATTTGTAGCCGAGAGCATGAAATAACTTTAATGTAAAATAATGACTAAAGAATTCATAGATATACTGTATGTATG
>NW_013952491.1:1089001-1091532 GCF_001266775.1 Austrofundulus limnaeus
CTGTTAATGTGAGTTCCATCTGAACAGCTGACTTTAGCTAAAAGTAGGAAAATAAAAGTGGAAAATCAATTTGTTAAAAAAAGCTGAACAGAGCAGAAATGTAAAAAAATTTGCAAAAAAGTAGATTAAACAGAAAAAAAGGCAGACACAACAAGAAATAAGTTGCAAACAAAAATATTTAAACAACTCTGAATAAAACTGAAATTCAGACAAAAGAAAGTAAAACAAGCAGATAATTGGCTAGCCTGTGACCTTGACCTTTTTATTTTGTGACCTTGAAATTATTAGAGGTCATCATTGACTCAAGAGACGTCCAAATGTGAAGTTTGACACACCTGTGTTAAACAGTTAAAGAGTTAGTGCTCCCCGACTGAAAAACAGCTTGTTTTAGCTTTTTTAGCTTTGCTAACTAGCTTCCAGCGTGTGGTGGGGATCGCTATCGGCTACAAGTTGAGTTCAGCATCTTTAAAATGGATTCAGCTGAAATAATTTAACTGAGAATAAAACAGATTAAAGGCAAATTAGTTGTAAAGTGTTGAAGGCTAAAAATAGCTAAAATTAGCAAAAAATTAGCTAAAGGTAGCAGAAACTAACTGAATTTAGAAAGCAAAAGTAGAGTAAAATATGTTAAATTGCAGCAAAGAGGTGTAATTTGTTGTAAAATAGCTAAAACAGCTGGAATTATTTGAAAAATCCCTACAAAGTTGCTGAAATTTAGCACAAAGATGCACAAAAAGCATGTTTGCTGAATTATGCGGTTAGAAGCCGAAACAATTTCAAATGTGAAATTAGCTGAAAAATATTCAAATTAGCTGAAAATAGCTTTCAAAGTAAAAAGGCAAAAAAAAAAACAGCTTAAATTAACAGAAAACAGCTAAAATCTTAGAGATAAATAATTTAAACAGCTTATAATTAGGAGTTTTAGCCATCTGAGCAGATTTAACTTCTTTTTCTTTCAGTTTTCTTTGTTTGGTCTTTAGCAGAACCTCTGACCCGGCTCTGACCCGGCTCAGGTCCTGCTCAGGTCCAGCTGCTGCACGTCGATGCTTTCCTGTAAAGTTCAAGTATTGATTGTTCCGGTCGGATGACGGTCCAGCAGTACTTACGTAACAGAACCAGAGGTGGATTTTCCTCACAGAGCAGCTTTTAACTCATAAAACTCTTTTATTTACACTGAAAAGTAAAACAACAAAACCAAAATGAGTTCTTTTTATTTCCACCAAGTCGAATCTTATCTGGACTCAAACGAAGACGTAAAAATGGAGAAATGAAAATCCAACAAGATAAAGCCGAAGCAGAAGTGGAACAAATACAAAAATAACCCAGTTAAAAAATAAAAACTTTGTTGTTTCAGCTGATGTTAAATCTTCAGCTGTGTGTTGCAGTAACTGCTCCTGCAGCAGCAGGTTGCACAACGAGGAGGCGGTAAAGTCTGCAAGCGAGGTCACGCCGCAGCGTTAACGTAAAGCACGTGTTTGTTTGAAGTCCAGGTCAGCGCCTCGCCGGCCCCGACTTCTTCCTGGAATTTCTGACAGGAAACAGGAGAAAACGAGACGTTTATGTTTGGTTTGATAAGTTTAGTTTTGTTTTGTTTAGCTGCAGATTGGACAGGAGACAAATGCTGGGAAGACACCTGAAGAGACAAAGGCCTAACTAAGAAAATCAGGGCCTGTATTTATCAAACTTTTTAGAATTACTTTTAGGAACCGGGGGCGGAGCCAGAGGAGGGGCTGGAGTGGCCTGGCACCTGATTGGCCACCCCAGATGCCACCCTTAACGATTGACAGGTAGTTGGGGATCTTGGTTTTTCGTATTTAGATTTTTAGATCAGGGTTCCTATAGCTTAAAGTGTGTCTTACCCCCCTGTGAAAAGATAACTCCGCCCCAAGGCGAAATTTGAAAAATGCATCAAAGTGGGTAGGGGAGGGGGGGAGGGTGGGGGGTTAGAGAGCGGAGGTGTGGCCAGGACCAGAGAACGTGACAGCTAGCATTAGCATAATTGATGCTACATGGACAGTGATCACAGCGACGCAGATAGTTACATCTCTGAATGGTCTGAGGTGGAGGATTNGAGCCATAGTGGGACTATGATCAGAGCTGTGTGGAGCCATAGTGGGACTAGGATCAGAAATGTTTGGGGCCATAGTGGGACTAGGATCAGAGATGTTTGAAGCCATAGTGGGACTAGGATCAGAAATGTTTGGGGCCATAGTGGGACTAGGATCAGAGATGTTTGGAGCCATAGTGGAACTAGGATCAGAAACGTTTGGGGCCATAGTGGGACTAGGATCAGAGCTGTGTGGAGCCATAGTGGGACCAGGATTTGAGAAGTTTGGGGCCATAGTGGGACCAGGATTTGAGCTGTGTCGGGCCATAGTAGGACCAGGATCAGAGCTGTGTGGCACCATAATGGGACCAGGATTTGAGCTGTGTCGGGCCATAGTAGGACCAGGATCAGAGCTGTGTGGCACCATAATGGGACCAGGATTTGAGCTGTGTCGGGCCATAGTAGGACCAGGATCAGAGCTGTG
>NW_013952491.1:1092674-1093118 GCF_001266775.1 Austrofundulus limnaeus
TTTTTTAACCACACACAGAGCAAATGGAAGTTAAAATGGTTTAAAGTTAGCCTAAAATGACCTGATATCCCTTAAGATAGGATGTGATGGATATTAAAAATCCTAGCAAAGAATTTTCTAATATTTCTGAAAGGTTTTCTGCGTTTTTGCTGTTTCTCAGGTAGAGCCATAGTGGGACTATGATCAGAGCTGTGTGGAGCCATAGTGGGACTAGGATCAGAAATGTTTTGGGCCATAGTGGGACTAGGATCAGAGATGTTTGGAGCCATAGTGGGACTAGGATCAGAAATGTTTGGGGCCATAGTGGGACTAGGATCAGAGATTTTTGGAGCCATAGTGGGACTAGGATCAGAGATGTTTGGAGCCATAGTGGGACTAGGATCAGAGATGTTTGGAGCCATAGTGGGACTATGATCAAAGTTGTGTGGCACCATAATGGGACCA
>NW_013952491.1:1095528-1095879 GCF_001266775.1 Austrofundulus limnaeus
TGATTTATTGTATGGACTGTTTCTCCAGATTCCTCTTGAAATTCCCAATCTGTTTTAAATCTCCAAATACTTTCAGAGTTGGTGTGGTCCAGCTTAAAGTACTCGGTGGTGCGGCATCCGTTGTCCAGTGCATGTTTGTTTGGCTGACCACAGATATTTACAACTGACCTAAAAATTTCAAAATCTGAATAACCTGAAAAGATGTCTTTGCCACAATAAAGCTTTGCCAAAACACACGCAACCGCCCACATGTCCATGCTCTCATTTTGTTGAAATCCTATGTAGACCTCTGGGGCCCTGTATTTTGGAGCCTGAAATAAATCCTCGTCAGATAATTCAGATGTTGAATGA
>NW_013952491.1:1097940-1100307 GCF_001266775.1 Austrofundulus limnaeus
CACAATTACTCTGCAAAAGTGTGTAGATATATAGAGCAAACAGCAGCTCTATGGTCAGATAAATACAACACAATAAAAGCTTATTGTGTGCTAGTCTTGATTTACAGATACTGGTGGTAAACAGCTACCAGTTACAGTAGTTTCACTGTGTAGGATTAATTATTCAGTACGGTTTTACAGCTAAACTTCAGCTGTCCTGTTAGGTACAAGACACACAGAGGTACAATGTGATAAATAACAACATGCAAAGTCACAAACATCCGTTCAGAGTTAATATCTTTGTCATGTTATAAAAACAAATAATAATCACAACCAAAATAAAAACCATCAGATATAAAGTATTCAAAACGGGAGACCAGCATCCCAGTTTTCACACAGCTTGTATGTTAGAATAATAAGACTTAAAAAGACTCAGGCGTGTAACATACAGTCCGTCTTCATACCAGCTTATATCAGGAGCTTTAAAACCAGGGCGGGAAGCAGGAAGTGCAAAGAAATCGATAAAAACACAGATAAATCCGTTAATATTTAGATACAGAGATAGATAAAACATCTCTGAAACTTTCGTTTTAAAGCAAAGTAAAAAACAGGTTTAATAATCTGATATTTATAGCTTCTAATTTCCATGTATTTGGGTGTAATTTATCAACTGTTTTATTAAAGACGTTTGAAGTTTGAAGAAGCGTTGCTCAGCAGCTTAAAGAYGAAWAAAACAAAGTTTACACGTGATTCAGCGCAGAGGTAGCTGCATTTAGTAGAGTGGAGTAAAGCTCAGTTTACAGACGCCGTTTTAGTTTCACAAAGCTACGACTGAAGTCAGGCGATTTGCCTGAACCATTGTTGTAACAAACTAAAAATGACAAAGTGCTAAAAGTTTGTTTCTGTGGAACMAACAGCACAGATTTTACACCCAAATACACCAAAGAAGGAACACATCATGCATTGTTTTCCTTTAAAATTTAGTTTTTTCTTTGTTCCTTCAATAATTCATTCTTAGCAGCAGCTCTAGTTTGAAATGRTTCTAATTTTAAATAAAACAAAGTTACGTKGAGTCTGTTTCACACCAAACAGCTGACATGAATTCGTTTGATCCTAARAGGCACCTTCAAATGAACAAAATGAACTTTTAGCTTATTCAGTAACAAAAARCTCACAGTTTTGTTATTTTTTCTCCTCCCTCATCGTTTTACAAGTTAGTCCAGTTTAGCTTTTGGAGAAACCGTTGGCTCCTGCAGCACGCGAGTCCTTCGTTGAGTGAATGTTGTGCTGCTGAAACGTCACCACGTCTGATCCGAGTGTTTGTGCGTGTGAAGCTGTGTGGTTGTGCTAGGCACGGGCAGGTTTCAGGCTCGCATGGTCTCCAGCAAAAACACCACAGAGTCAGTTAATAAAATAAAACCTGGCGGCAAAAATTCTACATTTGTGACTCATCARATCAAAATGAGGATTAAGTCAAATTTGGTCAAAATGACCTGATTACATTTTCAGATTCCTGCTTTAAAAGCTACATTTTGATACCTGGATCCTTCTGATATCATTCATTTATCCAGAGATATGATTTAATTTGTCTTGTTGGTTTTATAATAAAACATTACTGTTTGGTCTGAACCTTAATTTTACATAAATTTATTGAGTCAGCGTTCCTACGGTTTAAGGCAAGCTAAATTTAAGACTTATTTAATGCCACTTAAAATTTGATTTAAGACCAACATCACAATAAACACAAATTGGAAAAAAACCCAGTTAGCGACAATTTTAGCCAATTTTTTTTTTAGCTGCGAGGGGCATTTAATAAATGATTTAAAAAGATAAATAAATGTTACCAATTCTTTTAATATTTGAGAGGAATTACAATCATCCTACTTACATTTTAAGACATCTGAAAGATTGATTTAAGACTTTTTAAAGCCAATTAAGYCCTTATTTTTGGACTGATAAATTCAATGCTTTTAAGACTTTTTAAAGTGTATCTTACCCCCCTGTGAAAAGATAACTCCGCCCCAAGGCGAAATTTGAAAAATGCATCAAAGTGGGTAGGGGAGGGGGCGGGGTTAGAGAGCGGAGGTGTGGCCAGGACGAGAGAACGTGACAGGCAGCTAGCATTAGCATAATTGATGCTACACGGAGAGTGATCACAGCGACGCAGAGAGTTACATCTCTGAACGTCTGAGGTGGAGGATTTTCACCCCACACCAGCACCAGACAGAGGAGGAGGAGCGCTCCGACAGCCTGACAGAAAAAAATAAAAGCATACAGCTGCAGCTGCTCACAAGATCGCTAGTTTAAATCAGGAATAAAAGTAGTTTACCTGCATAAAGAGCCCTAAAAATCCATAAATTTTGCAAAAATCCTTACAACTCGCACCAG
>NW_013952491.1:1101307-1105786 GCF_001266775.1 Austrofundulus limnaeus
TACCAGAACACAGCCGCTGTGACGAAACCGTGGAGAAGACACGTCACCGTGGAGAGCTGTTAACCAATATGTAAAACATGTTTTTAGACCAAATATTACAGATTTGAACAAATACGCACAAAAACATCAACAGTAGCACAGAAACAGTACTATATAACATTTTAGACACATTCTAGACAGTTTATCAGCTAAAAAAAGTTAATTTTGGGGTAATTTACTCTTAAAGGCAAGTTCAATTTAGGCCTTTTTAAGACTTTTTGAGATTTTTTAATGCCACTTGGAATAAATTATTGTAAGAGAAACCTAGAATTAAATCTGAGTCAGTTTTAGAGCTGGTTTACGAGGGGTTAGGGTAAGATGATGTCGTTAGAAAACTCAGAGCACGGACCACCGGACTTCACGTTTAAGGATACTCTCAGAGAAATTTCAAAATAAAATCGTAAAAATCCAAAGAAAAGTTCTCATTTAACACAATAACATGTCATATTGTACTGATTTTAAATTACACAAAATCTCTCATTCACGTCATGAATACAGACATTTAGAGACGATTCTAATAAAATATTTAGCCACAAACCACACCTGGGAGGTCCTGGAAGGGTTCCAGTTTAAACCCAACTGAGCTCCATGAAGCTTCCCATCATCCCCCCGCTCCCTGCTGCTCCTCTGCAGCTCAGAGGCAGAAAAAATAAAACATTTAAGATCAAAACATCTAAAATTTAATTTACTGCTTGTTATGGTTAAACTAAAGCAGGATTAAAACCTGTAAATGTTTAAATGTTTGAAGCACTTAGTGCTTAGTGTTAGTGCTCTCCTCTAGTGGCCACAAATTTGTCTTACAGGAAAATAAAACCATTTTTTTATTACAGGAAATAAATCTAATAAAAATGTTATTTAATATTGATTACAGTGTCTTACTGCTTAAAACTAAATAAATCAGAACTACACACAATATATCAAACATGTGACTTAAATAAATAAAATAAAATCATAAGTGAGTTTTTTAAAGCAAGAAATCCACTTTTCTTTGTTTTGTTTTGAGAATTGTAACACAAAACATAAACAGAAACAGCAGAAATGTGGCTCAGAGTTTAAATCAAAACCCGTCCTTCAAACTTTGAGTCCGTCCTCGCTGCGGCCCTGATCAGAGCTCTGAAACCCAGCAGAACCAACGGTTCTGATGAATATTTATGATTTACAGACAGCTCCAGGCTCTGGGACTTTGTCACGTCTGCGTGTGAAGGTCGTCTTTTTTTAAATGAGAGTTTTCTGCCGAGTCAGGATTATTTAAGAACGTCTCTGTCCTCTGAGCTGGACCTTTCTGGGCTGCAGGAGCCCGGGGACCGGCCATGAAAAACTCATCGGTCAAACATTTTGTGAATAAATTTTTTGACCAGGAGCCTCTAAAGATCCACGCTGAACGGACTGAAGAGGCACCAACCAGCTCCAGAACTGAAACTGGACCACAGGGAACTGGACCCAAAACCTCATTAAATGAAAAAACAAACACAGAAGCTGCACAAAGTCATTAAATTTTAACAACCTGACTCTTTGTGAGGACTTTTCAGACCCACATTTGGTTGTTTTGCACCTCTTTGCATTTATTTTGATAATTTTAGCTGGTTTGGTTTCACTTTCTGGTCATTTCTCCAACAATTTTGTGTATTTTTAGGACTTTACCTCTTGTGTGCATTGTGGTAAATATGTTGTGTAGCTGCTGAGTTGTGTATCCCCATTGTTTTTGCAGTTTTTGTGATTGTTTGGATTTTATTTACCCTGGTGTGGTGACACTTTAAAATATATTGTCATTGTAACTATTATATTTCAGTCAGGTTGTAAAGCATGACATTCAGCTGATTTTGGGTCATACTGTGGGTTTTTGTGGCTCTCGTTAGGAAATCTACGTCTTTATATGATTATTCAGTGTGATAATTTTGGTTATTTCTCACATTTTAGTTTCTTTATAGTTATTTTTTTGTATTATTTAATCATTTAATGTCCCTATTAAGATCAAACACTGCATATTTCTTACCCCCAAAGATAAAATAAAAACCAAAGCTGTCTGATGTTCTGTAAAGGGAACAACAGCGCTCTCTGGCGGCGGCTGTCATTATTACATATTTATTAAATATCTATTTTCTAGATAAACTCGCTGTGGAGCAGAAATTATTTGTATTTATTTGAAGATATGAAATAATTAACTACAGGTGAAGTTACCAAATTGAAGATGTTTCTACCTGAGAAGTCTGGAACCAGACTCTGGTCTTTGGAGGTTTTCAGCGGGAGGTTTTTATTTATTTTATTTCATTTTAATTTCAATTTTTAATTTCATGGTCTCGCTCGTTGTATTTATTTCTCAGAATCGAGAGTCGGCCCTGTAAGTTTTTACGAAGAGGCTTCTCCTGTTTTTAAAACTAACTTTATCCTGCAGTTAGTCAACTCCGCCGCCAAGGGGCAGCAGTGTCCCACTGAACCAAACCGATCAGAGACGCTACAAGGCGGAGATGAGCCCGAGTCTGTACAACCAAGGCTGACCTGAAGCTGGGACATACGGTAAACTTTAATTTAACAGGTAAAATATTGTTTGTTTTTGATGCAGCCAAGTAAACGAAACTCGGATTATCGCTCAAATCAATAAAAAGTACTAAAAAATGAGCAGAAGCACGTTCCGTGAGCGTTTTAAATCGCTAGTGTAGCTAAATTCAGGTTAGCTAGCGGAAGTAGTTTATGCAGCAAAACAACTGCTGAACATTTAAAACATTCAAGAAAAACAAAAACAAAAAAGAACGTGTTTAAAATAAAATAAAAATTATCTAAAGTAGAACAATAAATACATTTAGAAAAAGAGAATAAAAATGCACACGTCTTTTTAAATAAAGACAACGTTAATAATTATACAGTTTAAATGGCAGCAACAGCAATAAACTTATCTTTAGGTTTTTGTTTGATCTAAAAAAAAAAAAAGGAGAGAAACTGGATGATCTTAGTGCTCTGATTAGTGAGCAAAGCAGTTAAAAAAGTAACCAATAAAATTCTGACGTCAATATTTCTGGAATTTATCGAAAAGTTTGGATTCAGATTGATTAGAGAGATTTCAGTTTTCACATTCAGCCTCTTGAGCTTTTGTTTCTAATTGATTATGGAGTATTAGGAACCAATAACCGGGCCCATCAATAAAAATTTAATGTGTAATTTAACCACGATCGTCATTTTTATTCTGTCACAGTGACAGATGAAGCTGTTTGTTCTGCTCCACCATGATTAAAATAATTCTCCCTGCAGCTCAGTCTGATTCAATGTTTGTGAAACTAATTAAACCAAGAATCTGTAGAAACTCAGATTTCTGTTTTTACTGGGTCCTCCCTGATTCTGATTCTCTGAAAGCAGAGAAAATGAGCTTCCTGTCTCATCTTCTTAGCAAATGACCAGTTTGAAGGAAAATGTCAGCTTCTCTACTGAGTTTGAAACTAAAATCTTGTGTTGAGAAATAACAGAAAGTTTTTGTTTAAAAACCAAAAGCAGTTGAAGTGTTTGCTCTGAGTCAGCTCCTCAAATATTGAAAGAAAGATGGAGGAGCAGAGTTTAGGGGTGACAGCACAGCTGAAGGAGCTTACGCGCTCCCAGCACACAGATGGTTTCTCTGGCAGCTCCTCTCTCCCTCTCCTGTAAATCCAGCTCTCCTTAAAGCTGCGGGTGGCTGTGAGCAGCAGATACGCAGGTCTGCTGCGAGGTCACTTCATTAGAAACTTGGCTGCCGGGCCTCCATTTGACAGAAAGCTCGGTTTGGCAGCGACGACTCGCTGCAGATGATGAACCGGGACGTGATGAGGAGCTTTCAGCGAGGGGACAAAACTGCAGAGTCAGCTGATCGTTGGAGAGGACAGGTGGAGACTGGGCTCAGTGACCCACGCTGTAATCAGTTTTCATTGTGGGAACCAGTATAACACATTAATCAGTTTTCATTGTGGGAACCAGTATAACACATTAATCAGTTTTCATTTACGCAACTTTTATTTCAGCAATTTACACTTTTTGAAATATTTAGCTTTTTCAACCATTTTCTTTCTAATTGAAAACGAATGGAAACCTTTAAAACGTTCATATATCTTCACTGTACCTTTTACATTTTGGTTCTGTTTTTATTTTATTCTTTGTTCAGATTTCTGAAAAATGATTTCCATTTGTTGGTTTTAGCTTTTTTTCTGCTTTTCTGACATTTTCTGATATTCTTCTGCAAATAGTGTGCGTCTTTCAGCTTGTCCTGATGCATCTCAGTAATCCAGGTAAAAAATCAAAAAGGCCATTAGATGTAGTTCGTCTGTGTTGGGACATTCTTTTGAACAGTGGCTGCTTTGTTTCCCCGATGTATAACTGGTCGCAGTCCTCCTGGCACTTAACAGCATATACAACAACAGAAGAACCCGTCCAGAAGACCTATACAATTTTTTTCTTTGATTTTTTACCTGGATTACTGAGATG
>NW_013952491.1:1106786-1107394 GCF_001266775.1 Austrofundulus limnaeus
TAGCTCGTCTGTGTTGGGACATTCTTTTGAACAATTGTTCAGCTAAATTCACTTTTTTCTTATAATTTCAGCTTCTTCCTGCTTAATTCAGCAAATTTCTTCTTTGTTTTTTGTGCTAATTTCATCTATTCTCTGTGTTTTTTTCTACTTTTTTCAACTAATTTGAGCTTTTTCAGCTAAATTCACCTTTGTGATAATTTCAGCTTCTTACTGCTTAATTCAGCAAATAAATTCTTTGTTATTTTTGGTGCTAATTTCAGCTACTTTTTAAAAACATCTTCCCAACAGGATAATTTAACTGCAGTACACACAGTTTCAACCCATCGAGGGCAAAATATTGCAGAATTAAACTAATGCAGTTGTAACCATCAAAATTCACAAAAATATTTAAAGATTTAAAGCCAAAGATTTTTAAATTCAAATTTAGTCAGATTATCTGCCAAAAAAGTGGATTTTAGGTTTACTTACTGTTAGTGGGACCTCACTGGTGATGTCACATCATCATCATTTGACTTATCGTGATCATGTACAAGTCTTAACCACAAAGTCGAAACAGAAATTATACGTTTATTCAAAAATTAGATCCAATCTGACATCTTCTGTTTCAA
>NW_013952491.1:1108003-1110388 GCF_001266775.1 Austrofundulus limnaeus
TCTGAGTGTTTTATGTGCTGCAGAACAGGAACCTGCAGTAAAACAGCAATTATGCTGAGTCAGGCTTGATTTTTAGTAATCTTTTCCTGTTAAATCAATAAATCAAATCAAATCAATCATCACCACTCTCTCAAACAGAGAGTCAGCATTGATACCACAACAAAATAATTAGTTCCTATAAATGTCGACACATCAGGAATCACAGGAAAGTTCAGTTAAAGGTTTTCTGGAGGGTTGAGGTCTTTTTACAGATTTGTAAACTGAAATGATTTTTTATTAGTTTTCTGTTGGTTTGATTTGAAAGTGGGATCATTTGTGGGAAATGTCAATCCAAACCAGAGTTATCACTCTGTCTAGTTGAACCCTTTCAGAATAAAAGCATTTCTTTGATCAAGTTTAATAATTACCATTTGGAGTTAGTCAAAAAACATATTTTCTTTAGTCATATATGTGGTCATTTTTTTCATATTGTTAAATTTTTTTTCTTTTTGATGCTCTTAGTTTGAAACTAGCTGCTAAAGATGCTAAAGATGCTACATGGTGCCGGACTCATTCAGCACTGCTTGTAAGAGGGGATAGTTTTTATTTAATTTGGCATAAAAATAGATGTTTTACACTTTTTATAGTGGACTTAAAGTTAGTGGAAGCTCATCGGTCCGCTGATAATTTCTAACAGTTAACAAAAAATAAAGAAGCTAATCCACTAAATGAGAAGCTAGTTCTGCTATCTTCAGATTAGCGGGACGAAGGATCTGTTCCCTGGAGGCGGGCCTGACGTTGGTCCATCTTTAGCCTTTACAGCTAACGTTTGAACACATGAAACAAAACATAAAAGATATTTGTTGAGCCGTATAGTGTGATTTATAAAACACAAACAGCCTTCATCTGTTTCTGTTAGCAAACACTCAACCTGAAAATAACCTCCCTGTGGGTTTTATTTAATCACGCAAGACAGAAAAAAGTTTGTCATGATTTGTAGCACTTAGACTTGAAACTTTAGTTTTATTAACAAAAGCAAAAAGTCGACATGGCAGCTAAACAAAGAAAGAAAAGAACGTAATAGAAAAGAAATAAAAATACAACAAACGTGTGTTGTGTTTCTGTAAAGCGGTGCATGATTGTGCGCCCGAGCCTCTTCGTGTTCTGCAGTTTGTTTTAAATACAAGAATCCGGGTCGGAACATCCATTTCACTCATCCGGTTTACACGAGCTAAATTTAAACAAGTCATAAATAAATCATGATTTCTTTTATCGATGAATAAAACATAAGAGTAACCCTCTCATGTTCATATTTCCTTCTCTGGGCTGGAGCTGCTTCGGCTGTTTGCTCCGAATGTTTATCACATCATTGTCTTTTACTTTGCAAACTTAGATGAAAAATGGGAAACTCAAATAAAATAGTGTTTCCTGGAGAGAAAAAAATGGCGCCTGCTGTAAAATTGACTGAAGAATGGATTAATTTTCCTGGTTAAACAAACAGAATAGAAGCTAAAATGCGTAAAACTCGGCTTATTTATCCAAAACGAATATTTTAGAAGCAAAGTTCTGGTTCTGTCCCGTGAAGGTTTAAGTGCTTGTGATTAATTGATCTGCAGCTCCTGTGTGAGGCGGGAGCTCGCTGTTTTATTCAGGCTGCCTTAAAAGCATGTCAACTCGATTACAGAGGTTTTACTAGAAATATCATGTCGAGTCCGAGCACCTCAGGAGAAACATCTCCGCTCTCATCCTGGATCCGGACTTTTGTTGTTTGTCTGATTCAAGCCCAAACTTTTCAGGGTTAAAGGTTCAGCTGTGCAGCTTGGTTTCACTGCAGGGTTTGTGTAATTGTGTCTCTTTAGTCTG
The DNA here is from genome assembly GCF_001266775.1 of Austrofundulus limnaeus. Taxonomy (NCBI): domain Eukaryota; kingdom Metazoa; phylum Chordata; class Actinopteri; order Cyprinodontiformes; family Rivulidae; genus Austrofundulus; species Austrofundulus limnaeus. The sequence goes on from NW_013952491.1 coordinate 1,109,846, forward strand.
AACACGTTGCAGCAGCCCGCATTAAGGAGAACATGTCAGAGAAAATGATCTTCTCTTTGTGCCTCATTAAAAAGAGAAAAATCCAGTGAACAGATTTCATCTTAGAGATGTTTAATGAATTTTTTAAAAAGCTTCACTTGTAATTTATTGTTTAACTTTACCTCCAACACGCCAACTCCATGAAACAAACATTTAATCTGTTGCTTTTTAGCTGTAAGTTAAGCAGGGGCGGAGCTAGACTTCTTTGCAAGGGTGACCAAGGTGTTATCCCAGGGGGCACTTATAAAGAAAACTACCCTGGATTTGAAAATTTATGACCATCACAATTTGATTTAAAGGCCTAATTCAGCCAATCTAAAAGAGTGTCCAAAACGACAGGCCGGGTCCTCCGGAGGACCCAGACTACCCTGTCGAGGTGGGCCGGGTCCTTGGTAGACCAGGAAGACCGGAAAAAAAGAGGCTGTGAATTTGGACGGTCTAGCCTCCCCTCCACCCCGGCGTATGTCATGTCACCTAGCAACCATGACGATGCTAAACAGAAGC
>NW_013952491.1:1112188-1126945 GCF_001266775.1 Austrofundulus limnaeus
GATGTCAGATTGGATCTAATTTTTGAATAAACATATAATTTCTGTTTCAACTTAAAGACTTGTACAGGATCACGATAAGTCAAATGAGAATCTAAAGTAATTTCAAGATATTTGTAGGTAGTGACAATGTCAAGGGGTTTGTTTGAAAAAGTGAGTTGATTTGTTATATTGAAATGTCCCCTGGGTGAGGAAAAATACATGCACACAGTTTTTTAACATTAATTGACAAAAGATTATCTTGAAGCCAACCATGAAATGTCTGAAGATCTGCTTGTAACTGACTATTAATAGATTCAATATTGAAATCAGACAAAAAAAGAACAGTGTCATCAGCATAAATTAAAATATTTGAATACTTCATTATTTTTGGAAGGTCATTTATGTATAATAGGAAAAGCAATGGGCCCAGTAGGCTACCCTGCGGAACTCCCACGGAACGGGGCAGAGACCCGGACACAGAGCTTCCATCTATCAGTCAAATAAGAGGAAAACATTTGTATTGCAGATGATGAAAGTTGAAAAGAAATCAACCTATGAAATAACCTCTTGCCCCATGCCAAGAGCTGGCTCTGGTGGTGGCCATGAGCAACCTCCAAATTTTAATATAACCTTTTAGAGATACCACACTGAAATTCAGTGTGGTGTTAGCTGAGAGCGATAAATCAATTAAAACGATCCAAGATGTCCACCAAAGCTAAATTCAAATGGTTACAATTCAGCTAATTTTTATACATACTGAGATGAAATAGAATTGTTGCTTTTAAAATAATTCCGTATTAAAAAGTTTTTTTTTCTTCACACACTGACAGGTTTCCTCTACATTAGTTATTACAGCTAAATAACAGATATTTATTTTGTTTTAGTTCTAACTGACCATCTTTTATTGTCAAATGCAATACCCACCCCCATTTGGAGGTGGCACCTGGGGGGCCAATCACCCCTCTGGCTCCGCCCCTGTGAATTACAACTTTAACTTCTTTACATGTTGCATTAGCAGCTTTAAAAGAAAGCTATTTGTATTTATCAAGTTTTGTTTCATTTAAACCAAAAACCTTTTCTGATTTCTGATACAAAATGTTGCTTTAAAGACAGTAAATTTAAAGAGGATAAAACCAAGACAGAGAGCTTTTTATCTTTTGTAGCTTTAAGTTATAAAATGTAAACATGATCTGCAAATTAACAATCATCATTTTGTCCTGATTCCAGCTCTCTGGACTGTTGGAGACAAATTAATAATGATGTTTGTAAAAAAAAAAAAAGTCTCCTAAACCTCTTGAATTAAATTTTTTTAATGTAATTGCTGTAGTTTCTCTGTGGGCTGTTTTATTACATTCAAAGTTGTTGTTTTTTCTCTCGTGTCGCTTGAACTTTAAACATGTTTAAAATGTTCAAAATAATGACAGAATCGTCTCGAAAGTTTTCTACTAACAGAAAACAGATTCAGGCCAAAATCAAAAAGAAAAAAGATCAAAACTGGTCTGAATCTTCAAATCCAGCAGATTAAATTAGAAATGATGGGCCGGTGAATGAATAATGTGCACGGCCACGACTGAAGCCATGTTTTTGAACTTGTCTCCAAAATCAAGATTCTACCTGAAGCTTGAGACACATTTTTTTAGCTGTCAATCAAACCAAATGAAAAAGAAACAGTTCTGAATGAATATTAATGGTGCAAATCTGTTTGTATTTACAAACAAATACATTTTTCTGTTTTTAGCACCAACTCAGTGCGATAGTAAAAGTTTGCAGTTTTGCAGCCCAGTGAGTATGGAGGACCGAAACGGTCATAATTAGAAATAAAAGCGGAAATATATGAATGGTCCAATAAATAAATAAAAACATACAAAATGATAAATTTACCCCATGTTTTATAATTTGATTGACATTCATATTTATTTTTCCAGCTTAATTCTAACAAATTATATAATTTAGAACATAATTTACATTTTACTGTTTTTAAATATATATATATATATATATTTTACTTGTACATGCATTTGTGTCTCTTGAATTAGTTTTGAGTGAGTATTTTTATTTCATTTGTTTTTACATTTCTCTGTCTCCTGTTTTTACTTTACCTTAAGCATTTCTGCCTCGTTATGCAAATAGGGTGGGCGGAGCTCCTTGGGTCAGCTCCTCTGCTATTGGTCAACAGACAGGAAGTAGCAGGATCCATGTGCAGATCTACTGTGCTGCTGCTGCCTCAGTTTAGCTTAAAGTTTAATTTAAAATAAAGACACAGGGAAGTGTTTTCCTCCTTGTCTTTGTTTTAATTTTAGTTTAGTGCAACATTTATTTCTTATTCTTGTTTGCTCTGTATCATTAATGAAAGCCACCTCAAACAAAATCACATCAGTGCAACAGGTGAGATGTTTTTATCTTAAGATACTTTATTAATGTTTCCTGTTGACAGTTTCAGCCAAAAAACAAACAATGAAATTGAAACTCGTACCATGGAAGACCAGAGTTGAACTGGAACAAGATGTTTGAAGGAGGAAGTTAAAGTCAACACGTCTGTCTGCAGGGTCGCTGATTCACCATGACCACGAGGGGTTAGGGTCGGGGATTATAATTGGGTTACAGAATTTAAAAAAAATTATTTTATGTTTTGTGTTTCAGGCTCCGCACGGGGAGGGACGAGGTCAGAAGAGGTCACGTTTCACAAATTAGTGGCGTGAAAGAAGAGGGGGGACTGCCGTGTGCTGACTCATCGTTCCGTCTTAACTGGGAGGTGACCGGCGCATGCACCTGGTATGTGTTGCCACTCAGGTGGAGATGGGTGGGGTCTCAGAGGAGAGAGAGATAGAGAGAGAGAGAGAGAGAGAGGCAGGCAGAGAAAACAAAGATGGTGAGGGAGGAAAGTCAGACAATGGGCTCTCTGCAGAGGACGATCTCCAGCTCTCCGCGGTACAGCTTCCCGCCGTCGGACAGACTCATGATGCTCTCCTTGTAGCCCATCAGACTATTCACATCCAGCTCCTGAAACCAACAAAAACACGACTGTTAGGAGGGAGGAAACTAGTTTTAAAGTGCCTGTGACATGCCTATCCATCAAATACAAAAAGTCAAAGAAAATACATTTTTATATAAGAAACCTTGCATAAAACATGTGATTTTACCCATTTTGACACATAACTGGCATATTTTCTTTTGAACTTGGCTCAGCCAAAGTGAAACAGGAAGTGACATCAAAGGGGAACTCTTTAAGAAAAAGACCTCTGCAATTTTTGTTTGTTGAAACAATGTTTAAACTCTGACTCGTCTTCATCTCTGATAGTGACTCAAAATATTGTAAAGAAACATCAGATTCTTCTCTACAGTCTGTGTTGTTGGCTATTTTATGGCTGTGTCCAAAACAGCAGGCCGGGTCCTCCAAAGGCCGAATTTGTCGGCTGCATACGTCACAGCGCCGCGACGAAGGACGTCCAAAACCGAAGACTCCTCCGATGCGGTCGACAAATACGACCTTCCTTTGGCCTGAATCGAAGGACAGGTCTGATGGATCCTTCCCGGCCCAGCATATCCCATAATGCATTGCAGCCCGACCGGAGATTTTTTTATGCTAGTAATGGCGGACGAAGCGAGAGAAAACAATATGTTTGAAATAAAAATATGGTGATATAAAAATTAAAAAAATTTAGCGGTTGTAATTCTAATACTTTTATCGTTTGTATGGACATGTTTTTAAATATTATTTTTGTCATAAAAAACGTAAAATAAACATGAACCTACAGCGGGTCAATTAGTTCTTCAAATGATACCTTTAAGTTAATTTTATAGTTTTGTGATATTAATAATGCTAATATATTGATAATTTTCTAATTTTGATTTAAGTTTGTTTGTTTAGCGTCGTCACAGTTGCTAGGTGACGTGACGTACGCCGGGGTAAAGAGGGGAGGCTAGACCGTCCAAATTCACAGCCTCTTTTTTTCCGGTCTACGAAGGACCCGGCCCGCCGCGACCGGGTAGTCTGGGTCCTCCGGAGGACCTGGCTTGTCGTTTTGGACACAACCTATCAGTGCTTTGTTCCTTGCAGACATTTCCTTTTGACATCACTTCCTGTTCCTTCACATGCAAATATCTTAACAACTAATCCATCTCAGCAGTGAGAAACTATTTTTGCAATATGTTAATAATGTTTTTTTTTTCCCCAAAAATGCCTTTATATTTATTTTAAAAAATTGTATTACAGTCACTTTAAATGCACCGTTTAATAAGCTCAAGTGTATGGGATTATAGTTCCCTAATAAATCATTTTTTAGTGATTTTTTTTAATGGTCACCTGGACCAGAATTTAAAAAATGTGGATTATAATCCTGACGTTATCCTCCTTGTGTTGTTTTCTGCACAGCATCGACTCGTGTTTGGCTCTTTGGACGGAGATGATAAACAGCTAATGAGCTTGGATTTGTTGCTGGTATCAGTAAAGCTTTTGAGCTTCTGCAGGACTGAACATCGCAGAAAAAAAACACGCGGCATGTTCGGAAATCCAGGCACATGTTGCGGAGCACTGCAATTAAAATAGCTTTAAGTATGTTAGGGGCAGGAATGATGGCGGACAAACTGAATTAAGGGCCAGAAGTCTAAACTAATGTTTGAACCTGCAGGGTGCACAGGCGGTGATACATTTAGAGCCATGTCAGACATCCGATCCGGCTCTCACCTTCTTGTTGGTCTGGTAGAGGTCTCGTAGCAGAGCCTCCAGCTCCTGCTCATCGATGTAGCCGTTCCCATCCTGGAATGAGTCAAAACAAACACCAGAAGTATTATTTTCACTTCTGAATTCACAAGAAGGCTTGAAAGATCGACTGTGTGGGGAGCCAAGTGTAAAATAAAAAGTTAGAAAATGTCACAAAAACATTTCACTGTTCTTACATGTTAATTTTTTACTAAATGTTAAATCTTAAATGTTAAAACTGCATTTTAAAGCATAAATGCTGTGGCTAAATGCTAAAACTTAAATACAAGTATTTTAGAACGTAATGCATCCTTTGCGCTGGTGCATTTTTTGTGATGTCATCATCCTGTGACAAAATTAGTGCTGCTAACGCTGCTAATGCTTGTCACTGCCTGATCCTTACCGTCCGTTCGTGTTTTTTTAGCATGTAGCATTTCGCTAGGCTGCTTGACGACAGAATGAATTTGTTTTCAGTATTTCATCGCCTGAAATGTTTCCTAGAATAGGGAATGTTTACAACAGATGTGGATTTTAAGTCCAGAAAAAAAACAGACGTCGTCACAAATCCTTGTTAGCATAAATGCATCCAATAAACCATTTTCTACTGAATTATATATATTTTCAAATAAAGTATGGCAGTTATTGTTCATTAAGGGAATTATAACATTGTCTAGAGAAATAGATCCATTTATAGCAAGTGATATATTAAATACTTTAAATAATTGTTGTATTAAAACTGTTTACAGGATATAATTTAGCACACCTTTACAATTAAGGATAGAAATAATTATTTCCAGTATTTTTTCTAAATAAATTGAGCAAATTGTTCGGTAATCTGGAAGTACTGTATTTTTTTAGGCACATGAACAAATGAGCTGACATCAGGACAGATCATGCTTTTGGGACAGATCGGGCAAGAACTGTGCTGCTAACTCTGCTAATGCTGCTATTGCTACTAATGCTATTAACTATGTTAATGTTGCTAACGCTAACACTGCAAGTTGCTAACTGATAAATGCTATTAACTCTGCTAACTATGCTAATGCTGCTAACTCTGCTAAATGCTGTTAACTCTGCTAATTCTGGTAATGCTAACAACTAATGCTGCTTATTCTGCTAATGCTATCAACTCTGCTTATGCTGCTAACTCTGCTAATGCTGGTAACTGCTAATGCTGCTAATGCTATTAACTCTGTTAATGCTGCAAATGCTGTTAACTCTGCTAATTCTGGTAATGCTGCCAACTGTTAATGCTGCTAATTCTGCTAATGCTGCTAACTTTGCTAATACCGCTAACTCCTAAATGTCATTAACTCTGCTAAATCTGCTAATGCTGCTAACTCTGCTAATGTTGTTAATGCTAGTTATGCTGCTAACGCTGCTAATGCTGCTAACACTTTCCTACAAAACATCAAACTTGACGTTGGGCCTGGTGTTCGAGCTGCACTTCAAACTGCAAGATCACAGGTACCATCCATCAAATTTTCAACAAACACTTTCTGAATTAAAAATTTAAATGCCATCTTCAGCTGCATTATCAGTGTTAGCAGCTTTGCTTTTGTCACAGGATGACGACATTGTAACAAAAGCAAAAAAGCCATGCGCCGACGGCAAAGCTGCATTCCATTCTGAAATACTTAAGTTTTATCATTTAGTTGCAACATTTAAGATTTAACTTTTAAGTTTAGATTTACACATTAAGATTTAGGATTTAATATTTAAATTTAACATTTATCACAAATTATCAAACAGTAAGAACAAAAGGTAACTGTATCAGAGAACCAAGATCAGATAAAGTTATAGAGCTGCTCATTATGGCCACCATGGTAACCAGTGTCTGTCACTCCCTGATAACACCCTAAAGAGAGGCAGACTAAAAAGTAAGCCTCAAACAAACCAAGACTTTGATGATCACACACAAAAAAACCTTCACTTGTAGATTAGATAAGCATTTTCTGAACTAAAATCCAACTGAAGTCTGTTGGATTTTAGTTTCTCTCTGCATTCTGGGAGGATTTGAAAGAAAGTTTTAAGTTCTTTAACAACAGACTCCCTTGGTGAAAAATCCTTTAGATACTTACACTTAAGAATGCTCTTTGGGTGGATTGGAACGGCCAAAAAAATCATTTAAACTGAGGAAATGAGGATTTTCTGGCACCAATAAGGCTGTTTATGTGTGTTATTAGTCACTGTTTAAAAGCTCTCACATCTTTTTCAGTTTTATTGTGACAATCACTTCCTTATTCCTTATCACAATGTACAAAAGGGCCCTTTTCAGGTTTCCATTTGGAAATATGTTTGCTTTGCTGCAACAGTGCTGTTGATGAATAGGACGATGATAATGAGGCAGAGTTTTATTGATCTGTAGAGTCGATTCTGAGTGCTCAGAGTTTGTTTTTATCTGCTGCTATTCAGGGTTTTATCACAGCAATCATGAATGCACGGGCCAGAAATATTAAAAAAAGATGCTTCATTCACAATAAGTGAAGCTGTGAATCTGTTTATAGCCTCTTAGCTAATTATTGAGTTATGTCAGGATTGTTTATAGAGTTTCAGGCCAGCAGATAAATCCGAGTTACTGGAAATTTGCCTTCAGCTCATGGCGTAAGTCCACGATCTGTTCATCTGGGCTCCGTCTCAAGATGACTTCAGAGCTGCGAGTCGTGCCAGTCCCACTCGTTTCTTTTTTAATTTCAGAAGATGCTCTTTGATGTCAACGCAGCCAGATTGAAGAGTCCCAGATCGGGAGAATAAAATGTGAATTCTATTTATTTTCCCTTTAAGGATGAAAGACCAGGCACTCTGCGGAGATATAGGAGCGTGTCGTCACGTTAAGCACCAGTCTGTTGAGGCCGAGAGACTCTTTGGATTTCAGATCATTTCTCCTCTTTGCAGGGTTTGAAGCTTTGAGCCACGTTAGCGTTCAGCTGACCAGCGAGACTTCGTCCTCTCAACACCTCAGCCACCATCAGAGGTGGGCTCTAAAATCTCATTTTTACCCCAGTAGCTGTGAAATTAACAGCCTTATAAGTTACAACTCATAACTGGTGTGTTGGCTAAATTTGGTTAACTCCAAATCGATTGAAGACATGTGTCCGACGATTCAGTTCTGCCAGTTTTATTGAACTTGGACGAGTTGTTCACGGGATGTTTTGGCTTTAAACAAAAACACACAAAGATTCGGGCAAAAAAGCTAAAAAACAAACAAAAAAATTACGGCTTTCTTGCAGGAACGGAGCTAAAGCTTTTGGCAAAAGGTTGCACGGGGTGGGCATGGTGCTATTTAGGGGGGTACGTTTAAATTTAAAAAATACCCTGTATTTGAAAAATCAAGATGGCTGCCACGGCCAATTTCAAATTGCTGTAATTCAGCTGTGTTAACATGTATTGAGCTAAAATTTTGTGTGATAGTAGCTAAGAATGTTCTAAAACACATGCTGAATGCTAGTTACAATTTCCAACTGCTAATGCTAATTTTTACTAAAAGCTATAATATAGCTTTTTAGACAAACAAAACCAAAAATTGGTGTGGTAGCAGCCGAAAACAGTCTATACCAATTCTAAATGCTTATAAAAAATTCAAGCTGGCCATCTCAGCTAACTTCAAAAGCTATAATTCGGCTATTTAATTTTACTATTACAAACTAAGGGCTAATGCTAATATTAAATGGTTATAACTCAGTCAATTTTTATAAATATTGAGCTGAATTTTGTCATGGTGGTAACCAAGAGCAATGTCTGTGATATTCTGAAAGCTAATCTCAATTTCAGGCTAATGGCTAATGCTAATTGGATAGCTACATTTCAGCTCTCCTGTAATTGTTTCAGTGGTTTAGAAAAGTTTTTCTTTTCTACACAAGATATCACAGCTACAAGACAGATATTTACTGTTTTTGCTCTAACGGACCATCTTTTATTGCCACCCCACTTGTCAATTATTTGGGGGTGGCACCTGGGGGTGGCCAATCAGGTGCCACCCTGGCCACCCCTCTGGCTCCGCCCCTGCTTTTGTGTTAAAAAATCATCTTTTTTTAAGTTTATGCTTAAAGAATAACATCAAGAAGTGAATCAGGAATAAACATAGAGTAAGATAAGCAAACAAAAGTTTATTCAGTCTTGTATGACTCGTTTTTGTTGAATTCGAAGCTTTGATGACTCTGTTGCCTCCCAGCTGCTGAATCAGCATCAGAAGGTGTGAAATAAATCCACACCACACCTGCAGGGAAATATGAAAAGCATCTCCAACAACTCCAGCGTGGCTGCTGTGTCACATCAAACTGAATTATTTATCTCCTCAGAACACTGAGTCAGCCTTCTTCTCACGGCGTCGTGGACGGTGGGGCAGCCCTCGGGCTCAGCCCAGACAGTAAAAATGATTTAACAGGTTCACCTGAGTGTTGCTTCACGTCCCTCCTCTCCACACATTAGTCCCAGCAGATTTAATACGACCATTAGACAAAGCACTTCTCAGCCACACTGAGCTGTTTACAAAGGGGACAGGTGCACCCAGGTGAACTCATTTCCCTACAGAACCAGGAGCGCCCGAACAAAACATTTTCATAATCCTTATTATTTTAACGAAAGCAGCTCCAAAACAAACATGGAGCCACTTCATCTCCTCACATCATTTCCCTGCAGAGATTATTTGTCCTTTACTCCAATAAAACAAGGATTATTGTAAACTTTATACAAGCAAACATTCAGGAGGAGTAAATCGTCAATAAAAAAGCTGTTAAATATATTTTTACGACCACTTTAAATTGAATCTCTCCTACCTTGTCGTAGTAGTTGAAGATGGACTTGAACTGCTCAGAGGTCAGCTTGACACCCTGCAAAAACAAAGAAATCAAATATTTAATTATTGACTTTAAACCAACAGACAGTGTTGAACTGATCCACCAAAACAAAAAGAAGTGCATCTGAAAGTGGAAAATTCTGCACATTTGGTTTTCGTTTCCTACCTGGAACTTGAGAAGGAAATTCTCCTGAACAGGAAGAAGCCTGTGGAAGCAAAGTACTTCATTAGTCGACCCACGAGCTGCTAAATTATTCAAATCTGCAGACAATGAACGAACATTAGGAGCGAGGAAGCGTTTCTGCATCTATTATTATTACGAGCCGCGGAAGAAAGGGAAAGTGCACGTTACCTCGCCATCTCCGAGAGGCCCAGCTTCCCGTCGCCGTTCAGATCAAACATTTTCAGCTACAACAGAGAGGAGAGGAGACGAAATAGAGTTCAAGATGTCGGCAAAACAAACTGTATCTTCAGGATGTTCAGTGATAAATCCAGAATATTTAAGCCACTTCTAAACTTCTAGGATTTCATTTTTTTAAGTTAACCTGTGCTTTTAGGAAGATCTTACATGAAATTATTAAAAATCATATCCTCCTATAAAACCTCACTTCGCTTTAGCTTTTCAGCTTCTGCAGTTTTATCACTTCAGGCCAAACAAACCAACGTTTTATTGCTCAAAGTTAATTCATCAGCGTTTTCAAATCCGTTACAGGAAATGGAAAAACACATTTATTACTGTGTTATATGGAGCCGTTAAACTGGCTCCACTGTGTGTTTAATTTAAACGACCCACCAGCTGGTTTTCAGCCGAACGTCCCAGCTGGACCAGGAGACGTTTTAAAATGATAAGCCAGATAACTGGGATTTATAGAACTAGAGAAACTGCATTTCCTGCGAAGATGCTAGTGTCAATGCTGCGCTGAAAACTTCAGCTGAAAGCTGCTGAAATGGAGCTGAATATGTTTAATAGCAAAACAGTTAATGCAAGTTCAATTTGAGAAGATGAAAGAAGAATTAAAAAGTTTAACTATGCAGAAAAAAAGCACAATAGCTGAATTTAGCAACAAACAGCTAAACAGTGGTTGCAGAAAGGAATTGGCTTAATGCAACTGAAACAAGTACATAAAGATTAAATTAGTAGTAAGTAGCAGAAAGAAGAACAAAAAGTAGAAATTAGCAAAAAAATACCAGAAATGAGTCAAAATATAGCTGAAATAATAGAAAAAAGCTAAAGTTATCAGAAAAAAACAAGCTAAAGATGGCAGAAACAAGTTGAGTGTAGTTCACAGAATGTCATAGTGGCGTAAAAATGTCAAATTAGCTAAAAAAGAATAAAAGTACAAAAAAGTGACAAATTGTTGTAAAACAGCCAAAATGTGCAGTAAAACAGGTAAAACTGAACTTTAGTGTTAAATAGCACAAAAAAGTAAAAAGAGCACCTTTGCAAAAAGAAGCTAAATTGGCCACCAAAATGTGAATTTAGATTAAAACAAACAATTTTAGCTAACAACAGCTGAAATTAACAGAAAGCAACTGAAAGATGCATAAAAAGCTCCAGTTAGCAAAAAGAAACTGAAAAAAGCACAAAAAATAAATTATCAGAAGAATAGGAGAAAGAGTAGAATTTTAGCTGAAATGGCAGAAAAGGATAAAATTAGCAAAATGAAAAAAAGAAGCTAAAATTTGCACAAGGAAAGTAAAACAGAGCTGAACCAGAGCAAAATCTGCAAAGAGCAGTAAAGATTTATAAACATTTTGAAGTGTTTTGAAGATGCTGAAAAAGGCTCCATTCATTTTCATTGGAAATTTGTGGCCGAAAAAGTGATATAGCTAAAAACATATAAACGGATGAAACACCAGAAGTCATAGCAGGAATGTCCTGAAGGAGCTGAACGTTTTAATGTGGTTGAAACAGCAGAAAAACTGCTGAACAAGATATGAGCAGAAAAACGCACAGAAGAAATGATCTCAACTATGATCAGATCAGATCTGATCAGATCAGATCAGATGGACCACCTCAACTGCTTCCTCTGGATGTGGAGCATCACAGCACGCCAACAGAACCAAATCAGCCCAATGTTTTTATAAAGTACGGTATAATAAACTAACATGAAACCCAGTTTTGACCAAAGTAAAACTATGATTGGGGCCAGTGTTTACCTTAAAAAGAGACCAAATAATCATCAAACAAAGCTCGATTTTATTAGTTATCAGGTTGGAATTCAGCCTCCTTAAACCTCCATGTTTTTAACAATCTGTCACTCAAACCGTCAGCTCCAAACCCCAGCACTGACATCTGAACGTGCTCATTCAAGCTTTCAGAAACAACCGCTGGAGAAAACAATAGCTTTATCTCTGAACACCACCGAGTCAGGCTTCAGAAAATCAGGTCAGCTCGGCTGCGGGGCTCCCGAGAAGCAGATGTTTGTGCATCTGGGCTGCGAGAAGACGACCTGCAGGAAACGATGGTCACTGAGCCGCACGGGGCTGCTGCCACCAACGCTGCAGAGCTCTGAAGCCCAGCAGAGACGTTTTATATAAGCTGTCTTTAAGACTGAGAGGAGGACACTTTGATGCTCCGCAGATTTAAAACGGTTTAAGCTCTTTTTTTACCTCACTGAAAGACAACAGTTGTTTTTTCTTGCATTAAAAATAACAAAATGAAAGTTAAATAAAGAAGCTGGTTGACTTTTGGTGACATTCTGAGGCAGAGATGCTGTTTGCATGCAGTGGGAGACAAAAACTGGTCTTACTATGGTCTGTGTGTACTCCTGCAGCTTCTGCTCGTCGTAGTGTCTGTTGGCCTTCTCCAGCAGGTCTGACAGAAAGCCCTGAAGACGTGGCACACACACCGGCAGGTTAGAGGAAAAATAAAGGATGGCTTGTTTAATTATCACAGCGCAGGATGGGCTGAGAGTAAGACATGCACCGGATTTAAATCTGTAACTGTCAAACCGTAAAAGACAAAAACCGTGAGATCTGAGGTGGAGGATCTTTGCTCCACTGTACCACTTCTGTGCTACTTGACTCCAGCTTTTCCAGGTCTACTCCCGGTGACGTGGTGAGACGCACACGTCTGGAGTCCCAGAGCGCTCTAAAAGCCACACCTGAGTAACTCATCTGCACCTGGTCAGCTGGAAGAAATCGCATCCTCAGAACAAGCCGAGCAGCAGAATCTGCAAATGTTGACTCCGGTAACACGTGGCTCTCTCCCCCACGTCCTTTTGTGGAATTTCATTAAACGTTTCAAAGAGGTGTTGAGCTGAACAGCAGTTTGACGCTTCTCGCGTTCCAGTTCTCATCTGACCGGAAAAAATAACCATTGTGGTCTTTGGGGAATTCCAACGACAAACAGTTTACACTGCCTGGACACTATTAAATTAGCTTTTTTTGTGCGTTTAGTCACTTCTCTTGTATGTTTCGCACCAAAATCCTAAACAAATTTCTTTTTCTCTCAATCTTTTTAAACCAATAAAAGTGTTAAAGGAGGGAACGACAGTCCTAGGTTTAACAGATTATGGTGAATTCAATCAACAGGATGTTCACATAAGGCAGGACATTAGTCATACGGAAGGAGATTTGGTCATATGGTGAGACATTTGACTGTACTGCAGGAACTTCGGTTGTATGACAGACATTTAGTTGTACAACACGAGCTTTGGTCATATGGTGAGACATTTGATTGTACTGCAGGAACTTCGGTTGTATGACAGACATTTAGTTGTACAACAGGAGCTTTGGTCATATGGTGAGACATTTGATKGTATGGCAGGAACTTTGGTCATATGGCAGGATGTTTGATTGTACAGCACAAGCTTTTGTTGTACAGCAGGACCTTCCATCATATGGCTAGATCTTCTGTCATGACAGGAGTATCTGTCATACAGCAGGAGCTCTGGTTGTACAGTATGTTGTGAGTTTTGGTTGTATGGCAAGAGCTTCAGTTGTATGATGAGACATTTGGTCGTACGGCAGGAGCATTGATTGTACAGCAGGACGTTCAGTCGTACAACAGAAGCTTCTGCCTTACGGCAGGAGCTTTGGTCATACGGTGGGACATTTGATTATAGAGTTGAACACTCAGTCATACAGCAGGAGCTTCAGTCGTATGGCAGGAATTTTAGTCATATGGTGGGATATTTGGTCATACGGCAGGATCTTTGGTCATATGGTAGGACATTCGATTGTACAACAGAAGCTCTGGTTGTACGGTGTGAGTTTTGGTTGTATGGCAAGAGCTTTAGTTGTATGATGAGACATTTGGTCGTATGGCAGGAGCATTGATTGTATGGCGGGACATTCAGTCGTACAACAGAAGCTTCTGCCTTACGGCAGGAGCTTTGGTTATATGGTGGGACGTTTGATTATAGAGTTGAACACTCAGTCATACAGCAGGAGCTTCAGTCGTATGGCAGGAACTTTAGTCATATGGTGGGATATTTGGTCTTACGGCAGGATCTTTGGTCATATGGTAGGACATTCGATTTTACAACAGAAGCTCTGGTTGTACAGTGTGAGTTTTGGTTGTATGACAAGAGCTTTAGTTGTATGATGAGACATTTGGTCATATGGCAGGAGCATTGATTGTATGGCGGGACATTCAGTCATACAACAGAAGCTTCTGCCATATGGCAGGAGCTTTGGTTATATGGTGGGACGTTTGATTATACGGTCGAACATTCAGTCATACAGCAAGAGCTTCAGTTGTACAGCAGGACATTCAGTCATATGGCAGGAACTTCAGTCATATGGTAGGAGCTTTTGTCTTATGTTGGTACATTTCATCATATTGCAGGAACTTCGGTTTGTATGGCAATAGCTTTGGTCATATGGTAGGACATTTGGTTGTATGGCAGGAGTTTTAGTCATATGGTAGGTGCTTCTCTCATATGTTGGGACATTTCATTGCATGGCAGGAGCTTTGGTCATATGGTGGGACATTTGGTCATAACGGCAGGAACTTTGGTCATATGGGGGACATTTGGTCATATGGCAGGAACTTTAATCATATGGTGGGACATTTGGTCATATGGCAGGAACTTTAGTCATATGGTGGGACATTTGGTCATACGGCAGGAACTTTAGTCATATGGTGGGACATTTGGTCATACGGCAGGAACTTTGGTCATATGGGGGACATTTGGTTATACGGAAGGAACTTTAGTGATATGGTGGGACATTTGGTCATACGGCAGGAACTTTGGTCATATGGGGGACATTTGGTCATATGGCAGGAACTTTAGTGATATGGTGGGACATTTGGTCATATGGCAGGAACTTTGGT
>NW_013952491.1:1127131-1135397 GCF_001266775.1 Austrofundulus limnaeus
ATATGGTGGGACATTTGGTCATACGGCAGGAACTTTGGTCATATGGTGGGACATTTGGTCATACGGCAGGAACTTTGGTCATATGGTGGGACATTAGTAGCTTTGGTCAGTTCAAAATTTGACCAAATATCTTTACATTTTTCATAAATTAATTGAAGAAAAATCAGTAGCTGTGCTTCAAGACACAAAAACATGTAAAAGAATATTCTCTCTTCCTTTCTTTTATTTTTATTGATAAAAACAAATCATGCAAATGAATAGTTTAACAGAAAATACAGGTATGAACACAAAGGCATACAGGTCATGGTAATAATCATATCTCAGTGTTCTGTTAGCAAACAGATTATAAAAATGAGAATTTTTAAGTTGGGAAACAGAAAGAACAAAAGAAGATAAAATAAAATGAGTGACAATGTAAGGAGATGAAAAACAAAAGCTGTTTAAATAACATTTATTTACCTTCAGTTCATTTGCTTCGATGTAGCCGCTGCGATCTGTATCGTATCGCCTCCACGCCTGAGAGAAATGAGCAAAACAAAAAGAAAATATTCAGTATTTTTATTTATTTTTTAAACAAATGAGAAAACTCTTTTCCTGAGTGATCACCCCCACCCCCACCTTCCCGCTCGCTCTTCAGATGGTTTAACTTTCCTCTGGAGCTGAGCGGAAATCGTTCAGAGATTAGAAAGCATCAGTGTAATCACACCGATACAATCCCACAGACAGAGGCAACCAGAAACACAGGAAAGAAAGGAGAGGAGAAGAAAGAAAGTCATTTTTTAAATGAATGTTTTAATCTAGCAGCTGTCCTCGTCCAGAGAAAGGCTTCTTATCAAAGATGGATGGCTTCTCCTCCTCCTGCTCCTCCTCTGGGCTCTGCAGAGAGGAGCTCTTATTCATTATATATGACTCTGAAAATAGAAGTTTCTGCTTCCCCCCATCCTAAAACCCTCCCCTCCCTCCCCCCGCCGCCGTCCTCTCAAACTCTGACCCTCAACTTCTCATCGACATTTCATTTACGGCCCCTCCGTTCCTCCCTCATCTTCCCTCTCGTGTAATTTCCTGCCTTTCTTATTTTATTATTTCCTCCCGTGATGTCGGAGCAGACAAGGAGCCATACGTGTAATTGGTTTCTAATTGCCGCTGTTCCCCCTCAAAGCGGCCGACCTAACAAGAAATCTGCTATTTCTTCTTCCTGTCTTCTCTCCGAATCTTTGAAGGTTATGTTTTTTTTCCTTTTAATTTCAACATTTAAAATTTTACAGCAGAGCTCAAACTTACATTAAATTACTTCTTTAAAGTTCATCTTCAGAATCATTTTTCACCTTTGATTTATTATCACCTGCTGCTGAAAGGTTTCAGAGTCTGTCAGCAAAATATCTTGTGAACCAATGGACATTTTGGAGCTAACAATCATTAGATGTACAACTGATTCAGAGTCAGCCTGATTTAGGACGGCCGCAGCAGCCGACTGTCCTTCAACAACAGAAAAATGACTGTTTTACAGATATTGTATGCAAAGAGTTTAAAAACATATTTACAAGTTCTCACTTTCTGTGAGTATAAATCCCTGTTAAAAATTTTCCACTAACATTTTATTGTTATTCAGCTCACTGTTCTTACATTTTGCAAATTTCTACTAACAATTTAAACGTAAATGATATGTCTAAATATTAAATCCTAAATATAAAAGTTAAATCTTAAATGCTAAAGTTCATATTTAAGTGTTTCATAATGAAACACAGCCATTGCTGTTGGTGCTCCGCTCAAACACTGACACTGCTAACACTGCTAACTATGCTAACTATGCTAATGCTGCTAACAAGATATCAAATTTGCAGCTGAGCCAGTGTCCGAGTTGTACTTCAAAACTGCTGGAACACAAGTACCATCCATAATGTTTTCAACGTACACATCTTAAATTCATACTTTAAATGTCATCTTCAGCAGCGTTAGCAGTATTAGCATCTTTAGCAGCATTAGCACCCTATACAAAACTGTACCTAAACTAGCAAAACAGTTGCTATTATCATCAAACCAAATACTAAAATGAGCTGAACTGTAGCTAAAAGTAGCAAAACAGATGCTAATATAAACAAACAAATGCTAAAAAGAGCACAATTTTATCTAAACTTAGCAAAACATATGCTAATATAAACAAAGCAAATACTAAAATTAGCAACACTGTAGCTAAAATTAATGAAACAAATGCTATAAACAAAAGCAAACACTAAAATAAGCTAATCTGTAGCTAAAATTATCAAACATGCTACAAAGCAAATATTAAAATGAGCTAATCTGTAGCTAAAGTTAACCAAATGCTAAAAAGCAAATAAACAAAATGAGCAGAAAGGTAACAAAAATCAAATGTTGACCTAAATGTTGTTATGGTGGCAGTTAAATCATTTATAACACAAACTCTGAAGGTGACATTTTTGCTTGAAGGCACATATAGCTTTATTTTCAAGGTTTGACCAAAACAACCAAAAGTTTAAAGTAAAACTGCGTAAACGCCAACAGGATATAATTCCTCCAAGACATTCAAGACAATTTATTTTATGTTTTAATTTAAAGCCACTTGTGTTTGGCGTCATATTTACTTGTAGTCTCTCATTACAGATAAACTTGTCACCTTTCAGCGTTGATGGATCTGTTAACTTCAGTGTTTAGGTGTTAAAACAAACCAGGTTTCAGCAGAAGACGTGCAGTCATGTGCAGCTGAGGGCAGCGGTCTGCGTCTCTTTTTATTTCAAACTACTCCTCTTTATGTCACTAATTGGTCCACCTTCAGCCACCCGGAGGGAATTATTTTTGCTAAATTAGCTGCTAGATAGGAGCTAAAACAGGCAGGCTGTCCACAGCTGACTGCTTCTGCTCTACAATGTGTGGTCAGCTGAAGTTAGTTGGTTCTGATTAAACAGAATTTACAGCCAACAAGAAGCTTCTGCAGGAAAAAAAAAGTTCAAAAGTGCTTCAATGAAAGGACAAAACGAGCATCAGGAGCTCACCGAGCTGTCCGGGACGAAACACTTACCGCCATAAACTCAGCGCTGGAGCTGACAAACTGTCTGAAGCAGAGCAAGAAGTTCTCTTCAGTCGGGAGAATCTGGGCCAGCTGCAGACAAACGACAGGAAAATGGGAGTGGTGAGAACAAGATGGAGCTGAAGCACCGGGAGAGGAGAAGAGACATGTATTTATTATTTTTTTAAACCCTCAAATGGACAACAGAGACATAAATAATAAAGAACCATAACCTGAGAAGCCGGGTCGTGCCTTTAGTTGGGAATATTTATGAAAAGTCACGCTTTGGAGGGTTCACAGAAAGACTTCACAGCAGATCGTTATCCAGGCTGTTAAACCTCAACTTAATTTTCCAGCCGAGCGACGGATTATTGATTCTGCATGAAATCTTCCTCACATCTCTTTCAGAGCCGTCTCCGAAAGGCGGGAAACAGAAATCTCCCTCTGATGCCGCAGCAGACGATCCTGAAGATCAATCCTCGGCTGATATTCTGGATCTGAAAATTATCCCGCGTTTGTTTCAACAGTTTTCTCACGACGAGCATGGATGAGGAAAGTTTTCCTCTGTGATTCATCACAGCCAGATGTTTGTTTTAAACTTTAAATTAACTTAAAACTGTAAAAGTTAGAATTATGTTACAAGTCAGCCTCATAAACTTCAGCAACATGTTTTATGGCTGAGCGCTGAGTCAGCATTTACGTCAGTCGAACTCCTAATTTACGCTGTTTTAGCTCTTTATATATGAAAATGTTCGGCTCATTCTGAAGATAACTTTAGTTTTTTGGTAACTTTTATACTTTCCTAAAAATTTAACTTATTTAAAATATTAAAGTTAAAAAGGTCAATTTCTTTTTGCAATCTGCTTCAGCTTGCTCTGTTCTTCTTTTTATGCTACTTTTAGCTTTTAGCTGTTCTGCTAGTTTGAGTTTTAGCTTCTATTCTGTTACTTTCACCTAGCCATTTGCTACTTTGAGCTTTTAGCTATTGTTGTGCTACTTTGTGTTTTTAGCTACCATTCTGTTATTTCAGCAAGTCTTTTACCTTTTAGCTATGTTGTGCTATTTTCTGTTAGCCTTTTGTTTCTTCTAACATTTAGCTGTTATGATACTTTGAGCTTTTAGATACCATTCTGGTATTTTCAGCCACCATTGTTTTACTTCTATTTTGAGTTTTCAACTACCATTCTGTTACTTTCAGCTAGCCTTTGGCTACTTCTATAGCTTTTAGCTGTTGTTGTGATACTTTGAGCTTTGAGATACAATTGTATTTTTCAGCTACCATTTTTTTACTTTTAGCTATTCTTCTATTTTGTGTTTTTAACTACCGTTCTGTTACTTTCAGCTAGCCTTTGGCTACTTCTATAGCTTTTAGCTATTGTTGTGCTACTTTGCACTTTTAGCTACCTTTCTGTTACTTTCAGCAAGACTTTTGCTACTTTTTGTTTTTAAGTAGCCTTTAGCTGTTAGCATGTAGCAGGTGCTCTTTTAGCTGATAATATAGCTGATAATATAGCTGATAATATGTGTTTGTCTTCATCACTGGTGATTATTTAATTTAAGGAAAATAATATGAATGCAGAAACTAGCATTAGCCACTTTTAGCTTTATGCTAAGCTAAAGTCAGCTTTTATTTATCTTTTATATTTAAAAACAAATAATAATTTCTAGTTTTCTGTCTCAGAGTGAAGAAGACAAACATTAAAAGTGAGACCACCTTTAAGGACCCACCTCTGACATCTCGATGCGTCCATCTTTGTTCTTGTCAAACTTCTGCATGAACTCCTTCATTCGTTCTCTGAACGTTGGGTTCGTGGGGTCCTGCAGGAAACACTCGTTCAGGTAAAGAAGCTCAGGTGGATGTGGGATCGACGTCTCGTCCCTGAACTCACCACTCCGGCTCCTCTCCGGGCCTCCTCCAGCTCCCTGAAGAAGTTCTCCAGCTCCTTCCCTTCGATGTAGCCGTTACCTGGGAGACAGACAGAAGGGGCGGGTTTAACTGCGTCAGCGCTCCATCAGATGCAGCTTGTTTTTAACCCCGTGTTAATGATTAATCATCTAAAACACGTGTCAAACTGTAGGCCCACGGGCCAAATGTGGCCTGCCACAGAACTTTATGTGGCCCATGAGGCTTCGAAGACGTCTTAAAATAAACTGCTTTAAAGGAGAAACATGTCTTTATACAAATCTCGTAGTTGTAGCTCCACAAGCCCCTTTTTTCACCCCACTTCTGAGGTGCGTCTGAGAGCAACTCGTTTTGGTGCTGTCTCTTTAAATGCAAATGACCCCGATCGGCCATTTTTGTAGTTTTGATAGCAGATCTAGTCATGTACAAACTTTTTATTTACAACAGAAGACATGTTGGACCCAGAGCCAGAGGACAATGAAGACGATGAACCTGCAGAAAAATTGGTAAGTCCATGACCTCATTTAGCACTTCCACAGCAAATACTGACGTTATTACTCAATAATGTGGAATAGAGAAAACTGAACGGCTTGAAAATGTGATCAAAACTAAATATAAAGATATCTACGCAGCACCAGGAGAGACTAAATTAAACTTTTCTGCCTCCTAGAGACTCCAGCTACAACAAAATGTATTTAAGGATAAAAAGGTGGATTTTACAGTTTATACGTTCTCTTTAAATCCAGCTTTGACCATAAACTACATCTCCCATAATGCATGTTGATTATTTTACATCCCACCACTCGCTGGAGCTGCACAGAGTCCAAAAGTAGCCATGTAAAATCTACATTTAGCTGCTTTTGTGAATGGCTACTTTAGCTGCAGCCCAGTTGTACTGGGAAGTGGGAATTCCCCACTTAAAAGTCATAAATTTCAACTGGAACACCATTCCAGTGGGAATTCCCTGTTGGAAAGTGTGAGAGTTCAGAATTCAAGATGGCAGCTACTCACCACAACTCATCTGTGAGTAGAACTCACATACTTCTACTTTTAACAGTATTTCTGTTTTATTTATTTTTTAGTCAGCAGAGGTTTAAAGTAACTAAGTACATTTACTTTGTTACAGTACTTAAGTAATTTTTTTGAGGATTTTCAATTTTACCAAGTATTTTTTTTAAATCGTGACTTTTACTTAGTTACTTTTAAAACCTAAAAATTATACTTTTACTTCTTTACTTTAAAGTTTAACACCTAGTTACTTGTTATAAATTAAATCTGAGCTCATCATGAAAGGAGTTGTTTATGTGCTCTAAAAAATTAAGTGTTGAATTTACTCAACTAAATCATGTCAACTATTTCAACTAAACAGAGTAAATTTGAGGCAATATACATATTTTATTTTAAATAAATTGACCAATTTAATCAGCTTGGTTTTGTGGAGGCTGTTTGGTTCTGTAAATTAAGAGTTTATTTGTTAGAGAGCGTGGAAATGTACTTTTACTTCTACTTTCCTAATTTTTGTGAACAGTTTTATGACTTTTACGTAAGTAGTTTTCTCATCAGTGACATTTATTTTTACCAAAGTCATTTTCTGTGAAGGTATTTTTACTTTTACTTAGTTATTTTTCCAAGTACTTTATAGACCTCTGTTAGTCGTACTTTTCAGTGGTTATAAGAGGAACATGTTAAAACGCTGTTTCTATGCAGGAAATACCAGGTAGAGCTTAGCTAGTGTCATTTAAAAACAATCCAATGTGTTTAATGAAGAGTTTGGTGAATTAAGATATGTTAAAAATCAAAGGTTGAATTAAATAAATTCCATCAGGGAGTTTCAGAAAAGCTGAATTCATTCAGATTTTCTGCTAACAGCTCTGAATCATCATCTTGTGGAGTTTTCTCGTCTTCTCTTGTTTTCGTCTCATTCTTACCGTTGTGTTTGACCTGACTGCGTCCATCCGGGAGACGAGTCAGTCTCTGCTCAGGTGTTTCTACAGACCTGGGCCAATATTTCCACTTAGAGCGGGAGCCGAGCGGCCGGACAGATGGCTCCAAACGACGTGACGAGCTGCTTCAATAAAACCCTGGAAGGCAGAGCTGCCTCATTAAAGCACCAGCTCGAATTATTACCGCTTCCTCCTGCTCGTCCTTCCACTCGTTCTTTTCTTCTTTCTTATCCAAACAACATCTTAGGCTCTTTGTTCTCTGCATACATATATCCGTTTATGGTGTAATTCAAACTCGTGAATAAAATCTCTGCTGGTTTTCTGTGGATGGCTGTAATCAACTTCCTGTCCCGAGGGTCTCGCTGACATTTGGCGTTCTGGAGGGAAATGCTTGGTAGTTAAACAAAGACGAGCTACGAGCTGAATAAAATAAATATATAGGTAAATAAAAGTGCTGCTCGATGCACGAAGCAATGTTTGTTTTATGAAATTTTAGGTTTAGTCTGATGAACCATTTGTCCCATTTCCAAGTGGGACAAGCCCAGATCAGCTCTGAGGCTAAGCTCGACCACCCAGCTAAAGAAGATCACTTTAGCTGCTCGGGTCCAGGATCTGGTTCTGTACGTCAGGATCCAAAACTTCAAGACTTTTCAACTGACCAAGAATGAAGCCCAGAATAAAAACAACAAAATTATTTATTTATTTATTTGTACGAGGAAAGTTAGAAATATTTAACTTCACTGAATTATAGAAACTTATTCTTTATCTAAATGTTACCGTTTTACTTTACTCAGATTTTCTCTCCACATTCAGGTTAAAACTTTTCTTTTAACCTTTTTATTAAAGACAGAAAAAAAACACAAAGATCACTGAAATAACCTGAAACTACAGAATTAGCATTTTCTGCAGAAAAGCAGCGTGAATGTTTGAAGAAAAGATGTACAAAAATGTTGCTGTTTGGTGTAAACCAGCCAAAAACACTGCAAACAGAAAATTATAGCTAAAACAACAGTTCAGTCTAGGACAAAGAACCAGAAAGAATCGAGCAGTAAGCAGCTGAAATTATATAATTTAGCAGAAAATAACGATAATTAGCTGAAAACATTTAGCTTTAATTTTAGAAAACAGCTGAAAAAGCAGAAAAAAGCTTAAATTAACACAAAGAATAAAAAAAAATCAGAACAAAAGGTGAAAAGTGCAGAAAAAGTTCAACGTTTTAAAGGATTTAATTTTTTTAAAGACAAATCTTTTTTAATGAGAACAAAAATGGGCAAAAAGCTAAATATCTGAAAAATACAAACTGATAAAAGAAGTCCACCTGTCCACAGGTGTTCACCTGTCCACAGGTGTTCACCTGTCCATGAGTGTTCACCTGTCCACAGGTGTTCACCTGTCCAT
>NW_013952491.1:1136469-1137721 GCF_001266775.1 Austrofundulus limnaeus
CACAGGTGTTCACCTGTCCACAGGTGACCTGTCCACGAGTGTTCACCTGTCCACAGGTGACCTGTCCACGAGTGTTCACCTGTCCACAGGTGTTCTGGTCCTCATGAACATTCTGCTCCAGCTGTCTCAGGTCTGAAGGGTTCCTTCTCCAGATGTTTCAGATGTTCATCAGGATCAGGACTCAGAAGGTCCACTTCAGAGCGGTCCAGTGTTTGGTTCTGATCCATTCTGGGATGTTTTTAAATGTCTTTGAGTCGTTATCCTGACAGAGACCAAAACTTTCTGACTGAGCCTCACGTTCAGCTCCAGAAGGCCTTGATAGTCTTGAGATTTCCTCATACCCAGCACAGATTCTAGACCCAGAACAAAACCGAGCCTCCTCCATGTCCCTCTACAGGTCCAGGGCTCTGCTCTTTGTTTCACTGGGTCTGTGGACACAGAGCTGATGGGACTTGTTGTCCAGTTTTGTCTCATCTGTCCAAAAGGACCAGAACTTTTGTCTCAGTTAGCAATTTCACAAATTCCAGTGTTTTATTCTGGTTTGGTGTCCTCCTTGGTTTGTCTTTCATTAAGTCCAAGTTATTCTGGACTTTTTGGTTTCCGTTCGTATTGTCTGTCTCTTCAGTTTGTCACCAGTTGTCCTCTTGTGGACACGTCCAAGGAGGTTGTCTCCAGTCCTGTGGACCTTCTGGGTATTCTGAGGAACATCCAGCTGCTGCTTTGCTTTGAACATGATGTCAGTCATTGTTTTTCTAAGCTCCTGAGACTCTTTGTCCCTCAGGAGACACTCTGTCCTCTGCTGAGACACTGTCCTCCATGTTCAGTGTGTTACACACCACGTCCCCAGTCAGTCCTGTGACTACCTGTCAGCCTTTAAACAGACCGACTGATTAGACTGAAGACACCTGAGCTGACAGACCTGTCCAACGTGTCCCCGTGGTCCAATTAGCTTCTGTCTTTTCTATAACAGTCAGGTTCATTAGTTTCTTTTTTAAATAAATCTATTAAACCAAATTTATGTTTTTCTTACAGATTTATTAATCTGAGCTTAATTTAAGTTTTTTTGTATAAATGTTAAATGAGTTTTTTTTAGGTTTGTTGACTCATTAGAGCAGGAGTTCTCAAGCCATTTGGGTCTGGGGACCCCTTACAAGGGTGAAAAAAATTCCAGGGACCCCCTCATACACCTC
The DNA here is from genome assembly GCF_001266775.1 of Austrofundulus limnaeus. Taxonomy (NCBI): domain Eukaryota; kingdom Metazoa; phylum Chordata; class Actinopteri; order Cyprinodontiformes; family Rivulidae; genus Austrofundulus; species Austrofundulus limnaeus. The sequence goes on from NW_013952491.1 coordinate 1,137,660, forward strand.
ATGCTGTTTTTAAAGATAATTTATTGTCATTTCAACCCCTAAATGCCATGAGAATATATATA
>NW_013952491.1:1137753-1143208 GCF_001266775.1 Austrofundulus limnaeus
ATGACTAATTAATAATGTTTGGTAAAATAAATAATAAATATAAATAAATACAATAATAAATAAACAAATAAAACAAAAAGAATCCTTAAAGCTGAAGGAGAACTTGGTGTTCCGTCCTGCGCGCGCGCTTTGCGCACATCAGAAGTCCGCAGATGGATGCGCTGTTTCAGCTGCGCGCATATTAATAGTTGTTTATTGTAAAATGGTTATTTTGATCTTTATTTTTAGGACTAATAAATCTTCAGGCGACTTTATTCACAGATGAAACCTCTCAGAGGAACAAGCAGGACAAAAAAAGTGATTTTATTTTGTTAGAAATTGAAATATTCTCACTTTTTTTTTTTTTTACTAAATAACCTTGAAAAATCAAATCATTTCGTTTTTTTCCTCATATTTTTTATAACTGATCTTTCTAAGTTGAGTTTTTATTCAGATAATTAAAGAACTTTTCCGACTCTTACCGTCCACATCGAAATGTTTCCAGATGTCCAGAAACTGTGAGGCGGTGACCTCAGCCAGGTGGAGGTGAGGCGGCTGCTGCGCTTTGTTCGCCATGATGATGATGATGGTGATGATGATGAAGAGGATCCTCTCTGGAAGCTGCAGGAAGAAGAAAGGAACAATCCTCTGCTAACTTTTAGATTCAGTCTCCTGCTCAGGCGGACTCCACACTGTGGCACCTGCGCGCCGCGCGCCGCTTTTAACGCGGGGCGCGGCGGCAGCACCGCTGCGCCCCCTTCGGCGGCGCAGCGGTGCTGCCGCTCCCCGCCGCTGCGCCGCCGCTGGGGGCGCACGCGCACACAACACGCAGCATCCCTCCATCCATCCATCCATCCATCTGAGTCAGCATCCCTGCGCGCGCATTTGCGCGCGCTTCGCCAGGCGCAGGCTGCGGCGGACAGAGAGGAGACGCAGATGGATCAACTGCTCTCTTGTTGCGTCAGTTTCCTCTCACTGCGGCTCCACCCCCCCCCACGTGCACGCTGCGTGTTTGATCCGTGCACGCGCTTGAATGCAAGCTCACACACGGGGCTATGCATGTGTCGTGCGTGCGTGTGCGCGCTCCTTCTTGTTTCCATGCATCTGTGTGTATCTGAGCGTGCAGCTTGTCTCGTAGTGTGTGTGTGTGTGTGTGTGTGTGTGTGTGTGTGTGTGTGTGTGTGTGTGTGTGTGTGTGTGTGTATATATAAAGATATATATATATATACACACACACGGTATATGTATTAGGTTTATTATGTATGTTTTATTAGTTCATTGTTCATGCATTTTTAAAAATAAAAACCAAAATAAAATTTTAGTAAAAGAATTTGAGGACCCCCAAGATACCTCTTGCGGACCTCTGGGGGTCCAGGGACCCCAGTTTGAGAACCTCTGCTTTAGAACACAACAGTCAGATAAAATATGTTAACAAAACAAATTTTCTTTAAAAATCTCCTAAAACTGACAGATAATAAAAACAGCTGAGGTAATTCTACAAATGTTAAAGTTTTAAAAAACAACTTTTATTTTTTTATTAAGTTGCTCCAACAGTATTTTTCTTAACTTCTAAGTTAATTAGTTGTTAATTAGATTAAATTGTGCTGATGGGGTTCATATATCTGCCTCTTTCATCTGCACCAAGATAAAAGGTTCAGTAAAGTCCTCCTGGTCCAGGTCCTCCACACCGCGCTCTTTGGGGACTCGAGGAAAGAGGCTTTATTTCCAGTTCTGATGCTAAAATCCAACCAGTCAAAGTAGGAAGTTGTTCATATTTAAAATATAAAAACACACATTTGCCTTTCAAAGACTGCAGCCCTGCCCATTCAAATACTGCAGCCAAGCAGGAAGACTTTACTCCAGATTTACATTTAATGACAGCAAATGTTCTAAACATAGTGAAGGAAGCTGCAGTGGTTTCTTGTTTTTACTTTGAAGGATTGAAAAGGTCTGATGGAGACAGCAGAGACAGATGAGGGGTGGGGGGGGGGGCTGCAAAGCGACGCAATCCAACTGAGATTTGATCTGGGTCCAGCTGGGGAGTGTGTGCCTCCATCGTCTCCTGAGTATTTCTATCTGCAGCTCCGACATGTTTGCTCAGTCTGAACAAACAAATGAGTCGTCCTCTCTGTCAGTAATGAGGGCGAAAATCAAAGCCCGTGCACAATTTGTTTGGCAAAGTGGCTCATATGGAAAACAGCTCAGAGACGAGAGGCGACACCCTGATCCATCCCCCCGGAGAAGACCCCAAAGAACTCCCACAAGAACCTGGTGGAGGTGAAACCCAGCTGATCTGTCACAAACTTTAAAAAATTACTCACTTTGGTTCCAGTTTTGACCACAAAGAAAGCAGCCGGGTCTTTTATCTTCATCAAAACTCACTCAGAAAATCAATAAAACTGAATAAATTTAATTATTTCACTCAAAGAAAAGTCTTTTCTCAGAGGAGGATTTCCATCAGAGATAAAAAAAAACATCTTCAGACTCAGACTGGAGGCTGAATTTGTATAAAACCATAAAAACATCAAACACTCACAGAGCACGTTAACATGAGCAGAAAAAAACTTAGTTTAAACAGATTATATTTATAACTTATCCTGTGCAGATTTAACCCGTTATGAAAAATTAAAACATCAACATATGAGAACTGACGCCTGCACGGAATGACCAAAAGTTGCTTTTATTCCTTATTTTCATTCATTCCTACTTATGCAGCACCCTCTGCACCCCTGCTTCCCTCCGGAGGGAGAAAAAAAATTAAAGAGAGGTCTGAGCTGAAGAGCTGACAAGAATCTAAAATGGATTTGTGTTCATCTGGGTTCAAAATAAAAACCTGATTTTAAAACAAATCCTTTACAGTTTTTAACATCAAAACTTCCAAATTATTAATGCAGCTTAAAATAATCCAGATTAAATACATTAATGACTAATTAATAATGTTTGGTAAAATAAATAATAAATATAAATAAATACAATAATNGTGTGTGTGTGTGTGTGTGTGTGTGTGTGTGTGTGTCCTAATTAGAGCTCACACACTAATCACATTTCACACAGCCTGCAGCAGCACTGATTAACCCACATAACTAACGTAAATTATGAAGAAAAAAAACAGCCAAAGTGATTTTTTCTAACTGGTCAGTTCTGCAGCAGGTTGGTTTCTTTAACCTGATAATAATCAGATGAAGTCATAATGAGCAGGAGGTTCAGTCTGCTTGAATGAGTCTTTAACAAACATTTATTAACATTAAACATTTTATTATTTTATCATCCAAAGGTCATGAAAAACCAGAACCGAAGCTGAGTCCTCTGACAGAGCTGCAGATTATCGTTTCATTTATTTTCTGCTTTTCTTGCCACGCTGCTGCGTCAAAATTGTTTGTTGGAGCAGAAAAAAAACTAAAGAGGTCAAGCAGTCAGCTGTGAGAGTGCAGCTGCAAAATAAATAAATAAATAAATAAATAAAAGACCATCGACTGTTCGGTCGTTTGTGGAAAATGCAAAGAGCTGAAAACACTTTTTAAAGCCAAATATTAATAAAATCACAGAAAACTATAATGTTGAAACGTGACAGGTGAAATGTGCTGAAGAAGTTATAAGCAGTGTTGTATAAAGTACCTCAAAGTGAGTAGTACAAGTATCTTACCATAAAAATACTTTGGTAAAAGTTAGTCTTCTCTAAAAATATTACTTGAGTAAAAGTCTTAAAGTATCTGATATTTTTTTGTACTTAACTATTAAAAGTAAATTTCTGACACAGAATCTACTTAAGTATTAAAAGTAAAAGTACTAAGTAAAAGTGAGCAGCTAGATTTTCCAAAAAGACATTTATTAGAAGCTGACTTCTCCAAAAAATACTTTCTAACAGCGTGCAGCTGTGATGGGTTGTGTACAAAGTAATATGGTGTCAGAATGGTATATATTTATACTTCTCATCCAAACACAATTAAATTCACTCTATAGGAGACACAGTTTATCAGGAGAGGATTTTTAAAGTAATAACAACTCAGAATAAAATAGGAGCAACGACTTTCTACTTCTTATCTTTTTTAAAAATGTAGTGAGTAGAAAGTACAGATAATTGTGTAAAAATGTAATGAGTAAAAGTAAAAAGTACGCTGAAAAATAATTACTCAAGTAAAGTACAGATAACCAAAATTTCTACTTAAGTACAGTAACAAAGTATTTGTACTTAGTTACTTTACAACTCTGGTTATAAGATGCAAAACAATAACTAGAAGCTAAATCTGTGGCTTAATGTTAAATTTAGTAAAAGCTAAAAAACCTCAAAGAAGCAGAACATTAGTAAAACAATAAAATATTAGTTTAAGGTCTAACTCTTTTTATAAAATTAAAAACTCTTCAGTCCATTCATCTGTTTCTTTTATAAACAAAACAAAGCAGGTCTGTCTCCGATAATTCAGTCTCAGCATTAAAAACAGTTTTTTTGCATTAATACAAAACCTGATCTTCAGCTGCTGCAAAAATACAGACGCATTTAGTGATTTATTTTCAACATTTAGGCTTCCTGTGTGTCCAGTTTTTATAGATTTTACAGTTTAATAAAGGTTTTCTGCTCCCATCATCCATCCAGTTAAAGGACAATAAAACTGAACAACAAACATGTTGCTCAGACTGTTAATGTTCTGTTTTTACTGATAGAAATTAAATTAATGTTCCAGTAGAAGCTGCTGTAAAATGATTTCAATGAGCCAGAAAAGGAAATAAAATAAAAAGGATCCTGTTGCCTGGTTCAGTTCTGACTTTCAGAGGCAGAGAGGCAGAATCAGCTGAGATGCTTTTATACTTGTTATTAGGGATGTCCGATAATATCGACCTACAGATATTATCGGTCTGATGTTAACATAAAATGTAAAATCATAATATCGGTATCAATTTTTCTTCTGATAAAAAAAGCCCAATAAACCTGAATTTGACCAAAATGTGTTAATGAATGTGGTCCAGAAAGGTTCAACGGCACGTGGTTGATGACATCATCAGACTGGATTATCTCAGGGACAGCATGATCCAAACTATTGTTTGAGACAAAATGTTAACAATAAATATGGCACTTTTCCCAGAACTTCACTGAAATGGTTTTTATTTTGTACAATGTTCACCTGTGGAATGCATCTAGTGAGGAATCACAGTAAAAGTAGGCGTAATATCCCTGACAGTAGAACTGTGATGTCACCTTAATATCAGTTTTTAATATCGGAATCAAAAATTAAATGTTGAACAATATCAGCATATCGAATATCGTCAAAAAGTCAACATCATCGAGCATCTCTACTTTTAATTTTTTATTTTTATACGATGTTCCTTAGAGACACACAACTGGGTAAATATCTTATCCTAACTTTAGTTTTGGAAGCACTCAGATTTATTAAAAAGAAAAAAATTGTATAGGTCTTCTGGACGGGTTCTTCTCTAATGAAACGTTTCGTCTCTCCTCCAAGAGACTTCTTCAGTCTGAGAG
>NW_013952491.1:1144582-1146303 GCF_001266775.1 Austrofundulus limnaeus
TGTGTGTGTGTGTGTGTGTGTGTGTGTGTGTGTGTGTGTGTGTTGGCACGAGGCCATTCGCCTTTATCCCCCCCACTCTGCCCCGTTCACTGATCCTCATTATCGCTGAAAAGGGAAGAAACTCCTTTTCTCTTTGAAGACAAGTTTTGTCTGGACTGAATAGCACACACAAACACACACGAACACACACAAACACACACAAGCACACACAAACACACACGTCTGATGTCATTTGTAGGGATTTTTATTTGACAGGAAAATTAATTGCTTCATTGTGTTTCAATCTGAGACCAGAAGCAGAAAACAGCAGAAACAAGCAGCTAAAACAATAAGTCAGAAATATTTATTTAGAGGGAAACAGCACCTGTGATTGTTGTAAACAATTAAAACCTTTTAGGAGATTAAAACCGTGTAAAAAAATAGAAAATGGCTCAAAACTGTGTTTTTGTTTTGAGTGAATTCTCCATTAAGACGTGCGTCAGTGCTCCACCTGATCCTGAGTCTGACTGCTGAGTCCAGGTCTCTCTGCACTTTCTGGGTTTAATGAATTAAAACTGGCAGCAGGTCCAGTGTTCTGGTCTGTGTGTGCAAATAAAACCAAGATTAGATTAAATTATGCTTTCAGTGTCATTAACTAGACTCTAATAAACCTACTGATCCAGAAGAAACTGATTCAGATCACATTAGTTTCTGGTTTCAAAATAAAAGCGCACCAAGTTCAAAATAATCATTTTATTTTACCTTTCTTCATTATAAACAACATAAACTTACATAACTCTTTGACATTTAATAAAAGTTGATTTAAAGTATCTAAGTGCAAATTATCACTCTTAGTTCTTTATAAAAAGCAGCTAATTTCTTATTAAAGTGTTTCTTTAGCTCAAAGCCAGCAAAGATTCAACCATAACCTAAGATTTATCTAAGATGAAGCACGCACCCTGGTTGTTTACTCTGCTCTACCTGAAGGTAAATAAGTCACGTGTGCATAAACAACAACAACAGATGTAAAAGTTTCACTGAGGTTTCATTTGTTATCATTTCACAAATAAATAAACGTGTTCGTCGACACCAGAGGCTCATAAAATCTAAAATCAAGTCATTAAAAAGCTTAAAAAGAACAAGAGCGTCCTGCAGCGAGATGCCGCAGTACAAATACTTTGTACTGGTCAATGTCAGAGTACAAATACTTTGTACCGTCTGTAGAGTTACCAGCATCGTATTTATCTGAGTTTCTGAGAGGTGGGGTTTAAAACGAGCCGGGATCTGAATTAAATTTCAATTCAAAGGCATCAGAAGGTCAAGAGATTGTTCAAGTGGATAAGCTAGTTTCCTGTTTGGCTCCGCCTCTTTCTCCTCGTCTCCGCCCACCTTTTCTGTGCGAGTCCTTTGAAGTCTCTGTGAGTGTTGGCTGTGTTTGTTTGTTTGTTTGTTTGTTTGTTTTTTGTAATCCCCTCACAGATTGTCGCTCCAAAATGATGCTCGTGTTTTGAAAAATTTGCATGATCCATGATTAGTTGAAACATTAGACTTTATTTGATAAACATATATTTTAACTATAAAATAAAGACTGTAAAAGTACTGTAGTTTTGTAAAATTTTAAAAACATATTTTAACACGGATGGACCCATTTTATTTACACACAAAGCATTCTGGGTAAATGATGACGTGGATAGGTCCTCGGTGGGAGCGAGCTATATCCACCCTGAAGGTTAATCTTGGAC
>NW_013952491.1:1147103-1155893 GCF_001266775.1 Austrofundulus limnaeus
GTATTTTTACAGTCTTTATTTTACAGTTAAAATATATGTTTATCAAATAAATTCTAACGTTACAATTAATCATGGGTCCCTTTAAAGTAAAGTCGTCGTTAGAGAGCAAGGTTTGTAGTTTTCTCTCATGCACATAAATTCTGGCTCAAATTTCATCAGGAATTTGTGCAAACTTGTCGCTCAGTGATTACGAGTGGAAATTTACAGGGTTTTTTTTTTTCAATTAGTGTCCAACAATCATGACACTTACTAGTGTTAAAACATTTAATTCTGATTTAACCGAGAAGTAACGACAATTTTTTCTTAAAACATGTAATGACGGCGACTACTTTCTAATTTTCTTTTACTTGTTCTTTCAATAAATTAGAGCTTATTAGTTTTTTTAGATTTGGGAAGCGGCGGTTTAAAATGAAAATAACATTAATCAAACATCAGCTCACTCAGTGGTTAAATCATCTTTCTAAGTTTCATAACAGTCATCTTGATTTGTTTGTTTCTGCGTTAAAACATAAAATCTGTTTCGTGTTGCAGACCGTTTTGTTCGGAGGCGGCCTCGTGTCGTCACAGAGGAGCAGGAAACCTCTGTGACGTCGGGTGTTTCACAGCTTGGTGACGAGGTGGCCCACCAGCCGCTGGAGGTCCTGGGCCCGGCTCTCGGTGGTCCTCAGCACCTCCTCGTGGTTGGCCCGCTCGTCGCTGTCGTAGTCCATCACGGCCTTGTTGGTGATGAGGGACAGGCCCAGGACGCGCAGGCCGCAGTGACGAGCCACCACCACCTCCGGAACCGTGCTCATACCTGCAGAGACGGCAGGTACAGGTGCAGAAACCTTTGAGCTTTTTCTTATCGTTGACTTGATTCTAATTCAATTCAAAAACACTTTATTGATCCCAATTAGGTAAAAGTTAAGTTACAGTTCAGAACACCCATTCAGAAGAAGAACAAACATAGGAGAACAGGTGGTCTGGGTCATGCAGCCACTGACCCTACACAGAGCAAGGATCATCTTCATGAAGACATCACGAGGAGGCGCTACCCCTAACAGAAAAACTAAAAACCACACAAGGGAAGATGAGGGGGAAAAAAAAAACATATTATATCAACACTGTGACACTATGGTGTTTATAAAAAAAACTCTGTATAGAGCACATTTATTAGCCAGAGGAGTAAGTGAGTTTAGGGGTGTGTGTATCTGAAGCCATGAGTGTTGTATGCTTGTGTGAATATCTGAAGAATGAGCCCGAGGAATCGAGGCCCCAAAACCAGCGCCGCCATAGTTCAGAATATTGATGGTAACTGTTCATTCTGCGAGGCCTTCAGCCTGCTCCAGGAACCAGATCACAGACAGGTGTGTGTGTGTGTGTGTGTGTGGGGGGGGGGGGGGGGGGCAGAGCCTCAGTCGACATCACCATCTAGGAAGAATTTAGTCCAACAGCTCAAGGCCATGTAGAGGAGAGCCAGAATCTGTAATCAGTTGTTTTGGGAACAGAAGAGTCAGTCTGATGATAAAAATGGAGGTACAATGGAGGTACTGGTACATCTCAAGGTGGCAAATCCAATCAGACAAATAGTGTGGACAATCCCGCCGAACTGTACTGACGCATAAACTGTTGAAATAGCACAAAAACTGAATGTGTTTGTAGAAACGTTCAGAAGAAAAAATGACCTCACCATATGTTTGATAAATGTTCACACTTTATAAGCTTTATAATAATGCACAAAAACAACAGCATGAATCCCAGTTTCAGACTGGAACAGAACTCTGAACAGAACTGATCTTTGTCTCAAACCAATGAAGGAGTTAAAAATCACTCGTATCGTTAGGTGTTAATGTGTAAAATCTAAAACAGAGCAAACCTGGTGAACATTAACCACGAATCGACGAGGCTTCCTGAACGTTGTTTAGTGACTATTTGTCTACATTCTGGTAAATCTGCTTTGGCTACTGGTCGTCGCTGGGACTCGCAGATCTGTGCAGATTTTAATGCAGTTTGCATATCTTCCATGCACATCAGCTCTCCTTATCCAAACCAGGAGTTCACGTTTAGTTTGACTGCACGTCTGAAGTGGTGGCAGTGCAGAGTTTTATTCCAGAGCTTGTGTTTTATGGACACAACCAGGAAGCCGTTACTCACCCACAGCGTCAGCGCCGAGCATCTGCAGGGCTCTGCACTCTGCGATGGTTTCGTATGTGGGTCCGGCCAGCATGCAGTACACGCCTTCCTGCAGGAAGCTGCCGCAGCCCTGCTCCTGCGCCGCCTGCCTGGCCAGGCCCCGCAGCTCTCGGTCATAAGCGTCCGACATGCAGGGGAAACGCACGCCGAACCTGCAGAACATGATGAAGACTTGAAATGTTAGCGCTCACACAGTCAGCTAGCTTCCTGTTATTTTAGTCACTCGTGTGTAGGAAACATTCAGCTCATTCAGGAGGTTCCTGTAACGTTTTTAGTTTTCAATTTTTAATTTTCATCGTGGAAAACATTTAGCTTTTATCTTTTAGTTAGACTTTTGTTACTTTAAGCTTTTACTAGCTTTGTGCTACTATTAAGCTTGTAGCTAAATTTTGCTGCTTTTAGCTATTACTTAGCCTTTGGACAATTTTAGTTTAGCTTTTAGCCAACATTTTGCTACTTTTACCGTATAGCTATATTTTGTACTTTTAGCTGTTAGTAAGTATTTTGCCACTTTTAGTTAGGTTTTGCTATGCTTAACTACAAGCTAGCTTTTTGCTGCTTTTAGCTTCTAGATATTTTTTATATAGCCTTTTATTGTTTTAAGCTTTTAGATAGGCTTTTGATTCTTTTAGCTTTTAGCAAACCTTTGGTTGTTTTTAGCTTTTAGCTACATTTTTTATACTTTTAGTTTTTAGTCAGTCTCTTGTTACTTTAGGTTTCTGGCTAGTTTGTTTGTTTATTTAGCTTCTAGCTACAATTTTGTATTTTTAGTTCGTAGCTAGCCTTTGGGTTTTTTTAGATTTTAACTAGTGTTTATTGGTACATTTGACTTTTAGCTAGTGCTTTTCTACTTTTGGTTAGTTTTTGCTACTTTTAGCTTTAGCAAACCTTTTGCTGATTTTAGCTTCTAGCTAAATATTATTTACTTTTAGCTTTTAGTTAGCTTTTTGTTTACCTTTACTTAGTTTTTGCGAATTTTAGCTTTTAACAAACAATTTGCTGCTTTTAGCTGCATTTTTTATTTTTAGCCTTTTGCAATTTTGAGCTTCTAGAAAATGCTTGTGCAACTTATCACTTTGCTTTCTAGCTAGTTTAGCTAGTGTTTGCTATTTTTGCCTTTTAGATAGCCTTTTGGTCATTTTAGCTATTAGCAAACATTTGGTTGTTTTTAGCTTCTAGCTACATTTTTTTCTACTTTTAGCTTTTAGTCAGTCTCTTGCTACTTTTGGTTTCTGGCTAGTTTATTTGTTTATTTAGCTTCTAGTTACAATGTTTCTAGTTTTTAGTTTGTAGCTAGCCTTTGTTTTCTTAGCTTTTAGTTAGTGTTTTGCTATATTTGACTTTTAACGAGCATTTTACTACATTTGGTTAACTTTTAGCCTTTTACAATTTTGAGCTCCTAGAAAATGCTTGTTCAACTTATTACTTTGCTTTCTAGCTAGTTTAGCTAGTGTTTGCTATTTTTTGTCTTTTAGCTGGCATTTTGCTTCTTTTAACTCAGCTAGTGTTCTGCTTCTTTCAACTTTAATGCAGGTTTTTCATTCTTCTCTCAGCTTTAACACTACTGCTCAGCTGATAAGCTCGGCGGTGTTTTACCTGTCGTCGTTGTGTCCACACAGAGGGTTCTGACCAGCAAAGCCCGGCATGTTGATGTGGTCCTTAATGAGCATGATGTCGCCCACGCTGAAGCCAGCATTAAGACCCCCTGCAGCATTTGTCACAATCAGAGTCTCCACGCCCAGCAGGAAGAAGACCCTCACTGGATACGTCACCTGAATATTAACACAACAGGTTTTATCCTTTGTCATCACAACAGATCACACAACAGCTTAATGTTTCGTACTGATGCAGGTTTTTGCACATTAGCGGTTGTAGCACTGTGCTAACCTTTTACAGAGCAGTCTGGAAATGACAGCTGCTCCCTCTCGCCGCCGTCACTTTTGGAAATGGCCTTTTCTACTTCCCATTTCCCTACAGATTGAATTTACAATAAATAAATGTGCAGCTAGTTAGAGCTGAAATGTTTTCAGGACCTCTGAGATGTTGATAAGGTCAGCGCTGTCACTGCAGAACGTTGGCCCTTGTGATTTAAGTTCTGCATAGAAGTGTGGTCCGTGCATTGATCTGACTCACTGACTTTTATCAGGAACACGAGATGTTATGTGTACCAACAGGACTGATTGGTTTTGTTAAATAAAGTGGTTAGTATGGAGGGAAAATATGGCGTGGTATGAGGGCCAAAATTAAGAATATTGCTCAACCAGCTGTTGCTACATCCTTGTAGCAGGAGGCTATATTTATTCCTAACCAGCTAATGATAGGCCGGTACTGCTAACTGAGCAGCTGGCCCCGGTGAATAAGGAGGAGACTATTCATTGGCATTAGCATTGGAGAGGCTAGCGACTAGCATGGATAAGCTGGCATTAGCATTGGAGAGGCCTAGTGATTAGCATGGATAAGATGACGTGACTATTAAAGAGGCCAACAACTAGCATGGATAACTCGCTAGCCTTTCCAATGCCAATGCCAGCCTATCTATGCCAATGGACAGCAGAGGGTGTTGGCAATCTATTGGGTCACTAGCCTCTCTGATGCTAACGCCATCTTAACCACGCAAGTTGCTGGTCTTTTCAATGCTAACACCAGTTATCCATGCTACTTTCTAGTCTCTCCTATGCTTATACCAGCTTATCAATGCTAGTTACTAGTCTCTCCCATGCTAATGCCAGCTTATCCATGCTAATTGCTAACCTCTCTGATGCTCATGCCAGCTTATCCATGCTGGTCGCTAGCCTCTCCAATGCTAACATTAGCTTATCCATGCTAGTCACTAGTCTCTCCAATGCTAATGCCAGCTTATCCATGCTAATTGCTAGCCTCTCTGATGCTCATGCCAGCTTATCCATGCTAGTCGCTAGCCTCTCCAATGCAAAAGCCAGCTTATCCATGCTAGTCGCTAGCCTCTCCAATGCTAACGCCAGCATATTCATGCTAGTCACTAGTCTCTCCAATGCTAACATTAGCTTATCTATACTAGTCACTAGTCTTTCCAATGCTAAAGTCAGCTTATCCATACTAGTCGCTAGTCTCTCCAATGCTAATGCCAGCTTATCCATGCTAATTGCTAGCCTCTCTGACGCTAACACAAATGAATAGTCTCCTTCTCATTAGCCAGCTCCGGCCTCTCACTTATCGGGGCCAGCTGCTCAGTTAGTGTTGCCGGCCTATCATTGATCAGATCAATATCTGGTTTAGGAATAGCTATAGCCTCCTGCTACAAGGATGGAGCAACCGCTGGTTACGCAATAGTCTTAATTTAGGCCCTCATACCATGCCATAGAAAAACTGTTGCCAAAAGGCTTTCTAATGCAGTTTCCTGAGAAGCAAATTGCCCTCTTTAATTTTCCCTCAGTCATGTTGGCGTTAAATCTTTTTGACTGTATCTCATCACATTATGTAACAATCCTATACGAGAGACATCTGTCCTGAAATTACTGTAAGCATAAACCTGGATTTTACGATCCTGCGGGGGTATACGGACCAGTTTATGTGAAGATGGCACATCGCAGCAGGTAATAAAAGTAAAACGAGTCATCACAGGACAAAGGTCACTATAATTTATTCACTGTGACACTCTGGTTGCAGCTGATTATTTAACTCAGGGAGTAAACTGTCAGCCGAAAATATGTGGCTGCACCACAGCCCATGCTGTTAAAGCAACTTTTACCTTTGCATCGTCTGCGCTCTTAGTGTGGCAGCACTAAGTTAGCATTTAGACAAGGACGGGGTTTAAAGATTACGCTCCACCTGCTGAGACGGTGATTGTTTTCCGCAATGTGATTGACAAAGTCAGAGATTAAATTTCTGATTATAGTTCAGTTACCCCGGATTGTATATCATTTGCATCAGCAAGGTCTTAAAAGACAGAAGAGAGGCTTCAGAGAATAACAAGCAGCCAAAAGAAGAGGAGGTCAAGTGAGGCCCTTATACCAAACTTAACATTTACAAAAAATACATTTATAACATTTATTTAAACTCTTTAAAATGACAACAGGTTTTCCTTTTAAGTTACTGAAGTTGTTTTGAACATTCCTGTGTGTTTTTACGTGCTTCTTTTGTTTCTGTTAATGGAGCTCTTGTTAAAGAAGAGTTTCTGTCACCAGTCAGGACAGATAATGAAATCTATATATATTTTTTCTAAATCCCTTACACACCTCCTTCACCCTGTGGGACTCAGATGAGTCCTTCTGTAAAGGGTTCAATTCATTCAGACTCATTATTTTAACACGGTTCAGAAACATTTAAGTCATGTTTCTATCAAGTTATCTCTTAATAAGCTTATTTTTTCTTGTTTCATACAGGCAGAAAATATAAAACGCCATGAAGGTTGTGTATAACAGGTATTCCAACAGAAAAGACCTTTATTCTGAGAGGGGTGTTCATAAAAAAAGTTTACAAAATATTTTAGCCAAAAGTAAACAAATCACATTTTCAGAGTGTTCTTTATGATGCATGTTTTACAGAGTTTGTTTTCTATTAACTGTATTAAATGAGACTTTTATTTTGAAACATCCAGTTACTGAAGCAGTATGTGGGACCACTGGTTGGGGAAATTGACGGTGATATTTTGTGGCTGCATTGAGTGAAATGTTATATAGAACTCCATGCGTTGCTGTTGTATGTTTATGCTGAAGCTGAATTAAAGTAGCAACTCCCATTTAACAGATCTGAATTTATCATTAAACGGTCAGGCTCAAAAGTAATGAATAACTTTTGTGTGGGAACGCAAAATAAATTCCCCCATATGCTCTATGGCCAACAGCTCAGTTGGATCAGGAGGAAGCACAAACAGTTTTTTACCGTGTGGATGCTGTAGCCCTCGTAGAAGTGGAATCGTCCCTGCATGCAGACGCACTCGCAGCCCTTCAGCTTCCCAAACACCAGCTGGCCCGCGTGACCCTGAACTGGACACACGCACAGTATGAGCCACAAGCCTGCTTACGACCCATGTTCAGAAAGCTTTTACAGAGTTTCTGAAGAGAAAGAACCTACCTGTGCTGGTGGGAAAACGTGGGATGTCTTTATATTTGAACACGATTCTGTCCTCCAGCAGGTCAGCCAGACCACCCAGACCAGAGCCACAGATGATGGCCACTTTAGGACGCTTCTTAGTGTGAGCCAGTAACCAGTCTGCGGTCTCCTTGTAGTTTTCATAACTGTAACTAAAAAAAACACAAGTCTGTAAACAGAAACATCAAGAAGACATCGATGTGAATGCAAAGCTTTTATAAATAAACAAGTACTACGTTAAATTATGCAACACAGTTTGGTATGAACCTTTTATTGTTATTTAGCTCACTATTATTACAATTTGCTAATTTGCTATTTTCACCAAATGTTAAATTATTAAAATTGTTAGATTATTGCATGTCTTTACTAAATGATTAAGCTTACATTTATTTGTTTTTGAATGGAACGCAGCTTTTGTTGTGACACCATTATCGTGCGACAAAAGCATCCGCTGACACTGCTAACATTGCTAACACCGCTAACACTGCTAACACCGCTAACACTGCTAACATTTCCCTACAAGACATCAAACTTACGACTGCACCTGGTGTTCGGGCTGCACTTCAAACTGCTGGACCACAAAAACCATCCATACTGTTTTCAATGAACACATTTTTGAATTTAAACTTTAAACGGCATCTTTAGCAGCATTAGCAGTGTTAGCGATGTTAGCAACATTAGCAATGTTAGCGCTTGTTTTTGTCTCAGGATGATGACATCAATACAAAAGCCACGCACCAACAGCAACAAGTAGGGGTCTCTGCAGTACATGTTGTCTTGTGGGCGGAGATGGCCCTACACGTGATTGGCATAGGTCTTGATGTGGGCCGAGACGGCCCTACTCGTGATTGGTGAAGTTGGTGTGTGGGCGGAGTTTTCCCTAACCGTGATTGGTCGGATTGACATGTCTTGTGGGGCAATTTAAAAGAGGAAGTAATAATAGTAAAAAAATATGATTTATTGACTGTCTAGGTACAGCTTAAAACAGAACAATGACTCAAATAAAAATTGTGAAAATGGAAACATAATTTGACTTAAAATTTCATGCGGCAAGCTTCTTCCTGTCTCAAATTATGACTAATATTTATATTGATTTTTTGCAATATTTTTGCAGGCTGGTTAGGGATTTTTTGACCATTCCAAATTGTAACTCGTCCCTCCATATGTATGACAGTCAAATTTCATGCAGCTAGCACTTTCCTTTCTCAAGTTATGACTAAAATTAATCTTAAAAACACACTGCTTCCTGCCCGACTCAACCACACTAGTCCACAAGTAGGGCTGTCTACACCCACATCAAGACCTCCGCCAATCACGAGCAGGACCATCTCCACCCACATCTAGACTTCCCCCAATCACGAGTAGGGCCGTCTCTGCCCACATCAAGACCTCCGCCTATCACGAGTAGGGCCGTCTCCGCCCATCAAGACCTCTGCCAATCAAGAGTAGGGTGTCTCTCTGCCCACATCAAGACCTCTGCCAATCACAAGTAGGGCCGTCTCCGCCCACATCAAGACCTCTGCCAGTCACGAGTAGGGCCGTCTCCGC
>NW_013952491.1:1156975-1161193 GCF_001266775.1 Austrofundulus limnaeus
CAGTCACGAGTGGGGCCGTCTCCGCCCACATCAAGACCTCCGCCAATCACAACTAGGGTCATCTCCGCCCACATCAATACCTCTGCCAGTCACGAGTGGGGCCGTCTCCGCCCACATCAAGACCTCCGCCAATCACGAGTAGGGCCGTCTCCGCCCATCAAGACCTCCGCCAATCATGAGTAGGGCCGTCTCCGCCCATCAAGACCTCTGCCAATCACGAGTAGGGCCGTCTCCGCCCACATCAAGACCTCTGCCAGTCACGAGTAGGGCCGTCTCCGCCCATCAAGACCTCTGCCAATCAAGAGTAGGGTGTCTCTCCGCCCACATCAAGACCTCCACCTATCACGAGTAGGGTCGTCTCCGCCCACATCAAGACCTCTGCTAGTCACGAGTGGGGCCGTCTCCGCCCACATCAAGACCTCTGCCAGTCACGAGTAGGGCCGTCTCCGCCCATCAAGACCTCTGCCAATCAAGAGTAGGGTGTCTCTCCGCCCACATCAAGACCTCCACCTATCACAAGTAGGGCCGTCTCCGCCCACATCAAGACCTCTGCCAGTCACGAGTAGGGCCGTCTCCGCACACATCAAGACCTCCGCCAATCACGAGCAGGGCCGTCTCCTCTAACAACACATGTACTGCAGAGACCCACTTCTCAACAGCAACGCTTGTGTTCCATTCTAAAATTCTTAAATGCTGCAATATTAAGATTAGATTATTAAATTTAAATTTACACATTTAGATTTGGGATTTAATATTTACATATAACATTTTGTAAAAATTTGCAAAACGTGAAAACTTTGAGCTAAATTATAAAACGTTTGCGGAAAATTTTAACTTAGACTTTAAAGTGAGATAAATCATAAATATGTTTTTATTTTCCACTTGGGGCCTTATAATTTTGGGCCTTTCCTATATCTGTAACACAGATGATGATTTGATTAAAAATGCCTGAAGGGATGAAATAATTTCTGAAAGAGTTTGTAACTGTGGTCATAAATCTGTAAAGCTTTCATAACGTGGTTCATGTTCCCTCTGAGCTCAACGCTTTGTTCTAAAGATGGAGCGACGCTTCAGGATCTGGTGTTTACCGGACCAGTCTGCAGCAGGAACAGAACCTGACGACTCTGAGCCCGTTTTACGATCCGTCATCCGAGCGCCCCCGGGCCTTCTGTCGCTCCGTGCTTCAATATTTAACTTGAACACAAAATGGATTTGGAAATACATTATTATGGAATGTTGATGTTTTGTAGGTGCTGCTTGCAAATATTTAAAGAGTTTATGCTTCTTATTTTTAGATTACCAGAAAGGAAAGATTACAGCGGACACAGACATGGCTTATTTTTCAGAGTGAAGAGCTGTGATGTGGTTTTCACTATAAATCTGAAGTCGTCTTTTATATCCTTCTTCAGGTGAGTTGTGTAAAAACCAGCTGGCTTAACCTCTGCTGGACTGGAGCCAGCTGTCATTTATTGCTAGAAATAAACAGCAGGACTTTACCTCATTTAGGTGAACATCCTTATAAAATCAGTGATTTATAAACAAGTAAAACTGAAACTGTAACCTGCAACAAGATTTGAAGTTATCCACTTGGATTTATTTTGGAGAATTTAAAACATTTTACTAAGGCCACTTGAACAAACTAAACAAATTTGTTCATGGTTTTAGTATTTTACTCTGTTTTATTGTTGTTTTAACTAATTTATATCATATTGTCTGCCTAAACAAACAGGTGCGTCCTGAAAGTGAGTCTCAGTGAAACCTTTAGACATAAAGGTTAAAAAATAGTTTTACAGAAATCAGTGGTGGGCATGCATCCGCTAATCAGTTAACCAATTTTTCTTTAGCAGATTAGCTTTTTAAAAAAAAACAACATTAAAAACCATTAGTGGTCCAATTAGCTTCTTATTAGGTTTCTGCGCTAACAGCTAACAAGCTAACATCAACAAGTTTGTGTCAGTCCCACTAGTCTTCAGCTCAAAGGAGACAGACGTGATGCAGATAGTTGTCCTAGCGGTTAGCAATTAGCTGTTAGTAGCTATTTAGCATTAGCTTCTAATTTTTTTTTTACACATTTAGCAGTTTAGTGTTAGCAAAGCTAGATTTTTTGTTAGTGGATAATGATTTAACAAAGCTAGCCTTTTGGTTAGCTTTGGCCACCACTGACAGATAAAAATGACTCTTTGATTTTATTATTTTCATTAAGTTGTTTAAACAGATTTTATTGTTGATCGTATTGTCTGCCTAAAAAAATCAGGTGCGTCATCATGATCTGTAAAAATAAAGGTTAAAACTTTTACAGTGGCCATGGTTTTGCTAAATGGCTAACAGCTAAAGATGAATGTAATTTTTCTTTAATGGATTAGCTTTTGTACCATTAGCAGTCTAATTACCTTTCGCTAAATTGGGTTTTGCCAACTTCAGGTGCGTAAACATAACTAATAAGTTAACATCAACAGGTTTGTGTCAATCCCAACAGTCTTCAGCTCGTAGGAGACAAAGACACAAACGGTGCAGATTGACATTCATTTTAGCGGTTAGCAATTAGCTGTCAGTGTTAGCTTCAGCAAGTTAAGTTAGGGTAAATTTGAGGTTTTTATTTGTTTAGCATTAGCTTCTGATAATTTTTACTTATTTAGATGCTTAGTGTTGGTTTCTGCTTTGTTTTTCATGGTTAGCAGTTTAGCATTAGCGAAGCTACATTTTTAGTTAGCAGATTATGAGTTAGCAAAGCTAAGTTTTTGGTTAGCCGTGGCCACCACTGACAGATAAAGTTTAACTCTTTATCTCAATGTAAAACCATCTTAGTCTAAAACTCAGAAATGCACGAAGCTAGCTTATAAACCTTTATTAAAACATGACTTATTCACAGAGACATGAGTTATATTTTCTGCAACTCATTGCTGTTGTGTAAAGCCTAAACCTTAACAGTTCAAGTTAAACATTAGGTTTGACTTTGATTTGATTGTGAAATAGGCTCGTGCACGGGGTCTCGTGTGGAGCTGTCCGTGGTGCTGCACATGCAGGCTGTAAACACCACTCAGTTTTGTTGTTAATCATTCAAACAAGCCCTGGAAACACCAGTCCAACCAGTCCGGACGCTTTTATGTCCCAGCAGCTCTGAAACCCGAAATGACAAAACAGAACAAGGTGTGTGCTGAAAGGAGGAAGCAGCGCTTATCCTTCCTGCGTTCACAAACTACCTGTAACTTAACCTGCTGACGTCACAGGGAAGGGTAGGCTCTGATTGGCTGCCGTAATCCGTATAATAAAGCTTCATATCCCCTCATAATAAACATTTTCAATTTACCCCACAGACACGAGTGACAAACGTTAAACATATTTAATGCATTGTTTATAAACTGATATTTAAAAGAAGCCATCCACCATCACCCAGCCTGATCCGTCTCCTACCTGCACTGACCGGAGGAGGAAGAGGAGGAGGAGGAGGAGGAGGAGGAGGGCTCCATGTCGGACGGTGGTCTGCTGATGAAGCGGTGTCTCTGTCTTTTTTTTTATTTAAAAATTTTTTTTTTACCGGAATATAAGTCGGTTAAACGGCCAGAGATGGAGGCTCTGCTGCGGGTGGACGGAGCGTGAAGAGCGAGGTCAGGCTGCGCGCTGACGTCACTGCCAAGAGGCGGAGCTTAAGCAGACCGGCCGGTCCCTTTGAAGAATGTTAAATCCTGTTTTCTACCAGGCTGAGCAACTCACTGAAGCGTTTACTGGAGGGCTGGGAACACAGGGGGGACGGTACAGCAGAGGAATGATAAAAATGTTTTATTTATTTTGTGTCACTAACAGCCAGGTTGGCAAATAAACAATAAATACATGATAAAATCACCTCATTCATCAGTAAACAGATTTGCAACGGCTCTTAAAAAACAAAGAACTAAGTGTTATTTATTAAATTAATAAATAATATTTCTTTTAAGTTTTAAATAATGGATAGTTTCTCATTTTAAAGGACAAAACAGGCTGCACAAACATTCTGCCTCTTTTTCTGATCCATAACAATTCAAAGTGCTGAGTCAGGCTTCAGGAGAAAAGAGTTTTTGTGAAGTTGAGAGAAAGCACAAAAATCACAGCTAAAAATACAAAACAGGAAGATTCACCTGTTTAAAGTTAAACAGGTAAAGTTGTCATATATAATGCCAAAAGAACATTTTTTACTTTAATTATTAGTTTTGTGAAGTTAAATCCACAGATTGAGAATTGTAA
>NW_013952491.1:1163983-1167190 GCF_001266775.1 Austrofundulus limnaeus
AGTAATATGCTTAGAGGAAACTTTAACTTTTACTAAAGTAATTTTATGTTAAGATACTTTTACTTTTATTCAAGTATCACTTTGTGGTACTTTATACAACACTGGGTTTTTTAATAGTTTGTCTCAGTACCTCGGTCAAACCACGTTCATCTATACCTGCTTCCTGGTACACCTTTTTAAATCTTTATTTGAATTATTACATAACAGAACATAATCGTGTACATGACACAAAAAAACAATAAAATGCCAGGGGGAGCATAACTTTAGAATATGATGAAAAGAGAAAAAAAAACATACAATATTCTTCCAAAAAATACATAAATTAATAAAACTAATTATAGAAACTAGGTGCCAGAAAGCCTCAAGTTAAAATCATCCAAAATTCCAAGTTGGGAACAAGCCCATATTGTTGTTATGGCTTTTTGATTTGTAGAAGGCCTAATTGTAATCATAAACTGTTTAAGCTCAATCAAAAAACAAAAAAAAAAAATGGTTTTCTCTTCAAAAATTTGCATTTGTGTAAGTGAAAATTAGCCATGCTGATTAATAAATTGATAAGGAATACATTTGGATTCATTTTTCCAGTCTGTTGAAGTCCAAACAGGATGTGTTTCCAGTATAACTGAAATCCTGTTGATGTTTTTGAGTCAATGTAGTTAAAAAAATGTTGCCAAAAAACTTTAGAATAAGAACACAACCAAAACAAACGAGTAACAGTTTCTGAGCAAACATCACAAAAGGTACAGTTTACAGCAATGTTAGAGTTGAACTTCTTTAGGTGGTCTTTAGCAGGGTAAAGTTTGTAGGTGCTTCCTGGTACACCTGTCACACAGCTGTAGCCACTTTTCTAATCAGCCTCAGGCTATAAAACCTTTAATTGTTCTCTTTCTGAAGTTTGTTCCACAGAGTTATGTGAGTCAAACTTATGCTCTGAATTCAAAACTGAATAAAAGATTAGCTGTTTTTCAAAGTCGTGTGATTTCTTCCTGTAATATGACCATTTTCATAACACGTTATTGTGTCCAAAATATACCTTCCGGAAACAACGCCTGCGGCTGCAGCAGCTCCCAGCCAATCAAAACGCAGCTTACTGAGAAGTCTGAGTCGTTGCCGCGGCAACAAACTACAACGAAGTTCGCCTGATCGGATGCAGCTTGTGTTGTGAAAAACAATGTGAAGTCGCTGGTAAGACTTTCTTTTAAGATTTGATTTCTTTAACTCACAACACTAGCTGAAGTATTACTTTTTAAGAAGAAACCTACTTCTTAACTTTTTTTTTTTTTTTTTTTTTGCCGTTTCAAACGGGGAGGTTACTAATTAACGGGTCTCTAAGCTAGCTATTTTAAGCTAATTTATCTAATTATTTTATCTTTTTTTGTTGAAATTGTATTAAAATACAACCCAACACAACTTTAATGACTTGTTCAGTCAGCATTAAATACTTCTGAAATAATAATAATAAAAAATACATAAATTAGCTAATCGAAATTAAACAAAATTTATTAACAGTTAGCCAACAATTAGCATAATGCTAGCTACAGTTTGCCTATATATTACGGTTACGACTTATGTGGCTCTTGGGTTCAAGGCTGTTATTTCTGATGACTAACAAGATCCTGTGTTGACTAACTTTAATATAAACGTATTATTTATTTAAACTGCTTGAATGAATGCATGTCGCCCGCCTTATTCAGCTGAGAAATGGAGTATTAACCATCCTGGACAAACTGAGGAGGGTATCTTTGTTGATGCTATGTAGTAATAATGTTCAGAGGTCTATAAAGTACTTGAAAAAATAAGTAAAAGTAAAAATACCTTCACAGAAAATGACTTTGGTAAAAATAAATGGCATTGATGAGAGTAGTATTTAAGTAAAAGTCATAAAACTGTTCACAAAAACAGGGAAAGCAGAAGTACTTTTCCACGCTCTCTAACAAATAAACTGTTAAATTCACAGAACCAAACTGGCTCCACAAAACCAAGCTGAGTAAATTGGTCAATTTCTTTAAAATGAAATATGTATTTTGCCTCAAATTTACTCTATGAGGTTTAATGGAAATAGATGATATGATTTAGTTGAGTAAATTCAACAATTAATAAATTTAGAGCACATAAACTGCTTTCATGAGGAGTTCAGACAGATTTAATTTATAACGAGTAACAAGGTGTTTAACTTTTAAAGTAAAGAAGTAAAAGCATCATTTTTAGGCCTTAAAAGTAACAAAATAAAAGTAAAAGTCCACGATTCAAAAATATTTGGTAAAATTTCAAACCCTCAAAAAGATTACTTATGTACTGTAACAAAGTAAATGTACTTAGTTACTATAAACCTCTGATGTATGTCAGTGAAGATGTACTGAATGGAAAGTTAACAGTTTTCTCTTAACAACATCTTCTTTTTTCCTGTGAATTTTTTCAGGTGATGATGCAACAAAACTCATCCAGAATGAGAGCGGCTCAGTTTCAGAACAAGACCCCTCAGATTCACATCAAACAGTTTACTGTGAAGGAGGACAAACCAGGAAAGGTGAGGGCATTAGGCTTTTATTTTTTATTTACCTTTTTAAAAGTTGCCATTACTTACAAATTTTAATTATTTTTTAAATTTACTTTTATTTGAACATATTCTGGGGATAAAAAGGGGCAGATATAAGATGTATTCTTCTTCTGCTGCCTTTCATTTTATTACATTTTTTTTATTTTTGATTGTGTGTTTTTGTTTTCTGTGGTGCATATAATAGTTTTAAATGAAATGAGTAAATTTCTAAAATAAAAATAAATAAATAAAATAGTACTGTGAGATATCATGACAACTGTTTTATTTAAGTTATTGTGCAGATTTTCTGCAGTCGTGAGTTAACAGAACCCTGGTTTCTTATGAGCCACATGTTGGACATGATCCAAAGCTTTTAAAGAACCTTCTTCAAATGACCGATTGCTCTAATAATTACCTTGGCTTCTTACAGTGAACAGGAATCAATACCTGCCTGCAGGGTTTACCTGCAGTGACTTCAACTCAGCAGATTTTGCGCCTGTGCTCCGTCCCGCTTCACTTCAGAGTTCTGTCAGATCAGAATGAGGTCCAAATGAAACTGAAGATCTGTCCGTGCAATTATTTATATTGATTATTGACTGGATTTCATGATGCTTTTCTTTCATCACAAAGAAGCTTCGCTGAGTTCGTTGACACAGTCAGGTTCTTTGTAC
>NW_013952491.1:1167250-1170547 GCF_001266775.1 Austrofundulus limnaeus
AAACAAAAGTTCAATTTCTCAAACAGTAATTCATAAACATACACTTTATAAATTTTAAATAATAATGTAAAAACTTATCACCTTTTAGGAGTTTATGTTCACCTTTTTCTCAATTTAGCAATGCAGTTATTGATACTTATAACAAAAACTAATGTTTTAGTTGAATTTATGTTGTTTTTATAGCATCAGCTCAACAACAATTATCCTAAAGATCTTATCTCCCTAAAATACATTGTGTTCAGATGTGTTTGTTTTTTTTTTGGTAAAAGATGCCAAAGGATTGATTAAAAGGTAAATTAAACACAAAACCCTGCTGACTGTCCTCTCTGAGGCTGGATGTGTTGCAGCTGCTGAGCTCATCTTTCTTTGAGCTCCGTGTAAAACAGATTGTTCCCTTTTCTATTTCTTTAAACTTAAGATCGGTGAGTTGAACCTGGATATGTTTGGTATCAAAATAAACCTAAGAATCTTGGCTAAAAGCAAATTTTTAAATCCACCAAACAGTTCAAACGTCAAGTTGAATCAGAAATTATACAAATTGTACAAAATGGGATTGTTGCAAATCTTTAAAGACGTTATAACAAATCTGTAGAGGTAAAATTTTTAACATTATTTTTTTAAAGCAAGCCAAAGTAGATACCTAAACAGGTTATAAAGTGTGTTAAAAGTTTTTTTTTCACTTGATTTTGAGTGAATATGATCCAAGTGAAGTCAAATATAATTTCTCATTATTTCATATAATATATATATAGGATAATTTTTTAAAGGACAAACATTTATTAACAAGTCAGGCAGGTAAGAAATAAGAAAAAATAAATAACTTTTGGATGTAAAAACTTCAGATTTCTTAACATTTATTAATGGTACCATCATGGTCCATTGTGTGCAGAAAGACAAAACACTGAATTATTTTTTTACTAAAACCTCTGTAACTTTGCTCCAGTTAGATTTAGCAGCATGAATCTTTGTACAGGTGATGTCCACAAGTGGGTTTATGGTTTCCAAGAGTTTTTAGCCTGATTCATTATGGGTTTAAACAGGTTATATACTGTTTAATGCAAAGATTATTCAGGTGAGAGTGAAAAAAAGTTCCATCTTCAATATCTGTAAAACCACAGCAGCTGTTTTAATACTCACACTTTTGATGAAATCTCCCAAGTGTTGCTTTATTTTGATACCAGGATTATTAAAGTAGAGTTTGTTAATGCTGAGATACACTCAGTTACATTTCATCATGGGATTTAGAGAAAAAAACTCAAGGAAACCCATCGGGGCTTAAAGTGCCTGTGACATGTCTATCCTTCAAATACAAAAAGTCAAAGAAAATGTCTTTTTATTTAAGAAACTTGGCATAAAACACATGATTTTACACATTTTGCTGCACAACTGGCAGATTTTCTTTTGAGTTTGGCTCAGCCAAAATGAAACAGGAAGTGACATCAAAGAGGAACTCTTTAAGATGGGAAAATCTCTGGTTTTTGTTTATTAAAACAATATACTTTGAACTCTCTGATATCTAAAGAGCATCAGATTATTCTAGTCTCTGTCGGCCGTTGTAACCATTCTCTGTTTACATGCAGACATTCCCCTTTGACATCACTTCCTGTTACTTCACATGCAAATATCTCAACAACTGTTTAGCTCAGCAGTATGAAATATTTTTTGCAACATGTTATCAATGTTCTCTTTCCAAAAATGCATTTATAATTAATACAAAACTCTGATGTCCCAGGCACATTAAGAGGTTAAGAACCAGCCACATCACTGCTGTAGGATTTAACAGGTGGTAAAGTATCTGTCAGTACACTCCAGATAATAACCTCTGGAACTGTTGCAGATGACGCCGGCAGTTTACGCCCAGGAGCTGCTTCAGTCCACAGAGCAGCGCCTGAGAAGCACCAAAGTGGTGCGTCAGCCTCAGGTTCTGGGGTGGCCCGACACGAGCAGAACCCTGCATCACAAGGTAAACGTCATCTAAAGCTCAGGAGCCTTTCAGGTGACGTTCAGCGAGAGCAGACAGAAGGAGTGGTCACAGGGGACTTTGAAAAGAGGAGTAGAGAATGATGGAAACAACTTCAAACTTGTTCTAGAAGCTGAAAAAGTTTCATAAATGACAAACTAGGAGAAAAACAATCATCTGCACTACAAAGTACATATCTGACTCAGCTGGAGCTGCTTGGCCAGAAGACACAATGTGACTTCACGCTCATTACTTTTAGGGGCCACATTTAACGAGAGCCTCGGAGCAGAAAGAGTTCACGCAAAGGCCTTTAAGAGTTATAAATGCCAACTCAGCAGATTTAACCAGAGGAAGAAAAAAACTTCACCTTCTATGTCTCACCTTGTCGTCTTCTTTTTTTGTTGACTTGTTAAATATGCAAATCTGAAAGCTGAGAGCCTCAGCAGGTGATGAGTAGAAGCAGAATCCTGCACCTCTACAGCTCATAAAAAACACACTGTTCTCCTTTTTATGGCAGTGGTACAGTCATGTAAGATGAATATAACTTACTGAAATAAACTTCAGCAGATGTACGTTTCCATAAGCTGAATGTAAAATGTTAAAATCTGTAAGAATTTAGAGATGGAAACAGCTGCTAACACGATTTTATCCTGTTTTTTTAGCAACATGTTAATCTGAGTTTTAAGAAGGCACCAGTATTTCTATTTTTAATATTTGTGTGTTATAATTCTCCCACAAGCTAAAACACGCAAAATTTAGCTTTCCTGTGTTTTATTGTTTTCATTGTTGTTTTTTTTAACGCAAACCAGCCGATTTTCCAGCCGTACCCTTCAGAGCTGGTGTTTCAGAACTTCAGCCCCTCACAGACCTACTCCCTACCTCTGCTCCTCCTCAACAACGACAAGGTGTGTTCAAGAAAACAAGCTCTACACTTCATTTCTCCTCCCTTTTTTTGTTTATTAGGAAACTATAGTTATTTACATTAGATACATTTCGCAAAACTTATATAAAATCTCCAATTTTTTTCCAAAAAACACAACACCATACAAACATAAAAATAGAAAAGATAAAAAAATAACTAAAAGTTATAAATAATAAAGTAAATAAATAAAATAAAATAATAATAAAAAGAGGGCTGGGGGGTGGTTAATAGTGTTTTGTCTATTTTTTTTAACTTAGTCACATGGTGGGTTACTTACATCATACTACATATTATACACATTATAAGAGTAAAGATTTTATATACTCCAAAAAGGGTGTCCACTTGATTTCTGCTCTTTTGAAGGGATCCCTGATTAGTTGTAACATTAGACTTTATTTAATAAACATATTTTAAC
>NW_013952491.1:1171337-1174940 GCF_001266775.1 Austrofundulus limnaeus
TGTGTGTGTGTGTGTGTGTGTGTGTGTGTGTGTGTGTGTGTGTGTGTGTGTGTTCTCAAGGTTTTACATCACGTGAGGCTGGAGCTGCAGCAGTCTGAGCAGTTCCAGGTTCTGGGCCCTGAAGGCGGAAGCAGCAAAGTGGCTCCAGGAATGACTGCAGTCTTTACCGTTCACTTCACTCCTCAGGAAAACCAGGTGGGAGCAGAAGGATCACATAAACTCAACTTTAATACTTTTTGTCAAAACAACTGGGAAAAAAAATAAAAGTTTTAAAATTCCAAATGTTTCCAGAAATGACACTCAGTCTTTGCAACAAACCTTTTTAAACCAGATTCAGAGTAAAGTCGATGAGGTGAAGTTTTTGGGTGTTATTATTGATGAAAAGCTGACATGGAAACCTCACATAAATCACATAAGAGTAAAAACAGCCAAATCCATTGCAGGACTGTATAAAGCTAGGGACTTATTTAATGATAAAGCTTTGTTTGTTATTTAACGCAATAATTGTACCACAATTGATTTACTGTGTTGAAGTCTGAGGGAAAACATGTAAAACGGTTACTAATCCTATTTTTATTTTACAGAAAAAGGCCTTAAGAATTATCACCAGTAAACATTACTGTCCTCCATTAAATATATTATTTTGTCAGTTGAAATTATTAAAATTTTATGAGTTGGTTGATTATAAAATTTTCCAGGTCACGAAGGCTCATAAAAAATTATTACCTTTAAATATCCAATTAAATTTTGTTGAGAGAGTAAGTTATTATAATCTGAAAAGGTTAGAGATGTTTGTAAAGCTCAAAATTGAAACAAATTTGAAGGATCGATGAACTTCAGACCAAGGAATAAGACTGGAACAATCTGAAAAGTGACTATAAAAATGCTGAGTCAATAAATTTATTTAAGAGAATGATAAAAGTTAGATTGTTGAAGAAATATGGATTTGTATAATGTGTGTTCATAAGAACTGTTGTTCAAGGAGGAGTTGAAGTTTTTATGTTTTATTTGAAGATGATTGTTGTTTGAATTAATTTACTTTTTTTTGAAAAAGGGGCAGATATTAATAAGAATTTTTTTCTTTCTGTTACCTTTCATTTTATTTGTGTTTTGTATTATTTGTTGTATGTAAAGCATTAGTTTTGTTTTTAAAATAAATTAATAAATTAAAAAAAGAAAAAACCCAGATTTAACGGGTCGATCAGCTCCGTCTTCTTGACTTTGGTCTGATCTGTCCGTCACCAGGACCACCGTTACAGACTGGTCTGTGTGACGCAGGCGGAGCGTTTTGAGATCCCGGTCCGTGCCATCGGGCCGCGAGCCATCCTCGACTTCCCAGATGAGGTTCTGGTCCCCGTCTGCGCCGTGAAATGCTCCACGGAGAAAACTCTCCTCGTTCGCAACGTAGGAAACGGCAAAGCTCAGTTCAGGCTGCAAACACAGAGGTGAGCGCCAACAACAAGAGACTGGTTTACTGCTGGGATTTCTTTGTTTTATACTGGTTTTAACGCACTCAGAAGACTTAAAATAAACGTGTCAGAAGTGACATCAGAGTTTAATCAACAGTTAAACAGACACTTTGTTCTACACTCATTCCTGTAAATCAAAGGGTTTGATTTGTTGATTTCAGGCCGTTCTCAGTGACCCCTTCCTCTGGTGACCTGGATGTTGGTGACATCATGCAGGTGACGGTGCTGTTCCAGCCCAGGACTGTTGGAGACCATCAGCAGGACCTGCTTCTGCACTACCACACGGGTCAGATCCTCATCAGAACATTTCTCCACTCACATCCTTACCAGCCCCACACTTTTTACACATTTACCTCTGTTTTTATAAAATGACCCTGCGTCATGCTCTCATCTGGTTTCTGTACACCTCAGGTTTCTGGTGAAACTCTGAGTCATGTAAACAGATTTAGTTGAGCTCAGAACTCTGTGGAACAACCAATATTTCCGATAAAATCCACTGGATCTTGTCAAACAACATCTGGTCCACATGGTGTAATGAAACGTCTCAGGGACACAGATGGAAGCAGAAGTTTTAAAACTCAAAGTTTCTTTCTTTAGAAAAGTCACAGTGATAGGAAAAGAAAAACCGTGTTTATTGTAAGAAATGTTTTATAACTAGATACCGCATCGCTGCAGCATATAAGACCCCCGCATGTACACAAAGCACCACAACACAGAACTCACCAGAACAGATTTTTTGTTTTGGATGGGGGCCCATGGGTGGGCCTGATGGATAGCCCTTCATCAGAGCTAAACAACAACAACAACAACAACAACAACAACAAATAATAATAATAATCTGAAGCTCCTATGTTGGATAGTTTTTGAGTTATAAGCATTTTTGCATGTCCCAGACCAAGGTTATAATAGTTTAGGATTTTTTATTATAGTTTAGTTTTATTTCGTTGTGACTTTTTTCTTTTAATTCAGTTAGTTTTAATTAGTTTTTACAGTGGATTTGCTTTTTTTATTAGTTATTATTGCATTTTTAATGCTTAGTTTTAGTTTAGTTTAGTTTTCATTAGTTCTAGTATTAGTTTTTTTTATAGTATGAATAAACATATTTATCAATGCATCCTCCAGCTTGTGATGTTCCTGTGAGTTAACTAACCAACAGCTAGTCGCTAGTTAAATCTAGAACTGGGCGGTATGACCAAAATTTTATATCACGGTATTTTCAACATATACACCGGTTTCACGGTATATCACGGTATTTTTCTTTTCATCACAGGCCAGCTGAAAATAAAATGTACAATCACTGCTTATTAACTTTTTTCTTTTACTGTACCTCTGTCTGTGTCTCTGTTTCCCTCCTCTAAACGTCTTTTCTCCTCCTGGTTGGAGACAGTAGTCACGCATTTTGGTCCAGTCGTGAAGGAGGAGGGTTAAGAAAAGTTTATTATCGAGTCTACTGTTTTATGTTATTTAATAAAGCTTATAAGCACGACTCACCTTGCTCACCAGTCAATTGCAATTCTACTACAAACTACTTCCCCCGGGCTTTTCACAATAGAACCACGTTAAGTCTCCATCAGCATAACGTCTCCATATTAACTAACCTCGCGTTAAATCTAACCGTGCACATCACTGAAGAGGTGTTTACTACATTCACCGATGGTGAAAACGGGATGTTTTTTTAACGTCAGTCAATATAAGCAGCGGACTCGCCACCCACCGCTGCAACAAACTGCTCAACAATAACATTAGCATGCTAACGCACATAGCGGTGCTGCGAGGAAAAGTGTCCCCTGGGAAACTGTTCACTGGTGGCCGCGACGAAACGGTCTGCACGTTTTCAGGCTATGTAAACCGGTATGTCTGGTATTTAGAAAATTCATATCATGACAAAAATAAAAACCGGTATTTGGTACAAAACGGTATACCGCACAGCACTAGTTAAATCAGTCCATTATAGCAACACCTTCCTAAAATAATTGTGTAACTTAATTTTACCAATAAAAACTTGGTGATTATTTTAGGACGATGACAATACAGGTGCTGGTCATAAAATTAGAATATCATGAAAAGTAGATTTATTTCAGTAATTCCATTTAAAAAGTGAAACTTGTATATTCATACATTACATACAAACTCA
>NW_013952491.1:1176583-1184267 GCF_001266775.1 Austrofundulus limnaeus
AAGTGTTACAGACCACAGCTGATGGGAAACTACTTGATTCGGGGGAATAAAAAGGATCCACATGGCTCAAAATACATTGAAAAACTAAAACTAAGGATATTTTATCTATAATTTCAGTTACTTTTAGTTAATTTTGTAAAAAGATTATACAATTTTAGTTAGTTACCGTTTTTTATTTTATAACAGTTTTTATTTATTTTATAACTAAAATGTTTTTTTTTTTTCAGTTTCAGTTTTTGTTATTTAGTTAGTTTTAGTTAACTATATAACCCTGGTTCAGACACCCCCTTTTTAGATGGAGCCCCCTCCTGAAAAACGGGGTTTATTGTAAAACCATTGGCTGGTGCAGCGTAGGTCAGACACATCTACAGTCCTGACAGATTTCATGCTGATCGGTGCAGCTGTTTCTGTGCTACAGACCAAATATCACTGAATTAAATAATAATAATAAAAATAAATTAAAAATAAACAATATGAAAACAATACGACCCCCGCTTCGCGTGCAGGGCAGTCTGAAGAAGGTGTGTGTGTGGATGGGTTTTTTTCTACAATGTGGAGAAAATTTCCCCCGAAAAGCAGCCTTGTAGGGACTAAGTGCATCGTGGGGACCACTGCCAGGTCTCCACGGGTCCAAATGCAAATTACAGGTGTGGGGTTAGGGTTAGGACCAAGGTTTAGGTTAGTTTTAGGGTCAGGTAAGGTACCTGTGTGTTTAATTTTAGGGTAAATGGTCAGGGTTAGGCTGTAGAAATGTAATGGAAGTCAATGGAATGTCCCCATATGTATAGGCGGACACATTTGTGTGTGTGCCTAAAAGCCCGTGAAGTCAAAGGTGACAGAAGTAATGATAAGGAGGGGGAACCCACCCCCTCTCTGGGGAACTGTGAACACTAAGCTCGTGATTGTGTGGAATATGGTATTTACAGCTCCGTGCAGCTTCCTCTGAGGAAACATTATCTCTCTCCTCCTCTCCTCTCCCTCCTTTCATCTCCTCCTCTCTCCAGCTCTGATTGTTCTTTCTAATAAAACTTTATTGATTTTTTTTCTTTCTTCTTCCCCAGTCAAAGTTTTAAACACAAAGTGTGAGTCAGTACTGTTAGGAAAGACCATACAGAATAAAACAAAACAAAACACATTGTTAGTCTTTAAAATTTACACAAAATGACTTCCAAATAAGATTTTTTAGGTTCTAAAGAAGAGAAAACAAGCTAACCTGAATAGACTCGATGCTGGAACTAGTTGGTTCAGTATTGAGGTCGGGGAGCTGAATACGTGCATGCACCATTTTCAGGTTTTTTAGAGTTAAAACAAACATTTTTTAAAGATCTATGCATGACTCCAAACATTAGACAGTTGTAGTGTTGATCTGTGATGGTCCAGATGGAAGAGGTGTAGGTTGGGCCAAATTGTATCGTTAGAAAAACTGTCACCAGTAATTATTCAGCACTTTGTGGTTACTATGATGGCTGCCGGGGCGGAGCAGACAGGTTTGATCTCAGCACTCTTTGATTGTCTACATCCTCACTCTGTCAGACTGGGTTCTGATCCATCCATCTTTGTTTCCACGGTTCCTGCCCTCAAAGATCGCCTTAGTTTGGAATCGACCAGTAAAACTGACTAAACTAAACTCTAAACTAACCCGAACTATAAAATCCAAACATTAAATAGCAGAAATCTCTCCTATCATTGCTCTCTCCATCACTGCTGAACTTCATTCAACTTTTGCATCTTTTTTCTTCTTCTTCTTGTAGATTTTGTGGCCCTTGACAAATAACTTCAGGTCTCGGTCAGGAAGTAGTTTAGGGGTTTTATGTTAGTTCGGCTGGGGTGGGGGTGAGACCAGAGGGTGATTCAGGTGTGTTTTTCTGCTGCACTGCTTCAAATATGATAATCATTATTTAATCTATCTAAAAACATGCTGTAAATTATTTATTGTAACTCTTTTACTTGACCTTTCAATGTCATTTAAAAATCTGTGTATAGGCCCTGTACATTTTAGACAACTTATGCTAACTTATGAAAATTTTAAAGCCACCCCGATGCTATCACCATATATATGTATTAGCTCAGCGCTACACYTCCTCCTCTCATCACTGAGGTCCTCCATCCACATGACAGAGAGGGGAACACAAAAATGACTCAGCTGCAACTAAAAATATGGATGAAGGACCTCAGTTTAACTTGTTTGTCGCACTAGCGCTGAGCTAATACATATAAGGCAATATAGCGTCAGCGTAAAGGCTAACAGGCTAAGCTGATGTTCTTCTTCCATGAAGCAGCTCTGTTGTCCTCCATCCATATTTTCAGTTCCAGGCTGAGTCATTTCTACCTTCTCCTCTCTGTCAACGCTCTCTGGTTTCATTTAAAAGAGTCGATCATCAGATATTGTCCAAGATTAACCTTCAGGGTGGATATAGCTCGCTAGCAGCCTCGCACCGAGGACCTATCCACGTCATCATTTACCCAGAATGCTTTGTGTGGAAATAAAATGGCTCTGTCCATGTTAAGATATATTTTTAAAAATGTACAAAACTAAACAGTATTTTTACAGTCTTTATTTTACAGTTAAAATATATGTTTATCAAATAAATTCTAATGTTACAACTAATCGTGGATAGATGAAAATTAAAAAATCAACTGGAAGCTTCTTGTATGCGTGTACATGCTGTAATGCTAACAAACCTGATCAAATACATAACATTTTTTAGTAATTTGTACATAAAAAATTCTTAAGTTGTCTAAAACATTATAGTGTGACAGGGCCTTAAAGCTTGAAGTCTGTAGTTTGGGTAAAAATGAACAGATTCTCACAGAGGGTGTATTTTTCTCTCTAGAGGGGTTGAAATCATGTGACTAGGCCAGAGACTATTATTAATTGTTATTGACCAAATGCCTCAATTAATCATGATTAATTTCTTTGCTAATTTTGTCCAACCCTAGTCAAGTGTTGTGTGAAGTGTCAATTATTGACTTTGTTATTATTTCATTATTGTGATGAAACAGAACAGATTCATGTTCAGAGCTTTAATATCGATTCCTTTCACAAAATGCAGACTCCCTGACATGTGGTGGATATTTATCTTGTCATCTTGGTTTCCTGTAAAAACATTTGTTTTTGAGCCTCAATGTGTGCTCACATTAAAGTGACACGCCCGTCCTTCAAATACAAAAAGTCAAAGAAAACATCTTTATACTTAAGAAAACTGGCATACAGTTTATTTTACCCATTTTGTCACATAACTGGCATATTTCATTTTGAATTTGGCTCAGCCAAAGTGAAACAGGAAGTGACATCAAAAGGGAAATCATTAATAAAATAAACTCTGCTTATTAAAACAAAATTATTTAAACTTTAACTCTTCTTCATCTCTCTGATAGAGACTCAGAATAATCTAAAGCAACATCAGATTCTTCTCTACAGTCTGTAATCAGCTGTTGTAACAATGCTCTGTTTACATGCAGACATTCCCCTTTGACATCACTTCCTGTTTCTTCACATGGAAATATCTCAACTACTGTTCATCTCAGTGGCATGAAATTTGTTTTGCAATATGTTATCAATGTTATATTTCCAAAAATGCATTCATGTTTTTTACAAAACTTTGATGTCACAGGCCCTTTAAGGCTGGAGGGGTGATAACAGAGGGGCTTTGAGAAGCAGAAATAAAAGAAAGACCAGAACTGATGTCCAAACAAAACACAATCATCTTCAGTTGTTTCAGGTTTTTATTTATCCGGCAGCTTCTCTCTGGTTAGAGAACGTAAAAATAAAGTTTTAATTTGTGTATCCTACAACCAGCATACATTCCCTGCTGTCAGTTCAAAGCAAGTGCAGTCATTTGCACTGCTCAGGTGTTTTCTATTGTTCTCAAGTAAACAGCCTCCTCCTCCTCCTCCTCCTCCATCCCTGCTGCTGATGGACAGCTCTTAGGGAGCGCCGATGCTCATGCTTTGACAGGGTTACAGTGCCGAAGGGGCTTAAAGGCAGCAGTTTTTTAAAAAAAGGCAGCACACACAAACAAAGAGTAAACAAGCACACCTGCTCAGAAACAAGCAGACGCTTCCATGTTGCCTCACAGGAGCGTCCTGCAGGACGGCCTGCTCGCACTGTCATCACAGGCAGCTGAGGGAGTCCAGGAGTTCTGTTGCTGTTTCATGGAGAAAGAAATCAAACTGTGTGTGTGTGTGTGTGTGTGTGTGTGTGTGGTGGACGGCTGTGATGAAAGCTGAGCAATAAGCTCCAGCTCTTCTTTCCTGACAGCTGCTGTCATAGCATCACAGTGCTGCCAGATAATTGCTTCTCTCTCTCTCTCTCTCTCTCTCTCTCTCTCTCTCTCTCTCTCTCTCTCTCTCTCTCTCTTATTTCCTTCCATCGCTCATTCTTCATCTCATCTCTTTTCTTTTCATGCTTCTGCTCCGTGTGATAATATCTCACAATTTCATAGAAATTTTGTCAGAATAAAAAAACAACCTCTGTCCTTCCTGTGGCGCTGGTCCAGGTTTTTAAATATTCTGTAGGAATGTGATGAAAGTCTGGTGATAATTGGCTCGTTGGAAGCTCGAGCACTTCTTCAATCTAATATGTGTTTTTACTTCAGGGCAAAGATGCTGCATTATTTATTTATTTATTTTATTACTTACAGTGGCCTTGTTGACACATTTTAAAGCTAAATTATTTGCATCATTTCTACTGTGATTAGTTTTGTCCAAAGTGGTTTTCCCACACTAACACAAAGATCTAGTTTCTGTGCAGAAATCAGAGTTTTGCCTTTTCTGCTTCTAAAAAAGAAAAATAACACAACAGGCAATTAAATAAGCCATCAAAGGACATTCAGAGAGGATTTGCAGGCTTGAAATCCATTACCTCTGATTTGAATGTAAACAAACACTTTATTTACATGGCACTTCATTCTCAGTGGGTTTATACAAAACCTAGTTTTGCATCTTATTTCTGCTCCTGCAGCAGAGATCATTGTGACGGCGCTGCCAGATCATCACATGCTCGGCTAATTATTCAGCAGATTTCTGTTCAACTGACCTTGTTTTTTAGATGTTCTGTGCAGTTTGTTCAAATAAAAATAGAAATATAACTTTAGGAGGAACTTTTAAATAAAAGATAAATCAGTGATATTATTTTCTTCAGAGTTTAAAACAGTTTTTTCTCAGGTTCCTCTGTGTTCAGGGTCCGGCTCTGAAAGATGAAGGGCGTTGTGAAGCCGTGATGTTTTCAGTTTTTATTTCAGGCACATGATGCTGACATGAGAACATGTGCTGCTAAAAGTAGAAAGTGTTTTTTTTTTACTGTTTGTTTTCATGTTGTGTGTGAAGCTGCATCTGTCAGACGAAACATTAAAACTCTGCAGCACACAGTTATTTTACTGTCACTGCTTTGGACTTCGTCAGCTCCACGTCAGCATGAAATAATATCTGAAAAGTTCCAACTTAATAGTTTTAAAGTGGAGCAGTTGGTGCATGAACTCAGCATTAGGTTCAGTCTGCAGCAGGAACAACTGTCCTTTGTCCTTTTAAAGGTTTCCTGCTGATCCTTAAAGTCTTAAAAGGCATTGAATTCAACAATCTAAAACTAAGGCCTTAATTCGACTTAAAATGTCTTAAATTGATCTTTCAGAGGTCTGAAAATGTAACACGTTGTAAGTAGAATGATTGTAATTCATCTTAAACATTAAAATAATTGGGAACATTTATTTATTTTTTTATTGTTTAGTTTTAAATAAACATTTGGGTGAAATTGTTGCTAACTGTTTTTTTCATTTGACTTTATTGTGAAGTTGGTCTTAAATTTCATTTAAAGTGGCATTAAAAAGTCTTAAAAAGTCTTAAATTTAAATGACCTTAAGTTGTAGAAACCTTGTTTTATGTCATTTGAACTGTTTGTTGCAGGACAAACTTATTTTAGATGTATTTATAATCTAATGAAAGCACCTTTTTCATTATTATGACCCCTGTATGTGAAGAGTAAGCAGGAGTCATGTTGTTTTCGTACTGTTTATTAAAAAAAAAAATTCAGTGATTTTTGTGGTTGTTGCTCAAAAACTATTAAACATAGGAGCTTCAGATTGATTTTGTTGTTTAGCTCTGATGAGGGGCTGTCCATAAGACCCCCACCCAAACCAATACAATTTTGGGATGCACTTGGTAGCATTGTAAGAAAATACGTGTTCAATATCGACTGAAGTCAAGATGAAAACACAGTTGTTAAATAAAATGATTTGTGAAAGGAATAAAGTCATACAACACCAGAATTCTGGACCTGAGTGAGGTTCATTTGTCACCGGCTGACAAGGAAAACCACACTAAGAGTCAGGATGTACATCTTTTATACATGATTCTTCAATGCCTGAGTTCGCCCCCTACTGACCTACGGCTGAATCACAGGCATTCATACAATAATCTCAACCTAATGTTGTTATAACGGTTCACTCATGTGTTGTTTATGATTCGGACATGTAACTACTCTATATCAATTAACACATAATAGACTAAACATTATAAAAATATTATAAAAAGGAAACCCTAATAATCTAGTGTGGTTTCTAACATCAGTACTAATCTGTAATAATTATAAATTTCTTCAGCATGACATTTATTAGGAATAAAGTCTTCTGAGTTCTGGTGCATTTGTGCGTGCGGGGGTCATTATGTTACCGCTATGCGGTACCTAGTTTGATTTTTGATTGGCAATTAAAAATAGAACGAATGATACCCTGGTCAGTGTATCTTTTGGTCATTGGATCTTCATTTTAGAAACGGGTATTAAAAAACAAGAAACAAGTAGCTGTTTGATTTTTGTTTTTAAAATACTGAAATTAAAATTAAAAATACAAAGCGTTTCTCATTCTGTTTCAGATAGCTATCTATTCCCCCACCAGAAGGGGCGCTCGCCTTTCAACTCTGCATAATAAAACACAAATTTCTGTAAATAAAAGGCTGTAACAAACGAGTGTTATGATGACTGTTGCTCTGTATGTATTTCATACATTTATTTAATTGTGTTCTGCTGGTGAAAATGACTCCTTCAGATTGTTAAATGAAAATAAAACCTGTTGTTGTGGTTCATAAATAATTTGTTCACAGTTTGTGTTTGTTTCCTGCTCAGGTGAAGATGTGTTCATCAGCTTGTGTGGGACATGTGAGGAGTTAAAGGTCCGTCTGGACACGGACGTCCTGCAGCTGAAGAGCACTTTCATCAACATGTCCAACGCTCACATCGTGTCTTTAACCAACCGCTGGGATGTTTGTCTTCATTACCGCTGGACAGAGTGGAGCAGCCATCAGGTGGAAGACCTGGTCTCTGTCAGGTTGGACACAAAAATGTCTCTCAGACTCATGTACTTTTTAAATATATGTGTTTATTTATTTTTTAACAATTTTGTCAGAAAAAACTCCTGTATTCATCAAACTTCTTAGAATTACTCTTAAGAACACTGTCAAGAGTGAAACTAAGTGTTCACAGAGTAAAAGTCAGTTATGAAGCATCTCAGTCTGACTTTAAGTGAAGTGTAGACTAAAGGGCTCGACACACGGGAGGCGACGTCGCTCGCTCTCCATTCATTTCCTATGGAGCCTGTGCGGTGAGGCGACAATCGCTTGCCCTCCTCCAGCTAAGTGACCGGTGAAAATCGTGCATGTGAAATTTCACGCACGTAGACGTGCACACGTGAGC
>NW_013952491.1:1184931-1205893 GCF_001266775.1 Austrofundulus limnaeus
GGTTAATCTTGGACAATATCTGATGATCGACTCTTTTAAATGAAACCAGAGAGCGTTGACAGAGAGGAGAAGGTAGAAATGACTCAGCCTGGAACTAAAGTAAAGTTCATTGTATTTAAAAATCACACTCAGGTGGGAGACCCATGGGCTGGATGTGGCCCGCAGGCCGCCAGTTGAATAGAGTGACCAAAGTTCAGCCTGCCAATCTTAAACCCAAACCCCCAGTTTTCTACTTTAGTTAACTTAGTTCGACATAGACACATGTGGTATCTACAGAAACGTCAGAATCTTTGCTACAAGCTGGTAAAAACATTTCTATGAACACTCAAAACAGTTAAAACTACAAGCAGTCGAAGATAAAACTATGAAAGTGAAAATAAAGTTGGTTTAAAGATTTGGTAATTCAGAGATGTTAAAATAATATTTGTGGTAAATAAGAGGCCTAATGTGTTCTTTTTGTTTTTGTTGTTTTATTATCACTACGTTTATCATGTGTTCATGATTAAATACAGCAAAATAAACTAATTCAAAGGTAACAGATCTTTGTAATCCTGGGTTTATTTACATAATGACTTTAATTGCTGGATGTTCGGCTCCTCAGCTGTTGACCTGCAGTAACTGTGGCCCCCAGACAGATTTATTTGAATAGCCCTGTTTTAACCACATAAGAGTCGTCTGGAGCAGACTGAACATTTCAGGAGAGAAAGACTGATTCTTAGACTGAAGAATTTTGATAACTGGTTTTTACACTGAAGTAGCAGCAAATGTAAGAAATTTTCAGCACTTCAGTCCAGAATTCCTCTGTAAGAAGTTTAACTACGGGCCCAGATATCCATGTTTTTCCTCTGTCAGTAACTTTTGTTCTCCTCAGTTTTTCACCTTCTCTCTGTCCTCTCTGAAGGGAGAACCACGTGCTCCTGCAGGAGGAGGAGGAGGAGAAAGAGTCTAACCCCTCAGCGATTCATCACCTCCCACTACTGTCCAGATCCCCACAGGAGACCAGAGACCAGGACCACCTGCTGCCCCTGTCGGACGGCTGTATAACCGTGGAGCCGTTGGTGTGTTTGTGTTTCCTCCTGAATGTTTTCACTTTGTCTGTACAAACATTACATTCAGTTCAAACATCTTTTCTAAGCTGGCAGGTCTGCAGTCATTTGTTGACAAGTTAAAGTGGTTTGGTTTACGTGAAGAGTAGTTATGAGCAGTCAGTGTGTTACCTGCAGTAGTCAGAGGAATCTCACCTATCTGCACCTTTTCTTTATTTAATTTTAGCTTTTAGCTGCTGTAGCGGTTCTTTTAGCTTCAACAACTCGGCCTCCACTCTGTGTTTCATACAGTTTCTCTTGTTTTAATAAAGTTATTGTCTCGACGTTCTTCCAGGAGGGGGAGATATTCCCAAACACCACAGCCAGGTTTATTATCGTCTTCCAGCCTGAGGAGGCCAAACTTTACCAGCACACCATCTACTGTGACGTAGCAGGTGAGTGCCTCCATTTATAACTGAATAATTTATCATTAAAAACATTACAGCTCAGGTCTGCAGCTCTGTTCTCACCGTACATCAAGTCTCCTGTTTGAACACAGCTGTTTAGTTTATTTACTTAATCTGAGTTTTCCACGGTCCGATCACGGACTTATCAAGGTAATAATAGTTTAGGATTTTTCATTATATTTTAGTTTTATTTTGTTGTGACTTTTTTCTTTTAATTCAGTAACCGTATTTATTCAAGTATAATATGCAAAATTAAATCCATAAAATCATCCATAAAGTTGGGGGGTAGTACTATACTCTGATAAATATTTTTACTTATGTGTTTTAACTGAAATATCGGCTTCATTCACAAAATGCCTGAGTCCGGAAATGACTGAGACCGCGTCGTAAAAATCAGTTGAAACGAGCTCACCTCTGACACTCCTCCGTGCTTCAGAGCGAGATAATAACAGATCCAGGCAGGCGACATGATGTGAAAAAAAGGGGAAAAAGGCAGTCCTGCACCTTAGTAATGATAACAAACTAATGACATTAGTGTGTGACCGAGCCGCTCCTCGAACAACAACAAACACATGTTCGTCTGTAATGGCTGCCGTCTACCGGTGTTCTGAAAAAGGTTGTATCCCTGAAAAA
Source organism: Austrofundulus limnaeus (assembly GCF_001266775.1). Taxonomy (NCBI): domain Eukaryota; kingdom Metazoa; phylum Chordata; class Actinopteri; order Cyprinodontiformes; family Rivulidae; genus Austrofundulus; species Austrofundulus limnaeus. The sequence continues at coordinate 1,187,057 of NW_013952491.1, forward strand.
AGTTTCCCCACCAGAGGGGGAGCTCACGAGTAGGAAGTAAGCTGCTTTTCCCCCAGAAGATGGTCCAAATCTCAAGTCTCTGACTTTTGTGTTGGCGCCTCCTGGTGGACTATGTGTAAAATGCCAGAATTCATATGATGCTGCTACAGCTGATATATATTTGTTGTCAAAATACCTTTTAGTACATATGTTGTTAAAATAAAATGAACAGTCCAATGATCATTTTACTGATATGTATAAAGACTGCAAAAAGGCTGAAAAATCTTCAAGTTTGTATGAAACTGGAGGTAGTTTGAGGATTGAATTTTTTATGCTTTTTAAGCTCAAAAAAAGGGAGAGATCATATTATACATGAGATCGTATTATACATGAATAAATACAGTAATTTTAATTAGTTTTTACAGTGGATTTGCTAGTTTTTATTATTATTGCATTTTTAATGCTTAGTTTTACTTTAGTATTTATTAGTTCTAGTAGTTTTTTTTATATACCGTAATTTGAATAAACATATTTGCAATGCATCCTTAAGCTTGTGATGTTCCTGTGAGTTAACTAACCAACAGATATTTGGTCACTAGTTAAATCAGTCCATTATAGCGACACCTTCCTAAAATAATTGCGTAATCCAGTTTTGCCAAAAAAAGGACTTGGTGATTATTTTAGGACGATGACAATAGTTGTCTCCAACTTGCTGCTACCTGCTGCTTGTTTTTCACTGGAGCTACTGAGAGAAGCTAGCTCATAGTTAGCATCTTATGTGAGTTTGATTCATGCAGTTTTTCCCTTGAGAAGTATTCCACCTGTTTTATCACCTGTTTCCATTACAAGACACTTGATTTGATTTTTCCCTCAGTCATATTCAAAATAATGTTAAAGAGGACATCACCGCTTTCTCCGAACTTCTGCTGTCGTCATTTGTTAGACGATGCTGAGCAGCAGCAGATTGTAACCAAATATTGTTATGGACTGAGATGCTGTAAGCTGCCCACTGTTAATGTGAAAATACTCAATTTGAAATAAATAAATAATGATTAGTTTAATCAGTCTACACAGCTCAAAATAAATCAACAAACACTAAAACTAAGGAAATTCTATCTATAATTTCAGTTAGTTTTAGTTTTGTAGAAATATTAAACAGTTTTAGTTACTGTTTGTTCATTTTATTACAGTTTTTATTTATTTCAGTTAACTAAAATGTTTTTTCTATTTCAGTTTTTGTTATTTAGTTAGTTTTAGTTAACTATAATAACCCTGGGAGTTATCAGCTCCTGGAGGGAAACCCAGACATCCCTGTCCTCAGAGACTCTCCAGGTCCTTATGAGGAAAGCTTACAGTGTGCTCAGACCTTTATAAAGCTGTGGGTCCGCCCTGGAGTCTCCTCTCTTTGAGACGTCATCCTGAACCACCTCAGCTGACTCCTTTTGACGTGGAGGAGCAAAAGCTTTGCTCCTCACGATGACAGAAGTCTAAACCCGAGCCAGGCCACCCTACAGAAGACTCCTTTTCATCTGGGATCTTCTTTTAGCCGTGATCCTGTGTGCTGTGCGGGGACGCCCCCTTGACCCGGTGCAGGTGGTGGGAGACAGAAGGACTCTGACTAAAATAACATCATTGACAGAGAACGTCTCCCACCTCATGCATGGAACTGTTTCTGATCTGCAGAGCTCGTTCAGTGACAGACTGCTGCATCACTTGCACAAAGGAGCGTTACTGCAGATCCTTCCTCCCATCAGCTGTTAGACTCTGCAACCACCACTGCTCCTAACAATCTCCATAAGCATCAAACAACTCTAGCTCTCATTCATTGCACAAATAATACTCTGTGGCACTTGTACATCGTTTTTCCTGTACTGGAACAATAACGTAATGACTGAGTTCGACTTAAACCCGCCCCCTCGGATCATCTGTCATGTCTGTTTTTCCTGTAATGTTTTTCTTTTTCTGTATGGTATCTTGCATTTATTTTTTTATTTTTATCTTATTTCATCTTTATAGTCTTGTACAGTAATTTAGATTTTTTTTCTATTTTAAATTTTTATTGTTATTACTTTAATTCTATTATTATTGCTACAGTTGATAATGTCACATAGTAATATACTGTTTTGTATCTGTTGCTGCTGTGACAACTGAATTTCCCCGCCGCGGGACAATAAAGGCTGATTCTATTCTATTCTATTCTATTCTATTCTATTCTATTCTATTCTATTCTATTCTATTCTATTCTATTCTATTCTATTCTATTCTATTCTATTCTATTCTATTCTATTCTATTCTATTCTATTCTATTCAAACCTCAGAACTGAATATAACTATAGTATTCTTTCTTTCCTCACATATGGATGTTGCCTCGTCTGATTCTAAATTAAAGCTTTTATCTGATGTTGAACCTTCAGTTTATAGATTCTGCTATCAGAATTTCAGTCTCCTTTCCTTTCCTTTCACTAAACATTGACAGGTTTAAACAATAAATAAATAAAGTTTAAATTGTCCTTGAACCAAGGACGACTCTGTTATTTTTGTGTTTGTTCTTCACCTTAACAGCGTTAAGCTCACAGCTCAGCCCTCCTGTACCGTAAATCCGTAGCTTTAGTTTTCTCATAAAGATTCTTCTCCTCTGCTGGGAGCTTCAGAGGTCAGACAAGTCTGAGTCTGAGTAACGAAACACAACTTCTCCACCGTTTCCTTTTCCTCCAGGGTAGAAAAGTTGGTTGAATCATCTAAATATTTGTAACCGTTGGATAAAAGAGTCGTTTTAGTTCTGCAGATTAACATTAAACTAAAGACGTTTCCTGATGTCTGCTGATGTTCGGTTCAAATAATGTTAAAAATGAAAATCTGAGCTGCTCTTTAAAACAATTACCACATCATAAAGGTCACGAGAGGCTGTTGGAATATTTGCATGTGGCCTCCATGTGTGTCTTTTAGCCGGAGGTGAGATTTCCATTCATTTCCATGTTTTCTAAAGCAGGTGAGGATCTGACCGACTTCATTCTGTGAATCGTTGTTTCCCAATTCTTGACTTTGCAAAAGATGCTTAAGAAAATGAACCAAACCAAAACCAAGTCCTCTCATTGTTTCCTTCAACAAACAGATGAAATCTAAAGGACTGTGTTTGATTCTGTAAACTATTGTCAAAATAATGTGGTTTCAAACATTAGTTTTTATTGTTGCATCTTTTCTCCCTTTGTTTCTCCTTTGAGCAGTAAGGATCTTTAATCCTTGTTTTTTTAATTTATCACTTTCTTTCTGCTCCTGTGTTCAGGCCGTGAGTCCCGGTTACCCCTCACCGTACAGGGTGAGGGTCTCGGACCAGATCTCCAGCTCAGTTGTACCCTGATCAATCTGGAAAATGTGTTTATAGATCAACAAACACGTTCTGAGGTAAGAGACCTGAAGACCTCGTTAGGAAATCACATATTTAGTTTTCTTGTTTAACTTTTGATTAAAACAAGTTAACTTTGTTCCTTTTTAAAAAATAAAATAAACTCCAAGAATCTCAAACTGAAATTAAAGCAAACCAAATGCAGTGTGAATGCTTAAAGCTGAAAGATTATTACTGAAAGCTGCTGAAGAGCTGAAAAAGTTGAACAGAAAAGCCGTTAATGTGAGTTCAGTTTGAATGACTGACTTTAGCTAAAGACAGGAAAACTGAAGTAAAAACATGTTGAAGTGAGCAGACACATGGTGATCGCTGAGTACAAATGTTCACATTGGCAGAAAACAAGAAGAGTTGCAGATTGTTGTAAAATAGCTAAAGAAGCCGAAATGAGCAGAAAAATAGCTTAGAAATAGCTTAAATTAGCACAAAGAAACTGACAAAGCACATATCTGCGGAAGGAAGTAGTAAGAAGCTGAAGTTATCACTAAAAGGTGAGTTTAGCTAAGAAAACATCAAATGAGCTAAAAACACAAACAGCTGAAATAAGCAGCTGAAAAAGCTTAAATAGCAGAAAGAACTACAAAAGTTGAAATTAGCAGAAAAGGTCAAAATGATAGTTAATAAAGCAGAAAAAAGCTCAAATGAGCTAAAACATCCAGCTGAAATTAGCAGAAAGCAGCTGAAAGAAGCATCAAAAGCTTAAATAGCAGAAAGAAATACAAAGAACCATAAAAGTTGAAATTGGCAGAAGAATAGCAGAAAAGGTCAAAATGATTGCTAAAAAGCCGAAAAAGCTAAAATCAGCTAAACAGAAGCCGGAGGAAGGTGAAATTAGCACAAGGAAATAACAAAAAGGCAGAACTAGAAGAAAAGCTGAGAAGTTCAGTAAAGATTTTTGAACATTTTGAAGAGTTTTAGACACATCCGTTCATTTTCATCTCATTTTCATTGAGAAAACAACTAGCAGAAAAAGCTAAATATGTCAAAAGGTATAAACTGCTGAAGTAGCAGACCTCATAGCTGAAATGTGCTGAAGGAGCTGAAGGTTTGATGTATAAATTGTTGAAGTGTGAAAGCTTGTGAAGCCTTGTGACAATTAAAGGCCTAAACTAAATTTTCAGTTTCCTACGCAGCTCACCTGATGCACATCTATAAATTTATATACTTAACAAAAGTTTTATGTGATTTATAAACAGACTACTGTCAGCTCGTTATTAATATTGAACCTATTTTATGTTTCTCCAGGGATCAATAAAGTTTATATTATTTATATCTGTACAACCTTTATAAACGCCTGGATAATTTATAAGCTTCATATTAGAGCAGTGCGTTATATGTGATGGACAGAAACTATATGAAGTTGGTCTACGGTAGAAATTCACCCTCTATCGTCCTGTCATCATCATCACACCTGTGTCAACAGGGCTGTGAGTGCAGACACACCTGAGCAGGACGAGTTCCAAATATAATGAAGAAATAGTATTTTAAAACACATATAGAGAGAATAAATCCTCATATTTCCTCCTCCTGCTGTAGAAAAGTTACGTTGTGTGGTGGGATCATTTCCTCCTCCCTCCTGCTGCACGTCACACAGAGCGAAGCTTTAACAACAACTGTAGTTTTTTACACACAAGTTGTCGGGAGAAAAAAACTTGTTTTTATGTGTTGTTTCCCACAGAGATGATAAAAAGATGTGGACGTTCGTTCAGTCATAAATCATTTTGTTAATGTAACAGTTCTGCTCTGAGAGCAGCAGAGTTCAGCAGACAGCTCATTGTATGGCAGGCAGATATTACATTTATTTGGCTTCACCACACTTACATTCCAGTTATGTGAAATAGTTTTTTATGACAGGACTGTGCAGCTGAAGGTCCTGTCACACTATAACATTTTATACAACTTATGCCAACTTAGAATGTTTTTTTTTTATCTAAATTTACTTGAAGTACTGGTTATAACATGCACTTAGTTTTGATATTGTTGAAAATATGAGAAATGTTTTTGTTTGTTTCTGAAACCGTTTTTCAATATATAAAACATTATTTTGTATTTCTGTTATGTTCATTTGCACTACAGCAAAAACACTGGGTTTGATTATGATTTTAGTTTTCTGCTAAATAAATGCTTTAAAAATTACATTATTTTAGTTTTTTTATGATCATTTTCTACTGTGATATCTACTGTTACTGTGAAGGATTCAATTTATACCCTGATATGAATTTGAGGTCATACCACCCAGCCCTACTTCACATATTAAAAACAGTTACTGAATGTTTATTTATTTATTTATTTATTTATTTATTTATTTATTTATTTATTTATTTATTTATTTATTTATTTATTTATTTATATTGTTCAGGTGCAGCTGTTCAACAATGGGCCTATCGACGCCCCCTTCAGGTTTCGCAGCAGCAGCAGCAGGTTTGGCGGATGTTTCTCCTTCAGTCCAGAGGAAGGCCTGGTTCCCCCCGGGGCCTGCCAGGCTGTGGAGGTCCTCTTCCAGAGTCCCACATTAGGACGTTTCTCTGAGGACGTGCTGCTAACTGTCCCAGGACAGCCTCGACCTCCTGCCTTAACCTTCAGGTGAGGCTGGAGTTTATGTTTCGAAGGAAAAGGAGGCGTCATTTTGTGCTGCTCTATCGTTGTTTTTATTTTTTAGGGGTTCTGTCATCGGCCCCACGTTTCATTTTGATGTTCCTGAGCTCAGTTTTGGAGACGTAGCTTTCGGTGAGGCTTATTTCATCCAGTTAAACTTTACTTTGTGTTTCACTCCTGATTCCTCTCCGTGTTTTCTTGCAGGTTTCCCAGCTACGGTGACGTGCACGCTCTTTAACACATCCTTCGTGCCCATGACCTTCGCCCTCCGGGTCTTTGGGGATGGATCAGAGTCCCCCAGTGTCAACAGCACCGACCAGGTGTCTGATTTATCCCTGAAGAGGTGGCAAGGACACGCAGCTCCACGCCGTCTCGTGGAGTTCACCATCAGCCCCGCTGCTGGCTCCGTGCGCTCCATGTCTCAGGAAACCATTCAGGTATGATTTACCTGCAAATTCATCCCAAAACAAAGACGTTCACAGTTTGTTTCACCTTTTCTAACATGTTTACAGTCTTCAACAAAGCATGAATCCAAGAGACAGTCCATTTAAAGTCTGTCTTCAGTTTTACAGCCTTTTTTAAACCGAAGGTTGTGGGAAAACGACCCAAAGTGCAAACTCAACAACAAAAGAGGAGAGAGAAACGAGAAACTAAAGCTTTGAATAATAAGAAGTAAAACTTCTGAGGGGGCAGCTAAACAACCGACAACAGAAAACCCAGAGAGACAATAAAACAAGAAGAAACAGTTTGATGAGAGCAGGGAGTGAAAGTAAACAGGGAGGGGGGATTATTGAGTGATTACAGCTGGACTGATTACGTTTGTTTTATTACAAAACTATTTTAAAAAATAGATTTTGTTTCCTGATATTTGACATATTAAAGAAGCAAAATACCATGTCCTTATTTGTATTTGGGTTGTACGCATAAAAAAATTAGACAAATCTTTTCTGTCAAACAGCTGATTTTGTTCTTAAATCTTCTTTTGAGCTTCTGCAACCTGCAGGTGCAGAAGCAAAGAAATAATCCACCAAACACTAATTTCACACTAATATTAATTACTTATTTATTTTAAGCTTTCATAAATAGTGCCAAAATGTTCCGATTTCTTTTTTTTTTTACTAAAACCTCTGTTACTTTGCTCTTCTTTATTTCAGCAGCATGAATCTTTGCACGAGTAATGTCCACATATGTATTCTTGGTTTCAGAGTTTTTGGTTTTATTTATCATATTTTCAAAAGGGTTATAAGCTTTATAAAACAGAAAACATCAGGAGAGGAAACAAATCTTTTTTTCTACATTCCATCCTCATGTTCTCTGAATCAACAGCATCTTCTGTTCTGATTAGACTTCTGATGACGTCTCACAAATGTTAGCTTTATTTTGATACCAAGATGATTTAAACAGGATATAAATGCTGAGAAACACCTGAGGACTGAACCCAGGACCTTTGTGCTGTGAGGTCCTCAAACCTGCCTTTAAATAAAGTCATCACTTTATCCTCATTAAACAAAAAGAATGACCAGTGCCTGACCATTGTATGACCATTGTGTGACCATTGTGTAACCAATATATGACCATTGTGTAACCAATATATGACCATTGTGTAACCAATATATGACCATTGTGTGACCAATGTGCGACCATTGTGAAACAAATATGTGACCATTGTGTGACTAATATGTGACCATTGTGTGACTAATATGTGACCATTGTGTGACTAATATGTGACCATTGTGTGAGCAGGTGACGCTGTGCTCCAACACTGTTAAAACGTACAATGTGGTCCTGGTGGCTAAGGTGGACTTTGTTGAAGAGGAATCATATCTTCCTATCAAAGCCAGGTTAGACCCGTTCACATCTGTCATTAGAAATAAATACATTCAGCTGTTTTATTACATCAAAATATGCAGCTCATCAAAGACGACACTTCACAAGGAATGTTTGATGTTATGTTAACTTAGAAACATACAACAATTTTTAAACAATATTTAGATGTTAAGAGTTTTCCAGTTGGAAAGATAAAAACTTTGCCAGCTCGCAGGGAAAATGACAAAAATTGTCTTTTTTTAGTCAAAACCATGTTTTTTTGTATCTACTGCTCAAAAAAGTTCTTCAAAAAAGGATTTAAATGAATTTTAAATGACCTGTAGATGAGGTTGAGGTGATGTTGCAAACATTTTAACCAATAGTTGCCTAATTCTCCACATCAGTTAGAGACAATCCTTGGGTCGATGTGACGAGTTGAATTGCAGGTGTTTAGATAATTAACAAACTACCTAACTAATAGAATAAATTGTTGCTTTCAGTTTAATGTGTATTTGGTAAAGGCCTAATTGAATTCTATAACAATTTAGGCAACTACATTATGTGCTACTGTAATATTTTCTAAACTCCTGTCAGAGCAGACTTTGTTTTTAAAAGTTAGTCAGATTTTTGAAGTTCTATAAAACAACGTGACAGGAGGATTTCCCTGACAGTATTATAACTTTATTTTATTTAAATAAAGCAATAAACACCTTGACAAAGAGGGAATATTGGACAACCTTCACATCTTCATAAACACACAGAGCTTTGTTTGTCAACTCTATGTTCACTTATCAGATTATAAAATGGTTTTATATTCATGAATTTGTATTATGAATAAACTTTATATTTAAAGTGCCTGTGACATCGAATTTCTGTAATAAATGTGCATGTGTTTTTGGAAAGAGAACATTGAAAATATGTTGCAAAACAAATTTCACTCTGTTGAGTTGAACAGTTGTTGAGATATTTGCATGTGAAGAAACAGGAAGTGATGTCAAAGGGGAATGTCTGCATGTAAACAGAGCAATGCTACAATAATTAGAGAACAATCTGATGTTTCTTTAGTTTATTTTGAGTCACTATGAGATTTGAAGAAGAGTTTAAATAAGATTGTTTCAATAAACAAAGACCAGAGAGTTTATTTTATTAAAGAGTTCTCCTTTGATGTCACTTCCTGTTTCACTTTGCTGAGCCAAATTCAAGAGAAATTATGGCAGTTATGAGACAAAATGGGTTAAATCATGCGTATTATGCTAATTTTCTTTAATATAAATGTTTTCTTTGACTTTTTGTATTTTGAAGGATACGCATGTCACAGGCCCTTTAAAGAATTCTACATGAACAAATGACAGATAACCATCACACCTTCCCCCTTCTCTCTGTTGATAGGTGTGTAGTGCCTGACGTTACCGTTGAAACTCCAGTTTTGGACGTCCAAAGATGTTACCTGAACCACCCCAGAGAGCTGACAGTGAAGCTGATCAACTCCAGCGACCTGCCCGCCTGCTACGGCCTGCTGGATCAGGTTCAGCTGTGTGCATGTGGCACGACACATGATGGATGGTTTTAAATAAAAATATGAAAACTGTGCATTATAGCTCTAAGAGTGAATGGTAAAAGACTAAAATGATTCTACCTGTGTGTGATTGTTCTCTAATTATAAACACAGATGTTCTGTTACGGCTCCAGAGGTTTTATTAAACATTGTTTGTGTGTGTGTTATTGTTGTCAGGAAAATGAGGAAGATCCACCGTTGGTTTTTGAAAGTCCAGCTCCCAGAGGAGTTCTTCTTCCTGGCCGATCAGAAGAACTTCCTGTGGTCCTGCTGGTGAAGGCTGTAGGGGAGCTGCGTTGCTCTCTACGTGTCGCTGTGTTCGGCAGACCCCAGCCTCTGGTCAGAAAACCTCAACGTTTGTGTCGCAGGTTGAAGCTATAGACGTTGTGTTTTAGTTTTATAAACGAGTAATCTGTTCTCCTTCCTGTTGTTTCTCAGGAGGTGGTTCTGTCGTGTGTTGGGCAGGGACCGGTTGTTCACGTTTCCAGCACTCAGCTGCAGTTTGGCAGAGTTCCTGTTCTGACAGACGTCATTCAAACCCTGCAACTGTTCAACCAGTCGCCCATCCCAGCCCGCTTCAGTACCGCCACGGTACAGACTCACATCACACCTCACCAGGCTTCAGAAGCACACACAACTCCAAACTGATTACTAATGTCTTGTGCTTTTCCTTTGACTAATTCATTGCAGTCTAATTGGACATGTGATTAATGAGTCAATAAGTCCAAACCTTTAAACCCTGCATGTAATTAGTTCCTGTGTCAATTTCTTGTTTTACCCCAGAGGGATCCTTGTCTTCAGATCAGGGCTCTTTGTCTGACCGTTATGAACCGGTCACATGGAGACGACCTGTCAGGGATTTATTTCATCAGTTTACAGGCAGGATGAGGCTGTTTACATTTGTTGTTAGAAATCTGTGTAAGTAAGTAACAAAGTTATAATAGTTTTGGATTTTTCATTATAGTTTAGTTTTATTTCGTTTTGACTTTTTTTCTTTGAATTCAGTAAGTTTTTATTGTTTGTTTAAAGCTTATTAGTTTTCTTATAGTTTAAAAAACATATTTGCCAATGCATTGTCCTGCTTGTGTTGTTTCTGAGTTAACTAACAGCAGCCATGGGTGTAGGAATGAGTTTACTGTTGAGGAGGACACATAATACTGGAAACCTGACAGATTTGTACTTAGTCTGAACAGAAATATGTCATAAATTAACTGTACACTGCAAAGCTATTGGATCTTTTCTTGGAAAAATGGTGATGTGGGTAAACCACCCAACAAAACATCTAGAGTCTAATAGGATTGCACAGTATAACAGATATATTGTCATCACAATGTCAGTGTGTGAATACTCATACCGCAAAGGACTTCTTGATGCACAATAATTGTTGACTAATGTACTTGAAGAGGTTTGAAGTTGTATTTTTCATGCTAATGCAATATTTAACCAGTAGGACAGAGTCTCATGGCAGCAAAAGCTCACACCTGACCAAAAATACTAAAAGTCACATAAAACAGGAAGTACAGATTAGAAAGAGAGGAAAGAAAAGACATCGATCACATCTGATATCATCATTGTACTTTTTACAAATATTACTGTCATCAGAAGATTTTCTAATATAAAATATCTGTTCTGTGTTTCTCTGTCTTACCTGTTGGTCTGCTCCTGTCTCTCCCTCACTCCGACTTCCTGCCTCTGATGTCCCTGCATGACATCATCATGTTTACAACAGAGAACACAACATCACCAGCAAGTGACGTAATGAAGCTAAAAAGTATCTGTTAAGGTTTTTGTCATACAACTGATTTACAGATGTACAACTCCTGGCAAAAAGTCTGGAATCAGCAGTCTTGGATGAGCACTCATTCAAACATTTCATTCTGTAAAACAAACTCAGATCAAAAACATGATACAATAATGAGGTCATCCCAAAGTGCAACTTGTTGGCTTTCAGGAACACTCAAAGAAATGAAGAGAAAACATTGTGGAAGTCAGGGAATGTTACTTTTATTGATCAAGCACAGGGAAAAAAGTATAGAATCATGAAAAACAGATAAACAAAAGACCATTCAAAATACATCACTAGTATTTTAGTATTTATTTAGTTGCACCACTTTTGGCTTTTCTAACAGCTTGCAGTCTCTGAGGCATGGACTTGATGAGTGAAAAACAGTATTCTTCATCAGTTTGGTGCCAGATCAGCGTTGCAGGTCGGAGCCTTCTTGTGGACTTTTTTTCCAATTTCCACCACAGGTTTTCAGTTGGGTTGAGATCTGGACTGTTTGCAGGCCACGACATCGACTGAATGTGTCTTTCTCCAAGGAATGCCTTCGCTGTTTTTTAACAGTTTTGCTTTTAAACATTTTCAGCTCTCAGGAAAACTCTGTCAGCAATAAGAATTCACAGAATGCAGATTTTCTAGCTGATTTTTTTCATGGTTAACTAAAATAAATAATTTAGTTTATAAAGCAGGTGAAGATGTTAAAACGTCTTTTAGTTGCTCATGAAAAATCTTCCTATAGATTTAGTTCTTATTATTGTTTGCTGTGTGTTGTTGACACCGTGGTGTCGGAGTGTTTCTCTGATTTCTGTGAAAGAAACAGCAGAAATTGAAATTCTAAAGTGTTCCGACTTGTTCAATCAATGCTAATTAAGCTGTGAGACGCAGCAGGTTTGATGTGATTATTGAGATTCCACTCATCTTCCTCCTCACTCCGGGGAGACAACCCTGCGCCCCCCTCCCTCCCTCTGACCCCACCCACCCCCTCACCGTGATCACCCTGGCATCGACCCGCTCCTCCGCTCGATCGGACCGACACTGGGAAAGTGATGTACGACTCCCGGCGCCGCTCGCTGCTTATGTGCAGTGAGCGTTTCCCCTCAGAAGCGTAAAGCAGCTGGAGACGCGAGCATAAAACACTTTTTATATTTCATTTGTCCAATCTTCCCGCGCCTCGGTGCGGCGCTCGCAGCAGCAGCAGCTTCTCCTCGCTGATCGATAACCTGCTGTCCTACGAGAGCCACCGAGCTTCACTGCATCTGCTGGAAGCTAATTTTCCAAATCTCAATTAAAAGTTTACGTTCCAGCCCCCCGTCAGCACAAATCCCAAACGCAGCATTGATTGTAATCTGAGCCAGTGCTTGGTCAGATGTTTGTTTACAGAACTGTGAGCAAGACGAACATCAGATCTTCTGGTTTTGCTTCACACTTCAATTTTAAATAAACACGCATGTTTCTGCAGATGTATTTAAACATATTACTGAAACAGAATGAATGAAAAATAAGACTTTTGATGTATTTAAGGCACATTTGTGATACGAATCCAGCTCATATTAAAGATGTATTTAATCTTAGTTATGTCAGACAGAAGCCGCTACTCTTCTTTTACCCGTACGATCTCATGTTTCACAGAAAGTTGATGTGATTTTAAAGTTATCTGATACACACATCCATCTTCCAACCTCCAGCCGTGGGTGAAGACCTGTGTGTCTCAGTCAGAGGGAGGTAATCTCATACAGGGGTTATTTTAATGCATCACGTTTCAGTGATGGAACAAAGGTGTTTCCAGAGGAAGACGTAACGTAACACTTCACTCATCTACGGTGTGGTATCAGGACCAAAATAAGGCTATTGTGCAGGAGGCTAAATCTCTTCCTAATCCAGCTATTGATCAGATTAATGATAGGCTGAGGTTCTGACGGTCTGTGCTACCCATCAGTCCGTCCTACCTTGTGGCAATACGCAGACCGATGTTAAGTCACATGTTACTTACTCAGCAGTTTTCTTATCAATATGTGCTACCTGTACGTTTCTTAAGTTTTATTTAACTAAGCTGCTGTTCCTCAAACATTAAAATATTGTTTACCACACTGTAAACCAGAAATTAGTCCCATTGTTTAGAGTCACTTAAAGTTTACAATCGATGGCTTGTGGAAATATTTGTCACTGGCTTTAGTTTGATGTCTGTAATATCGGTATTACACTGTAAACAAATAGCTTTTATTTGAAACAGTTTGGATATCCTGACACATTCTCACTCCCGACTCGTCACATATTGACACTTTTCCAAGGTTCCCTCTGCGTCTTATTTTGACGCGTTGGGTAACCCCGTCGCGTCAGTTATTGATGCACCGGGCATTTCTGGGTTCGCTTGGCGTCCAGGTTTGACGTGTTGGGACGCAAAATATAGGGGTCATTGAGTTGGGGTCCGTGGTTAATATTAGGGATCAGGGTTCAAGGTTAATTTCAGGTAGTGGGGTCAGGGATAGGATGTCTAGGGTGAATATTAGGTATTTTTAGGGTTTGAGACATGTAGATGATAGTGAATTTCCTACACTTTCTAAAAATGGTTAATATTAGAGGTCAGGGTTGATGGTTTATTTTAGATACTGGGGTCAGGGACAGGATGTCTAGAGTGAATAAAGGTAATTTTAGGCTTTGGGATGGTTAGATTTGTGTATTTTCTACACTTTCTGAAATTATGATAACAGATTCTGCCCCATCTCATCAATAACTGATGCGAGGGGGGTACCCGACGCCTCAAAACCGGACCGCACCGCTAACTGAGCAGCATACCGTGCCACGCTCATCAGGCTGAGTCTGAGTTGTTTTTATTTTTTTACAGGGCTGCAAAAGGCCTTTCTGGCGCGTTGAGCCCAGTGAAGGAGAAGTTCTACCAGAGAGCCAGTTCGAGCTGAAGATAGTGGTACACCTGAAGGACACACTTCTCTTCCAGGACAAGCTGGAGGTGTCCATACGGGACAGCAGGACCCACGTGGTGTCCGTGTCGGCCTCAGGAACCGGGACCATCATCGTCAGCGACAAGCCTTTTGGGTCCAGTCTTGACCTGGGCACACATTTCAGGTAGAAACCAAGAACATCCTCTCACGATCGTGGCACCGGCAGTGTGTCTGAGCTCTCGTGTGTTTTTGTTTTTAAGCCACAATTTGGTCACGTACCACTTCAAACTGACCAACCATGGCCAACGAGTCCACCGGATGTTCTGGAAGACTGAAAGCCTCGGCAGTGGGAGAAGCTTCCTGCCCCCACTCAGCTCTCCCAAACAGAAACCTCCTCTGAGCCGGGGGGCTTTGGTCTCCAACAGGAAGCAGTCAGGACTGAGCCTCAGCTCGCCTCGCGTGGAGCTCTTTCCAGGCGACTCATTTGACATGGAGCTCACAGCCACCTCTGACACCCCCAAGGTGGGATCATCAGCCTGAATAACGCACATCCAGGTGTTATCGTTTACATCAACGGCTTCTGTAAACTTCCAGGTCATAAAAGAGCGCCTGGTGTGCCAAGGCATCATCGGGCCCGAGGGCTGCCAGGAGACCCTCATGTCTGTGAACGTGAGCTGTCGCTTTGTGGAGCCCGTGCTCCGTTTCTCCTCAAAGCAGCTGAACTTCTGCAGGAGGAAGGTCTGTAACAAACACAATCCACCAGCAACCGTGACTCGTCACATCAAACCCAGAGTGCATCACAGCGTACATTCATTACTCAAGTAGAGGTATAGATACCAGGGTTTAAAAGTACTTCTTTACAGGTTGAAGGATCAACTCAAGCTTTTTACTCAAGCAAAAGGATAAAAAAACAAATTTATTTGAAGCTAGAAAGAACTAGAAATACTAGAAATACTTTTTACCTTTTTATAATCTATAATGCATTGGTTAAAACATTTGCATTTAGTCAAAATAGAATTAATAAATACGTTATCAATGAATGATTTGAATAAATTGTCTGAAATATAATCTTGAATCTTTTTTAATGTGTTTTTGAGCAGCAGCACCAAAAAAACGTGATTTTTGAGCAGAAATGCCTCAAATTTTTGTCATTTTCTCAGCGAGCTAGCAAAGCTTTTTTCTCTTTCCAGCTATGAAATTTTAATTTCCAAATAACTTTAAAATGAAGACAATATTCCTCATTAGAATAACCTAAAATAGAATCCAGACCAAATATTGATGAGTTCTCCTGATTAGAAAGACAAATGAATCTCTTGAATCAGTCAGGGATCAAAATGTTGCTGAAATGTTTTCCTCAGGTTGATGTGATGAGTTACAAACTCTGAGAATATCTGGTTTTATGACGGATGTTCTTGTTCAAATGGTGAGTTTGTGGAGGGTGGTAGATGTATAAATCTTATTTTTATCTTTACTTGGATCACATTTAGCCCTTGCTGTGACAATGGCTACTCTTCCTGGGGTCCACAAAAAACATTTTTTTAATTTAATTTTTATTTATTTAATCAGGACAGTACACACGAATGGACAATTTTATACTTCTTTATAGACTGTATGTATAGCATAGTTGCTAATTTACATCTGTAGTCCTGAGGCATGAAAACAACACAAGATCACAATATACAATATAAAGCAAAACACCGACACATCTTCAGACAAATGACATTACAACAATAAAATTATTCAGTGAGTACGTGACTGGGAACTTTAAAAAGACTGTTTAAGATACTTTTTTAAATGTGTAAATATGTAAATTTGTTATGAATCACTTCTACACACCTAACATAATATTAGTAACACAGCATATTAATTCATAAATGTACAATTATAACTCTTTTAAAAGCTCTTAACATTTGTTATATTTAAAAAAAGATGAAGGAAAGGGAGTTCCTTGTTCTCATTCCTCTAAAAATTAAAGCATGTCTTGTATTAAACATATGTAAAGTGTGGCTAAATAAAAGCTGATTATATAAAACAGTTGGTATCTTAGACACTATAATATGTATAAAAATTTAAAAGCTCAATCTCAACCTTATTTTGAACCCAGGGCCGACCTGCTCTGTGCAGGCTGAGAACATTTGTGTGTGAGGAACAATTCAGTGCAAGACGTGTTGCCCTGCTCTGAGCTAATTGTGTTTTAGTTGGATGTTTTTCTGAAGCACCGGACCACACCATAGGGCAATACTGCAAGTGAGACAAGACAAGTGTGTTAGGATTCATTTAAAGGGTATACTGTATAATTTAAACGTCTTTTTTATAACAACTAGTTGTCTTCCCATCACTGTAACAGTGTTCTCAGCCTGCTGAGACCCCTCTAGTGCTGTCTATAATGACTCCCAGTTCCACTTCTTCTACCTGAGTAATGGCTGTATCATTGACTGCGTTTCCATTGCACAAAACTTTGTCGATATTCTGTTAATGTTGAAAAAACAGTTTCGCAATTGCGGTGTTTCAATTAAGTAAGAAATGCTATTAAAGTCGCGTGAATACGTTTGTTCTCGTGATAAGTCATTACAAACATGGCGGCGATGGATATAAACACATAGCATGTTGCTACCACGACACTAGCGCTCATCATCAGAGGAGACGTCGATGTCTTATCAAGGCTTTTGAGCGACAAGCCCCTTATACTTGGGAGTGGCTACGTATGCTACGTTTTTGGAAAATTGTAGTCGGTGAGTTTACTACTTTCTTTTACAACTTCGTTGATGTAACTACTACTTCTATTTCCTGTTATCTTCGTCATCGTCTTTTTCACCAGTAGAAACATCCGGTTGTTGATCACGTGACTCCCGTGAAGCGAAAAAAGTGTTTCCATTGCAGTTTTGCGAAACACACCAATTTTCGATATGACCGAAAAACCACCTCACCCTAGCGCAAAAACATTTTGTCAAAAAAAATTTCAAAATTGACGTGTTTCCATTGAGCAAATTTATTTTCGAAATTCTAATTTGTGCATTTTCATGGTCAATGGAAACACAGCTATTTATAGACAGTTCTAATTCTGGCTGAGTCTTTCATTTCCAATTTGATCCAAATATTATGCTTTTGGTTTTTGATCAATTTAAAACTGATTTATTTTTATGCACCCATTTTACAACCTCCTTAAGTTTTCAGGCCAGTGTGCTGGACAGAGTGTGTACAGATGAACTTGACACACACACTGGTGTCATCAGCATACATCACAGCCCTTTTATGCTGGAGGACAAAAGGCAGGTCATTGGTGAAAACTGAAAACAGCAAATGTCTTTAGCAGCTGCTCTGTGGAACTCCACTTTGCAATTACTTTTAGCTGAAAAACTGCCGTTGAAAATACTTTTGTTAAGAAAGATAACTCACAAATCTGTTTTTTTTTATTTTATTGACATATTAGGCACAGAGTAATCCTGATCTTTGTCAAGTGTGGTGTCAAGTAGTGGTTATAGGATCACAAGAAAACTGACTCATAAATTTAAAATCATTTAAAGAAAAGAAGAAAGGAATAAAAACAGGACCTTTTGTCTTCTGATGTTTCTGCACATTTTTCTCAAACATACCTGGATGTTTGACTTCCAGGTGGAGGGCAGGGGCCTGCAGCCGGCGTACGAGAAGCTGGTTGTGAAGAACGTGTCGTCTCTGCCTCTGTCCTTGGAGCTGTCGCTGGCTGAGCCTTTCTACCTGTGTGAAGCTCAGTTAGAGAACAGCTCAACTACCAAGAAGGTTTAATTTATTTTATTTATATTAACTTTATTCATTCCATTAAAAAACAAAACACATTTACATACAACAAAACAATACAAATCAAATAAAATGAAAGGTAGCAGAAGAAGAAAAAAATCTTATGTCTGCCCCATTTGCAAAAAATAATATTAATTTCAAACAATAGTAATGAAATAATAAAACTAAACAAAACATTATACTCCTCAAACAGTAACTCTTACAAATAAATACAAACTATACATTTTTCTTTAACAAATTAACTTTTATCATTCTCTTGAACAATAATCATCAAGGACCCATCCCCTCGGGCCGACGGTACGGCTCACACAAAACACGGACAAATAGGCTCGGAAACAGCTTCTTCCCACGAGCCATCAGGGAGCTGAACAATAGAAAATAACGGCAACAAACATTAAATTTTTCAACCCATGTGTATTACAAAATGTGTGCAATATATCTCAAATGAAATATTCTCAGGAACGTCTTTAATGTGCAAAATTACAAACAATGAAGAATAATATTCTGTAAAATGTCCCTATTCTCCATTTCTATATACAGAAACGCTTTGATTTCTCTTTTTGGATAGTGCACATTTTTGTCTTTATTTGATTTTAACTTTTCTATTTTATTGTATTTTCTACTCTAGTAAAGTTATTTTATCGTGTCTAAAAAAATAAAAAAAAACAAGCACCTTGGAGCAGCAAACCCAATTTCATTATAATGCAAATTATAATGACAATAAAGGCGATTCTGATAAAAAATTTCTCACACTCTGAGTGTTTTTATGGTTTCACTGCAACTTTAGAATGAAGCAGCTTTGCCTTTTCATTTTATCTCATATTAATAAAAAACTGTAGATAATTAAAGTTCTGCAAAATGAAAATTTTAAATCTTTTCAGAAAATATTATGACCTGAAGCTGGCATTTTGTGTTGTTTTAAAACTTGCAGCGTTAAATGTATTACAGGTGCTGGTCATAAAATTAGAATATCATGAAAAAGTAGATTTATTTCAGTAATTCCATTTAAAAAGTGAAACTTGTATATTATATTCATACATTACATACAAAC
>NW_013952491.1:1208593-1209804 GCF_001266775.1 Austrofundulus limnaeus
AACCTACAGTATTTTTACAGTTTTTATTTTAGTTAAAATATATGTTTATCAAATAAAGTCTAATGTTACAACTAATTGTGGATCCATTTAAACACATAAAAACTTCCAGAACGATTTATATGTTTAAAAAAAAGCTAAATCATATTTATTGAGGGATATGAAGTGCTAATGAAGATGGAGGATTCCTTCTGTTATTTAGTTCTTGTTTTTAAGTAGTTTTTGTCAGTATAAATAAGAAGGTAGAGCCTGTTGTCTGTTGGACCAGAATGCATCAGCAGGATCCTGAATAGACAAAAGTCAGGGACAAGAGGAGAAAGGATCTGTGCCATACATTAAAACTGCCCTGTGGGACGTTTCAGCACAGCAGCTATACATTTAACCCTCTGAACTGAATCCAGCCAAACCCATTATAAATCCTCTGGGGACGACACATTTACTGATTGTGTACTTTATAAACTTTACAGTGTGCCTCTCCCCTGGCTGCCCTGGAGGAAGCTGTGAATACTGTAGTAGTCTCTACATGGCCCTGACCAAGAGCTCTGCAAGATTTATCACCCTCAATCAGCTTTTTCCTCTCCGCCTCTTCCATTTGTATTCTTTCCTTTTTGTCTCTCTCCTCTCAGGGTTTTACCGTGATTATTTATCTTTTTTTTTTTTACCTCTCCCCACTCGATCTCTGCCTCTGTTTCCTACTTTAACCTCACCCAGCTCGTCGTCTCGTTCCCGTTCTCTCACTCTTTGATCGTGACCTCTCCCAACAGTCTCCCTCGCAGGCCGTCATGCTAATTAAATGCGAACCTCGTTACTCCAAAGACTCTTTCTCCTTTATGAAACTCTCACTATCTCACCACATTGAGCTAATTACACACCTATCAGTAATTACACCACAGCCCCTGGAGATGGGACTGTGCCTGTTTTATCTGAGCAGGACAAGAGCTAAGAAGTTTATTCAACGTTCTCTTTGTCCTTATCTTGATGGATGCATGAGGGAGTCGATTATCTGTGGGATAGATCTTGTGTCAACAGGAACTGAATTTGAATTGCTCACATTGAATCTGAAATTGAATGCATTGGTTTGAAAATAAATTTTACTAAATTGAAACTGAATTTAAAGTTTTGTATCTGAATTAATTAGGGGTCCAAGCCCGAGGAAGCAGGGTAACGCAGCTGCAAAGCAGCAGCGTTTCCATGTCTCCATCGGAGCATGGAAC
>NW_013952491.1:1212325-1227655 GCF_001266775.1 Austrofundulus limnaeus
AACCAGTTGATAACAACCCTTAAACAGCTTATAACCAGTTAATAACAACCTTCAAACAACACATAACCAGTTGATAACAACCCTTAAACAGCTTATAACCAGTTGATAACCAACAGTTAAACAGTTAATCACTGCGATAAAATAACTTTGTTTTTGTCACTTTTACAGTGGATTGCATCAACTCTGTTACATACAGAAGGGAAACTTCACCAAAGTGAAACATAAATCTGTGGATCTGTGTTTGATTACTCTGCCTGGCTTTCTCAAGGACCAGGATGTGACACAAAAATCTGAATTATGGAACTGAAAGTGAAAGTAGTCAAACTGAGTTTTAATAAACCAAAACACAGTTTCAAAGCAAATTAATTCAGATACAAAACTTTAAATTCGGTTTCAATTTAGTAAAATTCATTTTCGAACCAATGCATTCAATTTCAAATTATGCACATTCAAATTCAATTCCTACTGGCACAAGATTGAACCTTAATTATCGTGTAACTGATCAGATTTAGTAACTAAAGAGGGAGCAAAAGAAATCAGCTGAGGGTCATGATCAGGAGCAAAATCTCAGCTGTCATCAGAAAATCAGTGAAAACCATTGAGACAGAAACAAATATCTGTAGCATCGTTCATTAGTGTAGTTGTGTTTTCAGCTCCTGACAGCCGGCTGCAGCTGGAAAACAGAATGGTCTCGGTGAGTGGCAGCAGGACAGGATGGAAGAGACAAAACTTAAAGACTTTGTCTCACCATCTGTTCTGTCCGCACCGCTGGGTTTTCATCGACGCCTCGTTTTTAGGCTCTTTTTTTTAAATTTTACTTATTTTTTGTTTGTTATAGTCAGACAAGTGAAACCTAGAAGCAGGATTCCTCAATGGAGGAGCCAGCAGCGCCCCCTGCTGGTTTTTATTTTTTATTTTTTACGTTTCCCATCAGCTGATGCTACAGTGGCACCAGTGTGTTCCTGCTGTCATGCACTGACATGTGCACTCACATGTGCACTCACATGTGCACAAACACTCCAACAGAATCAACAAATCCACACTTTTGCTGCTCAGTGAAGGAAACTCTTCACTCTTCAAACCCTTATTTTTTTCCCAGGTTTATTCAGCACTTCGCTGCAATCTATCCTGACCTGTTTCCTGCTGCCTGCCTATTAAAATTCCTCTTAATTATAGAACACTCTGTTTAATTAACTTGATGGATGCACCAAGTGTGATCCCACAGGGAAGGAGGGAGAGGAGCTGTGGAAGAAAATGAGAATCTGACTTCTCTGGGATGTGGGTGCAGATGTAGGGTTCAATACAAACTCATATTTACTCCCTGTAGCAGTTTACATTTATACACACTGCTCTGCTTTAATTAAAATTGTTTTTTTTAATAATTATTTTTTTATATGCTTGGTTACATTTTTCCCACATTTACAATGGAAAATGATAATAGTTACATTGTGGTGTGTATTATTTCATGTCTGCGCTCACAGAGACACAAATCAGACGAAGAAGAAACACTCAGAGATCCTCAGGGATCCTCCCATCCCCGGGCCGGGTGCAGACGACCAGAGCAGGCTGCCGCAGAGCAGGCTGCCGCGCCCTGTACACGTTGAAGAGGTAGATAAATGTAAATTTAGGGCTTAGATTCAAAGAAGCTCCCAGCAGCTAAATGAGCAGAACATCCCATGTGTTGATGTTGCTGTGAAGGTAAACACATGTAGATACCCCAAACCTGTGCTCAGGGTTTTACTTTTGCATCAGAGTTCTTCCTCCAGTCAGGCTGCAGATCCTCCTATTTCCTCCTATTATAAAAAAGTAGGCAGAGACAGTGGATAGATTTGAATGAAATCTTTAAAAATTAATCATTGGATGAACAACTAATGAACTTTTTAAATCAACTTGATTCAAGATGGCCTCAATAGCTTATTGACTTCATCAGTTGTTGTAGAAGGCTAGATAAAAATAGCAGTAGGCTAGCTAAATGTTGCAAAAGGTTAGCTAACAGTAGCAGTAGGCTAAATGTTGAAAAAGGCTAGCTGAATGTTACAGAAGGCTAGCTGAATGTTGCAGAAGGCTAGCTGAGTGTTACAGAAGGCTAGCTGAGTGTTACAGAAGGCTAGCTGAGTGTTACAGAAGGCTAGCTGAGTGTTACAGAAGGCTAGCTAAATGCTGCAGGAGGCTAGCTAAATGCTGAGGAGGCTAGCTAAATGCTGCAGGAGGCTAGCTAAATGCTGCAGAAGGCTAGCTGAGTGTTACAGAAGGCTAGCTGAGTGTTACAGAAGGCTAGCTGAGTGTTACAGAAGGCTAGCTAAATGCTGCAGGAGGCTAGCTAAATGCTGCAGAAGGCTAGCTGAGTGTTACAGAAGGCTAGCTGAGTGTTACAGAAGGCTAGCTGAGTGTTACAGAAGGCTAGCTAAATGCTGCAGGAGGCTAGCTAAATGCTGCAAGAGGCTAGCTAAATGCTGAGGAGACTAGCTAAATGCTGCAGAAGGCTAGCTGAATGTTGCAGAAGGCTAGCTGAATGTTGCAGGAGGCTAGCTGAGTGTTACAGAAGGCTAGCTGAATGTTACAGAAGGCTAGCTGAATGCTGCAGAAGGCTAGCTGAATGTTACAGAAGGCTAGCTGAATGTTGCAGAAGGCTAGCTGAATGCTGCAGAAGGCTAGCTGAATGCTGCAGAAGGCTAGCTGAATGCTGCAGAAGGCTAGCTGAATGCTGCAGAAGGCTAGCTGAATGTTACAGAAGGCTAGCTGAATGTTGCAGAAGGCTAGCTGAATGTTGCAGAAGGCTAGCTGAATGTTACAGAAGGCTAACTAAGCAGCAACATCTTTGTGTTAAAGTTTTTACTGTTTAAACATATTGTTTGTGACATCACACTGAGGATGAAGTCAAAATAACCTCAGCACTTTTTCTGATTCCTGTGTTTTCAGCTACAATTTGATCCCTGATCCTCCTGATATCATGAGTGGTTCAACATGACTTGATTTGTCTTCTAATGTTTTTATTTCTGTTCCTTCAGGTTTTCAACATCGCTCCAATGTTGGGTGTCCTGCAGCCTGGAGAGAGTGCCATCGTTACATTCTCCTTCTTCAGTCCTGAGAACGTCAGCAGAGAGGCGGTTGCTGACTGTCACGTAGAAGACGGACCGACGTATGAAGTCAAACTCAGAGGACAAACATCAGAGATCAGCTACAGGCTCGAACCTGCACACCTGAACTTTGGCCTGCAGGTACGTTCATCTCAAGAAACAGTTCTACATTTTCTGCTGCTTATTACTGTTCTGCAATAGTTTGCTTTTCTTATTTGTTGTTGATTTGCAGAGCCATGTCCCAATACTGACAGAACAGATTTTATAAATATTACACCTAAACTGTGACTTTACCCTTTAACATAAAAAGTAAACGCTGAAAGAAAAGAAAACAATTGATATAAATGAATCATTTATCATAGTTTAATATGGTAAAAAAAGGTGAGAAAAGCACCTTTTTAATGTCACTGCCTTCTTCTCACACTCTGGTCTTTAAGTATTCAAGCCATCAGGACCACTTATCATTTATATTCAGAACAGCAACACATCGATTTCTGATTTAGGAGAAAAAGCAACTCAGCAGAACTTTCCTCCAACCTTCTTTCCTTCCTCGCCGTTTCAGTCGTTTGTTTTAGTTGTTTTATTTTGTAGCTCACATGCTTGTTTGCACGATTCACCTGCTTCAAAACATTTTTTGTGACTTTTCTTGTTTGAAAAGGACCTTTTTATTTCCTGCTGAAGAGCTAAATGTAACAGAGCCAGCAGCGTTTATTCCTCTGCCTCTTTTCTCTTTCAGCTTTTTTACAATGTTGGAGAGGTTGAAATGATTGTGAGGAATACTGGAAAGGTAGGTTTTGATTTCAGCGTCACGTACCCTGAAGGTGAAGAACAGAAGGATGAGGGTGAACAAGGTGCAAGACGTCATATGAAGGTCAGACCCGGGAGGCCAGTGGTGTGTCCAGCTGCGGTGAGTTAATCAAGCAGCCGGTTCCTGACTGAACGTTTAACATCTTCTTCATTATATTTGTGTGTTTTTGGTACCAGGGTTCCATCGAGGCTGGCCATGAGAAACACCTGCGTGTGTTGTACCTGCCAGGTGTCCCTCAGGTGTTTGAGAAGCTGCTCTGGCTGCAGGTCGCCTCTCAAACACCTGAGCAGATCACTCTGAGCGGGGAGGGAGTGTTCCCCAGAATCACTCTGAATCTGCCACAAACCCCGAGTACGCACACACATCACACACAACTTCATAGTGATAATGATGCTGGGCTAGTCTTCTTCAGATAGTTAATTTTAGAAGTTTTCCTGTCTGTGAACCTCCTGCCCTGCCTCCCTAACAGTCTGTGGGTTTCCTGCAGCAGAGGAGCGCGACAGTGAGGAGGTGCAGGAGGCCGAGCGGGGCAGAGAAAACTCTGCTGCTCCCCACTCACAGTGGTTTAAACTGAGCAAGTATGCACACACACACACACACACACACACACACACACACACACACACACACACACATTGGATTAACAGATGAAGTAAAAACTGCTGAAATTCAAAGAATCCATGTTAATGAGAGATTCCTGTCTGGTTTGTTCAGTTTGTGCTCTGGTTGATTTAAAGTGTAGAAATGTGATTTAATATACAGTATATTAACAAATAATAAAATAATAAACTAATAAAGATGTCTAATAATCAAATAATGAAGATGTTTTATAATAAAATAATGAAGATGTTTTATAATAAAATAATAAAGATGTTTAATAATTAAATAATAAAGATGTTTAATAAGGTGGTGAAATGTTTTCCTCCCACCAGCTGTGAGCTCTCAGATTACCTCCTGGACTTTGGGATTGTAATTCCTGAAGGATCTGTGAGTCAAACTGTAACGATGACCAATAACAGTTTGATACCAGCGTCCTTCAGGACCAACTGTAAACACCTTACAGGAACAGGTAACATGACACCTGCACCTGCCGTCTTCACTGCTCTTCTCTCAACAGAACAGAACCGAACCTTGTGTGTTTTTAAAGGGTTTTCAGCTGAGTTTCAGCAGCCGAGGACCCTGCTCTGCAGCCAAACCCAGACCTTCACCGTTAAGTTTGATCCTAAAGAAGGCCTGGCTCCGGGGAGGAGGAGCGCTCTCCTGCTGATCCAGGTGCTCACAGATCTTTAAAGCTGTTTCAAACTCACCTCGGCTCCAGCAGCTTGATTCAGACCAGCTGTTTGTTCGGTCTCAAAGGTTTCAGGTGGACCTCAGGTGAAGGTGCGGCTGTGCGCCGACGTCATCGTGCCGACCATCACGGTCTCCACAGAGAGACTGCAGTTTGACACGGTGCAGTGCTGCATGTGTCAGGTACTCTGCTTCACTTTACCTGTCCTGTAGGCATGATGGCTTTAAGTTTTATAAAAAATACAATTCATTTAAGGAATTTCATTTTCTGCAAAAACACAGACTGTTTAGTGCTAAAAGCAGAAGGCTAGCTAAATGTAGCAAAAGACTTGGTAAAACATAAAATTAGCAGAATGGCAGCTAAAAGTAGCAAAAGCTAACTAATTAGCTAAATAATTTATAGAATATAATATTTTACAGATTATTTATAAGGCTCATAAAAACACATTACCTTTAAACATCCAATTTTAATAGTTATTTTATTAAAAGAAAATGAAGACTTTTGTAAAACCTTTTTTTAACAAGTTTGAAGCAGTTGAGTTATTTACTACAGAAAATAAGACGGAGACTGATGTTAAAACTGTCAGATCAATGTGTTTGTTTAAGAGAAAAGGTTATTTGTTGAAGAAATATGATACAGTTTAGTGTGTACTGATACAAATTGTTTGAGAAGGACTTATTTTTTATATATTAATATTGTTAGAATTTATTTTGGTGAAAGTTTTTTTCTTCTTTCTGCTTCCTTTCATTACTTAATTTGTGTTTTATTTTATGTAGATTTCTCTTTTTTTAGTAAACAAACACAAATCAATCAATCAATAAATATGTTTGTTTGTAGATCCAGACCGTCCAGCTGATGAACAACGGGCTTGTTGAGAGTCAGTGGCGTCTGGCAGAGGAGGGGAAACCTGTCAAGGTACAACCGTTTTATTTGTATGAATCTTATTCCATTCAAAAACTGTCAGAAAATTCTCCACATGATAAAAAAACGATGTCACTTTTACATTTTTGGTCATATTTTAGGTGGAGGGTAATAAATTCCCCCTTTGGTCCAGGGGTCAAAGGATTAAAGGGTTAAAGGAGTGGGGGTCTCCGGTGTTTAAGGCTCTTCCCTGCAGAGGAGTGCTGAACCCTGGTGACCGAGTTAATGTCCACATCAAGTTCAGTCCTGCAGAGGAGGTGCTCTGTTTTTATCCTGTTTGTACCCAATATCAGAGATTTTACATCCTACTGTGTCCCAGATTCATCCATCCATCATCCATCATCCATCCATCCAACTATCCAACCATCATTCATCATCCATCCATCATCCATCCATCATTCATCATCCATCCATCCATCCATCCATCCATCCATCCATCCAACTATCCAACCATCATTCATCATCCATCCATCATTCATCATCCATCCATCCATCCATCCATCATCCATCATCCATCCATTCATCATCCATCCACCCATCCATTCATCATCCATCCATTCATCATCCATCCATTCATCATCCATCCATCCATCCATCCATCCATCCATCCATTCATCATCCATCCATCATCCATCCATCCATCCATTCATCATCCATTTATCGTCCATCCATCCATCCATCCATCCATCCATTCATCATCCATCCATCATCCATCCATCCATCCATTCATCATCCATTTATCGTCCATCCATCCATCCATCCATCCATCCATTCATCATCCATCCATCATCCATCCATCCATCCATCATCCATTCATCATCCATCATATATCCATCCATCCATCCATCATCCATCCATCCATTCATCATCCATCCATCATCCATCCATCCATCCATCATCCATCCATCCATCCATCCATCCAGTGATGTTAATGGGGACCATCAGACTGAAACACTCTACATGTCTTCCAGCGTTCTTACAGCAGGCGGCTGAAGCTTCGTGTGCTCCACAACACTCAGCCACTGTTCATCACAGCTCAGGGTCAGGGGGCGGAGCCACAACTTGAGTTCTGCCCGTCAGACCTGAAGCTGGGACCTTGTGTTCCTCTCAACATGGAGGCAGAGGTTGAGGTCCTGGTCAAAAACCACAGCTTGTTCCCCGTCGAGTTTTACTGCCTGGAGTTTGACCAAGAACACCTCAGAGAGGAGGAGGTTCGTCTTTTTTTTTTTTAGTTAGGAGAGATGATGCTGATAAACACAAAAAGACACAAATCTGAGATTCAGTTCAGTTAGATCTGTCTATGGGACATTTTGTTGTTTGGACACAACCTCAGGTCTTGCGTCTGATGCCTGGATATGATGAGAAGAACACGCTGCTGCTTCCTCCGAGGGTCCCTGGACAGGGTCTTCCTTCAGAGCTGCTGGACCACTACAAGGACCTGTGCTCCCAGCTGAAAGGCAACGGTAGCTTTGTTAAAAACAGCTTCACAGATGTGTTTGGATCTCTGAAAACATCTGTTTTGTTTGTCTTCACCAGAGCTGAGTGCTGAAGGAGCTAATGATAAAAGTCAGAACGACTCGAGGAAAACGGAGGATCGTAATGTCCGAACAGAGACCAACAACTTCAACGTGACGCCCGATGATTTCTGTAAGGAGAAAATAAGTATTTTTCCTTGAAATAATTCTCATCACCTGCTTTTTTTAAACAAAGACTGGTTGGAGATGGCCCTTAGGTACCTCACTAAACTGTAGCTGCTGATAAAACCTAAAAGTTTCAGTCAGCCTTCATGTTCAGATCTGAACGGTCGTCCAAACTCAAGCATTTTGTTGTGGACTTGGAGTCTCTAGGAGGCAGAAAAGTTGAGTTTAGTCTTCCCGATTCTGCAAAGATATCTTTATATCCTGTTTGGGTCAGATTCTTTAACCTGTTAAGTTTTCTCTGTTTTCTATGAGGTTTTCTGAACGATTACATCACAGCGTTTGTGACGGAACTTCTAAATAAAGTCAGTCTCTGGACGGCCACAAAACGAGTTGATCTGAGACACAGCTCAGGAAATGGGCGGGGCTTGTGGAATTACAATAAGGAGGAAGTCAGATTTTCACTTTCTATAGACCCCAACTGAAGGATTTAAAATCATGATGTCTCCTTTAATGGTCTTCAGGTTCATTTCATCAAATCGTTCTTTCTGCAATTAAAAAATCTGATTTGTTTTTTCCAGCACAAAAGCCACTGCACAGCGTTTTGGTTAACAAACATGGAAACAAAGTCTTAGTAAAATAATATACACAAGCAAGCTTTGGTTTAATTCATTTGTTTAATTCTTGGTTTGACTCAGGACCTTATAGGTTCTGACAGTATATATAAAAACTGTCTGTCTGTGAAGTTTTCCGAGGGTTATTCAGAAACGGTCAGAGACCAGGACAACAGCTGAGCCCTGTAATCCTGGCCCTCACCCGCCACATGGGCCTGGACCTGCCCCCTGACACACTGTCAACACAGAACCACAGAGGCATTTATATCATCGTCCACGGAGCCCCTCAGAGCGGTAACCTGTCACTCATCCCTGTGATGAGCAGAGGACACCATCAAGATTAAAAAGTGATGAGCATTTATAAAAATATCAACTTTGTTTTGCAGATAAAAGCGGCACAGCTGCTGCTCTGGCAGCTCACTACGGAGCAGCGCTTCTGAGCGTCGATGCCGTGGTCACAGACCTCATCCAGAATGGTTCCTCAGCTGTTAGCCTTTCAGCAAGGCAGCTCTATAACACTGCAGCTGAAGCATACGCTCAGGGTAAGGATAACTAGAGAAACTGCACTTCCTGCAAAAATGCTAGTGTGAAAGCTTCATGCTGAAAACTTCAGCTGAAAATATTTGATAGGAAAAGTGTTAAACTTTATAATAACACTTTGAAAAAAATGAAAGAAGCAAAAATTCCTAACTTTGCAAAAAAAAGTGAAATGGAGCATTAATGTAGTTGAAAACAGCTAAAATCTAAGAGCTAAAATAGCTGAATATAGCTTAAAACATCTGTAAGAAGCATAAAAAACACTAGGTAGCAGAAAGTAGAAAAAAGCAGAAGAATAGCAGAAAGAAGCAGATCTATAGCTAAAGTAACATAAAATAGCTCAAATTAGCATCAAATAGGCTAAAGTTAGCAGCCACAAGTTGAAATTAGCACCCAGATAGAGAAAGTGTTGTAAAATTTTGTAAAACTAGCAGAAAAAATGCATATAAGTACAAAAATGTGATCTTTTAAAATGGCTAAAACAGCTGAAATTTTCAGTAAAACAGCTAAAAAGTAGCTGGAAATGATTTAAATAGCATAAGAAAGCATAAGAAACAAGGTTTGCTGAACTTAGCTGAAAAAAGTTGTAATAGCTACAAACAAATGTGTATTTAGCTTAGAAAAGCTAACTTTAGCTAATAGCAACTAAACATTAGCTAAACTTGCAGCAAATACTGAATATAGCAGAAAGCATCTGTAAGAAGCATGAATAGCTCAAAATAGCAGAAATAAGGCCCAAAAAAGCAGAAAGAAGCAGAATTTTAGCTGAAATAGCAGACAAAAGCTAAAATTGGCAGAAAAGTAGCTAAAATTAGCACAAAAATGTGAAAAGAGCCAAACCAGGACAAAATGTGTAAGTTGCTGTAAAGATTTAGAAACATTTTAAAGGGTTTTAAGGTTGTTGAAAACAGCTTCATTCATTTTCAATGGCAAAAAAGTGGTTAAAAAAGTGAAATAGCTAAAAAAGTATAAAAATCTGAAATACCAAATGTCATAGCAGCCCTCACATGAATGAGCTGAACGTTTTGATATATGAATGGTTGAAATGGCACAAAAACTGTGGAATGAGTTAGATGCTGAAAAACGAACGCTGCACATTAAAACAAATAAATCTTTATATGACATGAATGTTGCTTCTGTCAGGCCAAACTGCAGACACAACACCATCAGAACCTGCTGCAGAGACACAGAACTGCAGAAGAGACGTCTCCAGAACCTTCCAGGAGACAGAAGAAGTCTCTGACTCCTCTGAGGTGCTCCTCCTCACATTCTTCTCTGTTTGCTTTCGGCACAGTTCAGATTCTTTTTCAACATTTAACAGAAAAACCTTTCTTTTAGTTACAACAACTGGACGTTTCCACACTCAGCAGCCTCCTGCCTGAACAGATGCTAGTTGAAATCCTGGTGGAGAGACTTCAGGTACATTAAACAAAACTTTTCACCAGGAGCACTTCAGAAAAGTAAAAGGGTCAGACTACCAGAATTTACTCCCTCAGACTCCGTCGTAGAAAAGACCAACGAAAAAAAGTTTTATTAATTTTTTTGATTTAATTAATAAAAAAATTCTAACATAACACAAACAAAATGTCATTAAAATGAAAATGAAAAGGAGCAGAAAGAAGAAAAAAAATATTATGTCTGCCCCCATTTAACAAGAAAATGTATGTATTACATACACCACTACATACATATACATAAATAGTATTCATCAGCAAAAAGAAAAGAAAAATAAATAAAAAAGATTTGCAATTATTCAAAGAGCAGCTTATATGAATGATTATTATATGTTTTCATATTTTGTCAACAGGTCAGATTTTACCAATCTTCCAAATAACTTCATAGAACCAGCATTTTTATAATCGCTAACAAGTTGTTCCACAGCTTTATTCCTTGAACTGAGGTACCTCTCTCAAATTAATTCGAATTTTAGGTTTCACATTTCAAATTCTTTAAGATTATTAGTACTTTCCCTCTTGATGAATTTAGATTGAATATTCAAAAGTAATGTGTTTTTATGAGCCTTAAACACAAACAGCAAAATCCTAAAATCAACTCATAAAATTTTAATAAATTCAGTTGATGAAACAATATATTCGATGGGTGATTATAATGTTTTCCGGCTTTAATTCTTATGGCCCTTTTTTGCAAAATAAAAATAGAATTTGCATGTTTTATATGCTATTCCCCAGACTTTAACACAATAATTCAAATGTGGAACAATTATTGCGTTACATAGTACAAACAGTGCTTTATCATTAAATAAATCCTTTACCTTTTATAGTACTGCGACGGATTTTGCTATTTCAGTTCTTAAATAATTTGTGTGAGAGTTCCAAGTCACGTTTTCATGAATAATAACACCCAAGAACTTCACCTGCCTGACTCTACAAATGTCAACACCATCAACTTTAAATGAAACATCAACCGTTCTTTTGTTAAATATCATATAATTTGTTTTGTCTAAATTTGGTGATAATTTATTAAGCTTAAACCAATTTTGTATTTTTGCAAATTCTGTTTGCATCATTTCCAACGTTTGTTCCAAATTTTTACCCAAACAAAAAAAATAAAGTGTCATCTGCAAACAAAACACATCTAAACAACTTCGACACATTTACCAGACCATTTACGTATAAATGTCCTGATGCATCTCAGTAATCCAGGTAAAAAATCAAAAAGAAAAAAATTGTATAGGTCTTCTGGACGGGTTCTTCTCTAATGAAACGTTTCGTCTCTCCTCCAAGAGACTTCTTCAGTCTGAGAGTTTCAGGCAAAATTCAGGCTTTTAAGCACTGCCTCCATGTGACTGATACTCACATCACATGGCTATCGTTGACACCTAATTAACACCTATTGTTAACAGGGGGTGGAGTGATACTGGCAATAGCCACGCTGTAGGAGGGGACAACTGAAAACGGAGGCCCCCACCTCTGTTTAATGATGGACGGTCTTTCTTCACAAAAATGGCTTTTTTTTGTGAAGCCATCTTTTTTACGTATAAAAGAAACAACTTTGGTCCAAGTACAGAGCCCTGTGCTTTAAAAAGTCACATAAAGAAGGTTTTATATTCATATTTAACTTGTTTTTTCTCATGTTGTCCTTGTGTTAACAGTTAACTGACTGTCACCCTGGAGTAGTTATTGATGGCCTGAAGTCACTGTACACTCACTCTCCATCAAGCACACTCCAGATCATTCTGAAGGCTCTTAATAACCGAAAACACATCTACGTAGTTAATTTATGTGACACCTACGAGGCCCTGAAGGCTCGGGAAAACCAGCAGAGAGCAGCTGAAGGTAAAATCTGCAGCAGCTCCTGCCTCGTCACATTAACTCATCACACGGTGGGGTTAGATGGTGTATGTGTCGTTGTGTCCTGCAGAAGCCCTGCAGAAAGAGAGAGCTCTCAGGGAGGAGAGCTGGCTGTGGGAAATGGACCAGGACACATTTGACTCTCTGCCAGAAGACGAGAGAGAGCGTGTCACCCAGAAACACTCGATGGTGCTTCGACAGCGGAGGTACAGACACAACGCACATCCAACATCCTGAGAAAATTACGTGTTCATTTACCTTATTAAGTGTTTGTACCAGATAGAAAATACACCATTATATGAATGTTTGAATGTGAAAAGACTTCTTACAAACACACAGCGCTCTGACTGAAGGCAGGTTTATTAGCTCAGAGCTTGTCTCTGCATTCAACCTCGATTCAGGAAACCAGGACACTTTTATAACCTCCTTCAGGACCTGACTCCGCCCATTATCATTGCATCATCAAAAAGGGCCACACTACGACTGGAGTCAGGTCCTCAAACAATTTTCCTGTTCTAATGTTAAAACAACGGATCAGTTAAGTGTTATAAGTGTGTTCAGGCATGCAGCTAATCTAACAGTACCCCCCTGCCCTGGGTAACTATATTTATAGCCACTCAGACCAGTCTGTACACAAAATCACCAGTTTAATCACACAAATAATCACACAATGGTTTATAAAACTATATCATGTTTCACCTAAGAAAGAACTATAAAATGTGTAGTGGTTTTTACAAGTCAGTAGTAAACAAACCCAATAAATTTCTTCAATACCATAAACCTTATCTCAGGGCTATTCAACTAAAATGCCCCAGGGGCCACAGTTACTGCAGGTCAACAGCTCAGGGGCCGAACATCCAGCAATTAAAGTCATTATGTAAATAAACCAAGTATTACAAAGATCTGTTACATTTTAAAAATGGTTTATTTTGCTGCATTTAATTATGAGTACAACATAAACAATACCAAAAACAAAAAGAACACATTAGGCCTCTTATTTAACACAAACTATTTTGACATCTCTGACTTGCCAAAATTTTAAACAAATTTTATTTTCACTTTTATAGTTTTATCTTCAACTGTTTGTAGTTTAAACTGTCTTCAGTGTTCATAGAAATGTTTTTACCAGCTTGTAGCAAAGATTCTGATGTTTCTGTAGATACCACACATGTCTCTAGCTGCGTTTCCATTGACCATGAAAATTCGCAAATTAGAATTTCGAAAATAAATTTGCTCAACGGAAACACGTCAATTTCGAGAAAAAAAATTACGTTTTTCGACAAAATGTTTTTGCGCTAGGACGATGTAATTTTTCGGCCGTATCGAAATTGGTGTGTTTCGCAAAACTGCAATGGAAACACTTTTTTTGCATCACGGAAGTCACGTGATCAAGAACTGGCTGTTTCTACTGGCGAAAAAAAAACGTCGATGAAGAAGATAACAGGAAGTAGTAGTAGTAAAATCAACGAAGTTGTAAAAGAAAATAGTAAAATCACCGACTACAATTTCCCAAAAACACAGCATACGTAGCCGCTCCCAAGTATAAGAGGCTTGTCACTCTAAAGCCTGGATAAGACGCCGACGTCTCCTCTGATGAGGACCGCTAGTGTCGTGGTAGCAACATGCTATGTGTTTACATCCATCGCCGCCATGTTTGTAATGAATTATCGTGAGAACAAATGTATTCACGTGTGACTTTAATAGCATTTCTTACTTATGAGAAACACTGCAGTGGTGAAACTGTGTTTTTCTACATTAACAGAATATCAATAGAGTTTTCGCACATTTGCAATGTAAACACAGCTTATGTTTAACTAAAAAAATTATAGTAATTAAAGTAGAAAACAGGGGGTTTGGACTTAAGAGATGAATGAACCAATTGGCGGGCCGAACTTTGGTCACTTAGGCCAGATATGGCCCGCGGGCCACCAGTTGAATAGCCCTGCTTTATTTAATCTGATTCTTTGTTTTTATCAGGTTCAACAAACCTTAGCTTCCACCCAACAATTATAGACCAGTTTCTAAACGGACTTTTCTTTTTCAAGTTTTAGAATCAACTCTTTTGGAAATAATTCATCTAGGTTTTAAATCACCAGTCAGGACTTTTATGTACTTTTTATTCTTCTTTTATGTGTGAATTCAGGAAGTTCTTTCAGACCTCACTGCTACCCTTCATAGACCCGTTTAAAGAAAGGTTTATTTTTTGACACCGCTGTGTTTAAGGGAGCTCGAACAGATGTCAAACGAAGAGAAGAGGCTGAGAGAGGATGAACTGAGGAAAAATAATACAAAAGCAGGAAAGAAAGATGCTGATGATGTTTCCAAGAAGAAAATCCTGATGAACGGGAAGCAGGTCTCTCCACTTTTTAACAAAACTACATGAATAAACCTAAAAATGCAAACTGACCCTTCAGTCTTTCTGCAGTCAGCTATGCCAAACGTCCTGAGGAAGTCTTCGTTGAGCGACTCTAAACAGTCCCTTGTGGACACAAAAGAAGAACAAAATGTGACCAAAGCTGCAGGTAAATGTAAACAAACAGTTCAGTTGTTCAGTTCACACAGAGGATTATAACGTTGTGTTTTCTTATTTTAGAGTCGTCTCAATCACCTCACAAAACGGAGAGGAAAAAGGTCAAACTCTGCTGACAGGTTTCTTTACAACATGAAACATTTAGCTGCAGTGCTCATCTTAATGTTCCCGTCTTCACCCAGGACGAGCTGCAGCGGCACTTTGCTGAATATGAGCAGATCCAGGCTGCAGTGGAGCACATCCTGCAGCACTGGGACCGAACCCAGGGCCTTTTACTGGTTCCTGTTAGTGGTGAAGAAGTCCAGCCAGGACCGGATGATGCCACGACAAAGAGACAGGTAAAAATGATCAAACTTCTTCAGTCTGAGGAGTTTCAGCTAAACTCGGTCTTATGAGGCGCAGTAGAGGGTCGAAATTAAGATGAGTTCAGGCAACCTGCTGTACAAATGTTTGATGTGTGGGAAAAACTGGAGTACCCGGAGAAAACCCACACAAGCACGAGGAGAACACACAAACTCCACACAAAGACACCAGGTCTGCACAAGGGATCGAACCCAGGACCTTTTTGCTGTGAGACAACAGTGCTAACCACTGAGCCATCTTGCTG